>NW_023270454.1:45873964-46169854 GCF_011800145.1 Mirounga leonina
TTCCTTCCTTCCTTCCTTCCTTCCTTCCTTCCTTCCTTCCTTCCTTCCTTCTTTCCTTCCTTCCTTCTTTCCGTCCTTCCTTCCTTCTTTCCGTCCTTCCTTCTGCTCTTTTATTAAGTATAATATTCATACAAAAAACTGCACAAAACACAAACAGCTCAATTATCTTAATGTGTAAATATATATACTTATATCCCTTCCCTGCAAAGATAAACACTGTCTCAGAGTTTCTAAACCTCAGCATTATAGATACTTTGTTCTAGAAAATTCTTTGTTGAAGGGAGCCCTATTGGGCATTGTAGAATGTTAAGCATCATCATTGATTTCTACACACTAGATGTCAGTAGTATACTCTTACCTCCTCTCTGCCCTCCTGACACCCTCCCTGCAAATTGTGACAAACCAGTGTGTCTCCAGATATTGCAAAATGATGCTGGGGCGTGGGAGGAAATCACCTCTGGGTGAGAATCACTGGACTACAATGACTTTTATGGTAATGACTTCCTTTCTTTATTCTTTTACCATGTAACTATGGATCCTTAAACATTATAAGGTAGTTTTGCTTGGAAAGCATTCTTTATAAAATAATTTATTAAATAGACTACTAGTCATGGGCCCTTAAAATCACGCTTATAGATAGTGTGACCACATAATTTATAATGTAACTGGTGCTACAGGCTTTAAACATTATTGACCCAAGCAAGTCTCCATGATAACCCTACTTCTAAGGTACATCAGCAGTGAACATTATCTTTATAGCCCCACACATCTAGGGTGCCCTTTTTCAGTGGATAATTGTACATAAAATGATAGCAAAACAGTTAAAAACAGGGCATCCCCAAGGGCAAAATGATGAGGCCCAACTCAAAGCATCAGGGATGAAAAGTTGCAGAATACAGCATTCATCTAATTTGGGTCATAGAAAGTTATATTCTTCAAATAATTTTCTCTAATACAACTGACTAAAATAAATGTCTTCCAAGATTTGCACATAAGTACCAAAAGGATCATGATCATCATGTTTAAGAGATTTTGTCTGTGGGGGATGTGTATTTTATTGTAATATAATTCATAAACCATCCAATTTGTACATTTAAATTATACAATTGAACAGTTTTTAGTATGTTCACAGAGTTGTGTACCCATCATCACTATCTAATTTTAGAGTATTTACAATACCCCCGACCACCCCCTACTGCTTAATAGTCTTAATTTCTCCCTCACCCTAGTCAGGCAACCACTAACCTACTTGCTGTCTGTATGTATTTGCCTATTCTGGACATTTCATATAAATGGTATGATACAATGTGTAGTCTTCTGTGACTGAATTCTTTCATGCAGCATAATGTTTTCAGGGTTCATTCGTGCTGTATCATGTTTCACTATGGCATTTCTTTTCATTGTCAAATATTCACGTGTATGTATATTTTACATTTTATCTACTTATCAGTTGGTGGACATTTTTATTATTTTTGTTTCTTGGCATTATGAATAATGCTGCAGTGAATATTTCTTGTGCAAGTTTTTTTTTGTGGACATATGTTTTCATTTCTCTTTGATATATAACTATGTGTGGAATTGCTGGTCCTGTCACTCTTATGTTTTACATTGTAAAGAACTGACAAACTGCTTTACAATGTAGCTGCACCACTTTACAATCCCATAGCAATGTTACAATTTCTTTATATTCTTGTCAGCACTTGTTCTTGTCAGTCTTTTTATTTTAGTCATCTTAGTGGGTGTGAAGTGATAGCTCATTATAATTTTGATATGCATTTCTCTTATGACTAATGACACTGAACATCTTTTCCTGTGTTACTTAGCTATTTGTATATCTTCTTTGGAAAAATATTAAAATCTTTTCTCCCACTTTTAAATTGGGTTCTTTTTTTTTTTTTTACTACTAAATTACAGGAGTTCTTTCTATATGCTAAATATATGACCCATATCAGTTATAGGATTTGCAAATACTTTTTCCCATTCTGTGAAATGTCTTAATAAAAGAGTCTGACTCCATTTTTAATGTTTGACTTCTGGAAAATTTAACGCCTACCCATCTGAATTCCCCTTCTGGCCCACACCTGAGTAAGCTGTTAAGAAAGTCCAAGTTCTCCCTCCTTTGGTTCAGGGGAAGTTCAAACCATGCATAGGGACCCTTAGCCCACCCCTAGGCCATAACCATAAAAACCCCCCAACCAGTCTCCTACGTGGCTCTCTCAGGCAACTCTTTTGCCTGCTCAGGAATCATCCTGCTCACTCAGAAAGCCTCACTGTATGAAAGTATGTATTTCATATCCTCGTAGTGCATACGCGGTGCCATCAGTCTTGCTATCCAATCAAATTATGGGTGGAAGTGCATTGGTTAAGAGGAGTGTGGCCAAATAATTGTCTTTTCTCTATCCCAGTAGTGTCCTTTAAGGCACACAACTTTATGATCTTGACAAAATCCAATTTATTTACTTATTCTTTTATCACTTGTGCTAATGCTGTCATATATAAGAAGACTATAAATAACCCAATCTCCTGAAGGTTCACACCTATGTGTTCTTGTAAGAAGTTTATAGTTTTATCACTTGCCTTTAGTCTATGGTCCATTTTAAACCAATGTTTGTGTATGGTGGGAAGAAAGGACACAACTTCATTTTTTTTGCATAGGGATATCTAGTTGTCTTAATACTGTTTGTCAAAAAGACTATTCTTTTCCCCATTGAACTGTCTTGGCACACTTGTTGAAAATCAGCTATATATGAAACCATAAATATAAGAGTTTATTTCTAGACTCTCATTTCTAGTCCATTGATTTATACGTCCTTATGACAGTATCACACCATCTTGATTAGAGTAGCTTTGTAGTAAGTTTTGAAATTTAAAAAAAAATTGAGTCTTCCAATTTGTCCTTTTTCTAGATTGTTTTGATTATTCTAATACTTTTTATTTCCATATGAATTTCAGGAACAGCTCATCAATTTCTACAAAAATAAAAAACCCAAAAGCCGGAATTTTGATAGAGATTGCCTTGAATGAAAAGATTCATTTGATGAGTATAGCCATCTTAGTAATATTAACTTTTGGATCCATAAACATGGGAAGTTTCCCCATTTATTCATGTCTTCTTTAATTTCTTTCAACAATGTTTTGTAGTTTTTAAATGTACAAGTCTTACACATCTTTTGTTAAACTTATTTTTAACTATATTTTTTCTTTTTGACAGTATTATAAATAAAAATTTCATTTTTCCAATTTTATTGGGGTATAATTGGAAAATGTTTTCCTAATTTCTTTTGTGAATGGTTCTCATTGCTATGTATATAAATACAACTGATTTTTGTTGTCCTTATATATCTTTTCTTCCACAACCTTGATGAATTTGTTCATTTGTTTTTAATAATTCCTTTGTTCATGCCTTTGGATTTCCTCTATACAAGAAAACATCATCTATGGATAGAGATAATTTTACTTCTTTGTTTCCAAATATGGGGAGTCATTTGATTTTGTTTTCTTGACTAATTGTCCTCCCTAGAGCCTCCAGTACGATCTTGATTATATGTGATGATACCAAATATTCTTGAATTGCTCCTTTGGGGAAAAGTGTTTAGTTTTCCATCATTAAATATGATGTCATCTACAGGATTTCATAAATGTCCTTTATCAGATTGAAGAAGTTCTTTTCTATTCTTAGTTTGTTGAGTGTTTTATCATGAAGAGGTGTTGGATTTTGTCAAACGCTTCTTCTTCATCTATTGAGATAATCATGTGGTTTTTACCCTTTATTCTATCAATATGATGTAGTACCATTGATTAATTTTCAAATATCAAACCAACCTTGCATTCTTTACATAAACCTGCTTGGTCATACTATTTAATATTCTTTGTATGTGTTGGATTCTGTTAGATATTTTTTTGTGAGGATTTCTGCATTTATGTCCCGAAGGGATATTGTTCTGTAGTTTTCTTTTATTGTAGTATCATCCGGTTTTGGTAACAGTCTAGTAGCAGCCTCATAGAATGAGTTGGAAAGTGATTTTCCCTCCTTTGTATTTGATAGAGGATGTGAAATGTTGATATTAATTCTTCTTCAAAGGTTTAGTAGAATTCACAAGTGAACAATCTGGTCCAGGGCTTTTCTTTGGGAAAAGTGTTTTTTTGTTTTGTTTTGAATTACTAATTCAATATGTTTACTTGTTACAAGTCTATTTAGATTTTTCTGTTCTTTGAGACAGTTTTTATAGTATTCATCTTTGTAGGAATTTGCTTTATCTAGGTGATCTAATTTGAATACAGGTTTTTGTAGTATTACCCTATAATTCTTTTATTTCTTTAAGGACAGTAGTAATGTCTCACATTACTAGTTTTACTAATTTGAGTCTTCTCTTTTCTTCTTGGTCAATTTAAATAAACGTTTGTTATTATTTCCAAAAAGCTAACTTTTATGGGATATACTTTCTCTCTTTTTCTTTTCACATGGCTCATAATTTTTTTAAACAAAAACTGATAAGATAATAGTAATAGCAATCCTGGAATTCAGAAGAGCCTCCCTTGAGTTCATTGCCACTTTTTGGTGTTGTTGCTTTGGCTGTTTGTTTTTAGTGACTATACAGGAAAAATTCTGTAGAGATGCTTTTTTTTGACCTGCGACTGCTGAATTCTTTGCTTAGTTAGCTTAGTTATCACCTAATGATTGAACAGAAATTTCCTTAAATGCCTTGAAGAAATGTCTCCCCATTTTTGTTCTGTGAATGTAATGCGGCACACTTTCATTGCTCTGGCAGGTATCAATCCTGCCTTAGTCTGCACTTCCTTCTTGCTCAGAGTCTTAAGGTCAACCAACTGAAGAGAGTAAGACCTTCTGAAGTCTTTCATGGTCATGTGCACAGCACTGGACATGCAAGTGACCATCTATATTCCCAGGAGTATATTGGAGGTTTTCAAAGCCCTCTATGGACCTCTCATTTGCCAGATTTTCCTAATACATTTTTAACCTGTTTGCTCAACCTTGTTTCAGTGCCTCAAGCAGGTGCAATTTTAAATAATTGCTGCCGATTATTTCTGACAAACACCCTGGGGATATGGTTTTTCTCCCTAAATGAGCTGTGAGTCAGTTCAAATAAAGACAAGATGTATAAATAAGGCTTTTCCAGGCAATTGCCAAACAAGTTAGATAGTAAGTATTCTATGAGGGAAGGCTTTGTGAAGAGATTCAAGTCCATTTTCACCCCTCTCATGGCTGCTAGGCCACTGGTTTTCACAACTGTTGTGCTTATGACACTATTGATTTTCAAAACTACCACAGAGCTGGGGAGAGGTTATTAGGAATAGGGCAAGTTGAAGTGTTGAAAAGATTTCTGTTCTTATATGGGTTCTAGTCCTTTTATTGAATAAATTCTCCTCAGATTGTTGCAAGTCTTTAGATAATTTCCAGAATTCAGAAAAAGTTAATTTTGAAAAGTTGTGACATTTTAATTGTTTTTGTGAAGCAGCAATTTTTCTGAGGTTCTTACTCTGCCATTTTGGAAGTGCATTCTTTTTGAAAGAGTTTAGGAATTTTTAATTTTTCTAGAAGTCCTATAATTAAGAATTTTGATATTAGGATATAACAACATTATCTTTTTATGTTATTTTTATTCAACCTAACATTTTATTTTTGTATTTTCTGCTTGTGCTTTTTTTTACAATGGATTTCAATATTTTAATCCTTCTTTTGACTATACTTTTTCTTATAAATTGCTATTAATTTCAATTTTAATATTTATTAATTCTTTGGTTTTTAATTTATTTTAATTATTCAATTACTTTTCTTCTGATTAACTGAAGATGGCTATATTCACATGAGAATCCAATAGTTTTTCCCCAGTAATTATTCTCCTCTTCTTCCTCAGTGATACATCCTTGAATATTAATTGAGTACATACTACTCAGAAGAAAGATAAAATTTCTCAGCTCTTCTTACAACTTGGTGTGTCTAAGTGGAAACAGCATGTGCAATTTTTGGGTAGTGCCCTTAGAGGGAGCTGTCCTTTTGCTTCCTAACTTTTTGCTCAATTCTGCTATCTGCAAAGCAAATGTGATAGTGGATGCTGGAGTAATCACATTGGAGCAACAAGCTGGAAGGATACGGATGATCTTTAAGTTGATATATACTACTTCTGGGTAGTAGAATCTTATATTCAAGATTTTTTCTTTCTTCATGAGAAAGAGATAAAATTCCATCCTGTTTAATATTGTTATAGGAGTCTATCAGATACAGATGAAAATAGAAACAATCCCTAAGTACTGATTTGATTAACTCCTATATGTTTAATGTGGTGTTACTTTTATTGCATTCCAAGAAATCTCATTTCTGTGTGATTCTATCATTTACTCAGCTATTATTCAGAAAATTCTCATTTTATTAAAATTAAAGATGGCTTGGGTTTAATTTTTATAATTTATTTCTAGTATTTTTTTGCATTATGACAAGTAACATTTCTGCCTTTTGAAGCGTATAATGGACATTTTGGTAGAATAGTAAAAGGTCACATTAATATGTCACATAGAAAGGAGATTCTACTTGTGGAATGGCCATATGAGGAGTTTTTGGACTGTTCTACAGTGAAGCAACCATAACTGGAGAAAATTATGTTAAAAACAACCATTCAGTGTCTCTGAAAATTATTGTTCTAATATACAGCAAATGAATATATAAATACACAAATATAAATATAAATGTATACATAATTAAACCAGAATCTGGGTTGGGGGGGAGGTAGAGGGATGGAGGTTGAGCCAGGTATAGGTTAATTGTTTTTTTATTGAAATATTAATATACAGTGTTATTACTTTCAGGTGTACAATATAGTGATTTAACATTTCTCTGTGCTCATCACTATAAATGTAGTCTTAATCCCCTTTATCTACTTTACCCATTCCTTCCTCCCTCCCCCTGGCAACCACCAATTCATTCTCTGTATTTAAAAGTCTTTTCTTTTGTTTATCTCTTTTTTTTTCTTTGTCACTTATTTTGTTTCTTAAATTCCACATGAGTGAAGTCATATAATATTTGTCTTCCTCTGTCTGACTTATTTCACTTAGAATTATACCCTCTAGTTCCATCCTTGGTGTTGCAAATGGCAAAATCTTATTGTTTCCTATGGCTGAATAATATTCCTTTACACACACACACACACACACACACACATATCACATCACCTCTTTGTTCATCAACGGACACTTGGGTTGCTTCTGTATTTTGGCTATTGTAAATATTGTTGCAATAAATGGGTGCATATATCTTTTTGAAGAGTGTTTTCATTTTCTTTGGGTATATACCCAGTAGTGGAATGACTGGATCATATGGTAATTCTGTTTTTAATTTTTTGAGAAAACTCAATATTGTTTTCCAGTGGCTGCACCAATTTGCCTTAGTACCAAAAATGCAAGAGGGTTACTTTGTCTCCACATTCTTTCCAACACCTGTTACTTGTATTTTTGATTCTGGCCATTCTCACAGGTGTGAGGTGATATCTCATTATGGTTTCGGTCTGCATTTCCATGATGGTGAATGATGTTGAACATCTTTTCATGTGTCTGTTGGCCATCTTTATGCCTTCTTTGGAAAAAATGTCTATTTAGGTCCTCTGCTTATTTTTTTAGTTGCATTATTTGTTTTTTTGTTGTTGAGTTGTATAAGTTCTTTATATATTTTGATTTTTAATCCTTTATCAGATATATCATTTGAAAATATCTTCTCCCATTCAATAGGTTGTCTTTTAGTTTTGTTGATTATTTCCTTCACTGTGCAAGAGCTTTTTATTTTGGTGTAGTCCCAAAGTTGAATTTTGCTTTTGTTCCCTTACCTTGAGTAGACATTTCCAGAAAAATGTTTCTACAGCTGATGTCAAAGAAATTACTGTCTACCTTTTCTTTTAGGGGTTTTACAGTTTCAGATCTCACATTTAGGTCTTTAATCCATTTTGGGTTTACTTTTGTATATTGTATATGAAGGTGGTTCAGTTTTGTTTTTGTTTTTGTTTTTTTGTCCAGTTTTCCCAAGACCATTTGCTGAAGAGACCTTTTCCCCGTTGTCTCCTTTCTCATAGTTTAATTGACCAATGAATATATATTTTTTCAAAAAATATCTAAATCTTGTCAGGACAGTGAGTTTCTATGGCACTTGAGCTACAGCCTGTTTCATCCTCTACCCCCTGCCCCCAGCTTAGCAAAATGGAAGCTCCATTCTGAACAGATGTTGTTAAGAAGACAAGGATACCTCTCCCAACCAGTTCCCAGTCAAGAATACAATACTTCCTGAAGAGGGGAAGGCCACCAATTTTTCTTATCTCTTTCACCTATGTGTTGCAGAGAATAAATTTCAGGTAAATGTAGTCAATAGTTTGGGCCCCGTTCTTCCACCAAGCCTTGACAAGTACACGGAAGCTATATAGTTCAGGATTGACAGGATGAGAATACCCTTACATTTACCATCAGTTGATAGTGTGCCATAAATATTCATTAAGGGAAAGAATGACTGAAGTTGGACCCATTCTTTACATCAGACACAAAAATTAACTCAGATCATAAACCTAAATACAATAATTATAACTGTGAAGCTTTTAGAAGGAGCATAGGAATAAATTTGTGACTCTGGATTAGGCAATGGTTTATCTGATACGAAAACAAAAGCAGAAGCAATAAAAGAGAAACAGGTCAGAGTCCATTGTTTCTGATGAGAAGTTAGCCTTTGTTCTTATTTTTGACCCTATGAAGGTAATGAGTTTTTTCTCAAGCTTCTCAAGATTTTCTCTTTATCTTTGGTTTCTAGAAGTTGACTATGATATGCCATGGTGTATATTTCTTTGTCTTTATCTTTCTTGGTGTTTACTGAGATTCTTGGAGCTGAGGCCATCAAATGTAGACGTTTTGGTTACTATCCCCTAAATATCCTTGCCCCATTTTCTCCTTCCTTTGTTTCTGGAATTCTAACTACATGAATGTTAGAGTACATGTTATAGTCTCATGGGTCATTGAGCTATGTTTACTACTAATAATAGTATTTCTCTATGTGCTTAAGTTTGGATAATTTCTATTCACACCTTCAGGTCACTGGTCTTTTCTTTTGAAGAGTATAATTTGCTGTAACATCCAATAGATTTTTTTCTGTATTACGTATTTTAGTTCTATGATTTTCTTTTTTTATAAGGTTGCTATATCTCTTCTGAAATTCCTCATTGTTTAACAGGTGATAGCCATCTTTTTTTGGACATTTTAAACATATTTATAATAGCTATTTATATCTTTTTTTTTTTTTTTTTTGCTAGTTCCAATATCTAGGTCCTCTGAAGGTTTGCTTCTGTTGATTATGGATCATATTTTCCTGTTTCTTTGCCTAACTAAAATAGGATTGACCACTGTGGATAATATGCTTCAAAGACTTGAAAGTATATATTTTTCTAAACATGGTTGAAATTTGTACAGTCAAACTACTAAGTTACTAATCACTTTGTTCTTGTGGAAGCTGCTTATTAGAGCAGGCCAATTTCAGTTTTTTACCTTAACATAGGGAGTGACCCTGAGTCCTTAGAGATGTTCCTTACTCTGAATGTGTGGCCTTTCTGGGGTAACGGTATTTTTTTTTAAAGATTTTATTTTTAAGTAATCTCTACACCCAATTTGGAGCTCGAACTTACAACCCCAAGATCAAGAGTCATATGCTCTACTGATTGAGCCAGCCAGGCACCCCTGGGGTAACAGTATTTACCAAGCTTCCCTAATTTGGTGGGACTTGGTGTGATCTACAAACTGCCTCCCAGGTACTGGGTAGCTGTTAAAAATCTCTGTGTAGCTCTTTAGTTTTCAGATGTTGCTTTCTGATGTATATTTGGAATATTTTTCTGTTCATACATAGTTTAAGAGTCAGTTGAAGATTTGAGGGAAACTTATTATATGCAGATTTTAGTACTGACCAATATGTAGTTAACTCCTTTCCAAGATTGCTCATTGCAACTTTCAGTTCTGGCAGCAGTGACAGATGTCATCTTCTGACAATTCCTTAACCCCCTGAAACTCTAGTTCTCTCCTCCAGGTGCCATTCAAACTAGGAAATGCCTTCATGGTTCTGGGCCTCAACCAGTATGATCCTCCTTTGTCAAGAGCCACATCCGGGACACCTAGGTGGCTCAGTAGGTTAAGCATCTGCCTTCAGCTTAGGTCATGATCCCAGGGTCTTGGGATCGAGTTCCACATGGAGCTCCTTGCTAAGCAAGGAGCCTGCTTCTCCCTCTGCCTACTCCCCGAGGTGTGCACTCTGTCTCTCTCTCTGATAAATAAATAAATAAATAAATAAAATATTAAAAAAAAGAGCCACATCCCCTCAATTCTGTTACATGTTGGTCACTGTCCAATAACTTCCAGCAGTTTTCTTTATATTTTTCCTTGAGAATTTTTGTTATGGTCAGGAGGTTTACTGCTAGATAGGCTAACATGCCATTACATGAATGGAATTCCCATTTTTATTTATTATGAAGAAATTATCTGGTTGAAGAGTTAGTTACTTTATTAAGTATGTTAATGTAAAACACTATTTTATCTTTTAAAGATTTATTTATTTATTTTTTATTTTTTATATTCTGTTATTTTATTTTTTATGTATTCTGCTGTTGGGCTCAATCTCAGGACCCTGGGATCACAACTTGAGCCAAAACCGAGTCAGATGCTTAACCAACTGAGCTACCCAGGTGTCCCACTTTTTGACACATTTTAGAATAGTGTTTATGTTTTGGGTTAACTATGAAATGGCTTTTTCTCATAAGTTATTGATCCTACTTTTGTGTTTGTGTTATGATATCCTATTTGTATAATTTTGTGTTAGGTATAATTGATTAGTGCTTCATGAAGACACTGTTTTATCATTGACTCTTTTCATCCCTAATAACTGCTATTACAGTGCAACTTATCCAAACTACTCTTACCTATTAATTTCCCAGCTATTCCCCAACCACTAGCTCCAATTGTTTCCACCCAGCCTCTTTCAACTGCTTAAAGATGAGGTTTGGTTGCATGAATGAATGAAATACTTTGATTTGTTTTTTAGATATAGTTTTTTTCCAAGTTTATTTTATTATAAAATCAATGACTTAATATGTATTTAGTAGTTGCATACTTCAGAATTAAGTCAAATATTTATGATAGTGCACAAGGGGCACTGTACATCTGAAAATGTCTTCTTAGGTTTTTGTCACTATTTTTTTTTTCCCTTAGTGCCTTTGTATTCAGTTATTTTGGCTCTCTCTCCTCCTTAGGGAATCTCTTTCCATTAAACATGACTCTGTTGTTTCCCCTCGGTCATATTATTCCACTTTGACTCTTATCCACAAGAACCTGTTATTTTCTAACAATAAGCTTACTCTTTGAAAAAGTGTTTTTATAACCTATCCAGTGTTTTTAAAAATCCAGGACATTTTTGTCGTTCTTTTATCCCTCAGATGTTCTATAACATTGATTTTAGTTTTAGTTTAGAAGAATATGAAAAATAATCACATTTATGGTTGCCAGATTTTGTTAATGAAAACACAAAACACCCTGTTGAAACAGAATCTCAGATAATCAACAAATATAAACCTATATTTTTTATATAGATATATTCCATGCAATATTTGGGGCATACTTATACTAAAAATTCTGTTTTTTAAATTTGAAATTAACATTTAACTGGGTGTCCTATATTTTATCTGGCAATCCAGTGATGTCATACCCAAGATAAGGGAAATTTAATTTATCCTGGTATGATAATTTTTTAGAAACTTATGATTTCCAAATCCCAAAGCATTTTTTATGGTAAATAACATTCATACTTGAAAGCTGTCCAATGAACAACTCCATAGCTAACTCCTAAAACATTTTAAAAGATTAGTTTTATATTATCATTAGAATACTTCTTGAGCTTTTCAATGAATACATGATAATTCATTAAAAAATTAATGCCTATATGTATTTTTAGGAAATTAAAATGAAACAAAGAACTATGAAATTATTCATATAATCCTAGGTTATATTGAATTTCCTGTAAACTACACACAAAATATGTTTCCATTTTGAAAAGAATGAAACAAAACCTGTAAACATTTCATAGGATTATACATATATTTTTAAGCTTATCACAAAAGCTAGGACCTATATGCACAGCAATTTTGAAACAGGTTTTTTCCCCAAATTTGTCTTTTTAGAGCTAAAAATAAAGAGCTTCATAGCTCATATCATGTACTCTAAATATGTACAGCCTAAAGCACAATTTTACAGCTGAATTTTAAACCCCTGTGAAATGGGGTTTCTAATGGAAATGCTGACAGACTGCTAGCTGCAGGGACACCAGCAGGCACCATTATAATAAATGGGTCTGAGGGAGACATGATACAGGCCCACAGGTAATTAATGGCAGGAGTAAAATAAAATATAGGCACACCATCCCACTGAGAGCATGACGCAATGGAAGAAACTTGTAATAAAGTACAAAGAATGTCTTTAGCAAAGAAGTGTGAGGAAAGTCTTGTAAAATAAATCATGAGCCAGGTCTGTAGCTATAAGAGTCATTGCATATTCCTTTATAATTAGGATTTTTTTTTTAAAAAACACACACTATAAAAATCATTTTTTGGCTAAGCAAAAATATCTGTGTTGTGGATTGAGAAGTCAATGAAATATAAACTCAACTACTCAAAACAGCTAATAATAACCAGAGCTTTCTAGTTGGAAGGTCTACTTGTAAGAAGTCCAACATTACGACTCCATATTACAGAGGAATTAACTGTAAAATATATTCTTAGAAGGCAGAATATTATGGCTGTTTTTTCTCTCCTTCAAACGTCTTGATTTGGTCACCTAGTTGCATTTTTTGCTTAATTCTGGAGAACAAGAAGATCCTTAGAAATTTGGCCATAATTTTCCTTGACCTTTGAAGTCTGTAGTAACTTTTGGCTCGTGTTTTTTTCTTAATTAGAGCGTAGATGAAATCAACTTTAACTTCATTTCTACATAGGATGTTGGCTTAGTCATTGTCTTCAAGAAAGAGTACATTTCCAAATAAGTGTACAACTATTCCTTTCTAGATTAAATTGTCTCTTAAAAAACAGAGCATGAAGATTAAGACAGTACAATGCAGTTGGAAGAGTACATGGTGGGGTGGGTGGTAAGTGGGGGAGGAGAGAAAAAAAATGAAAAGGAAAAATGAATAAATTACTGTGACAGATTATTGACCTAAAAATTTTAAGAGATTTCCATCAATACTTCATCTTGTTTCCTGGCCTCAGGGTGACAGTAAATTAATCCCGTATGTTAAATGGGATGACTGAGTCCCCAAAAGTTTGAATGACTTGCCAAGGTCTCATAGCAAGAAACTGGAGGAGTAATGACAAATATCAACCACTTCCTCCTGCTAACATTTTTCCATTTTTTATATTGCCCTTGTAATTTCAGAAAATAATAAAATTTTTGCCTGAGTTAGAGATATTCTCATTTGATTTACAAGCATAGATTTTGGATGAATAGTTCAGATAAACTGACTTTTGCTAGGAATATCAGCATAGATGTTGAGTTACAGTTTCCTATACATAAAACTATCATCAATAAAACAACTACCATTATTTTCTCATTAATTATTTATTAGAAAAAAATTCACCTAATAGAGTGATATTTTTAATGTCTTTTTTTCTGTTAAAATTTATAAAAATGCTTAAAACCTATTTCATTTTTGAGATTGGTAATTCTTTTCTTTTTTCTCCTTTTCTTATTTGACTAACAAAAACTGTCTCCTTGCTAATGTTTCTGAGTCTGATTCTCTAAGATGAAGAAAGAATAGAGTAACTTATGAAAAATTCATCAATTCTTTATTTCTGATTATAAAATCATTTCTGTGAAGTTTATGGGAATGTATGTCATTTATCTTTGTTGGTTGACTAATATTATTTACTTCCAATATCTGGGTTAGTCGAATTATAATTTTGTAATTGAAATGTGTCAATAATTAAATTGTTTTCAAATTGTTTATTTTAAGAATAAAGTGGAAATATGGTGGACCAGTATTTTTAAATTCTAATTTATTTATTTATTTGAGAGAGAGCAAGCAAGAGCACGAGTAGGGGGAGGAGCAGAGGGAGAGGAAGAAGCAGATTCCCCACTGAACAGAGAGCCTGATGTGGGGCTCAATCCCAGGACCCTGAGATCATGACTTAGCTGAAGGCAGACCCTTAACTGACTCTGCCACCCAGGTGCCCCCCGTTAAATTCTATGTTAATTGCATTTCTGACCTTGTATAGTAAGGAAAATCTTTTATGATTAAAAATAAATTGAATGACATAACATAATAAAATAAAAAAATTGAATATAGGGATCTAGGGAGATGAGCAGGTGAGAGCAAAGAATCTACAAACTCCAGTCATCTTGCACTACTGTTTTGATAACCACATGAGGTGTGGGTTATAGGAGGCAAAACCTAGCACTACCCAACATAGGATGTTGACTAGGAGGTATGTAATAAAGCCCCAAGAGAACGCCCTCAGTGAAAGAATGAATTTGAAGAAGGTCCACTCTATTGAGACATGCAGTTAGGGAACTTGGTCGGTCTTTCTCAAGTGGAAGAAAATTATTTACCATGAAATAACTTCATGTGAATTTGTAGCCCAAGCACATATGGCTTTTCTGATCCAAAATACCTTCAGCCCAGCGTTTGGTTATGTGTGTATATTTAAAGTTTTAACCTCTTTTGACTTTTTAAGCTTATTTGGAAGATGGAATTCTGCACTCTACAACAAAGACCAACTGATCTCTTTGCTTTTGGATTGCAATGAATAAAATTCATACTGTAGGTACTAGTAATAAAAATTGCTTAAGTAAAAAATACTTGACTTACGCATGCTTTTTATATTTTACTTTCTTATTTGTCTAATTGATTGCCATTTCATACTTAAACTAAATTCCTAATCACTTTCAAAATTGGTGATTTATAAACCAGTTAGTGATAATAGTTTTTGTTTTGTTTTTGCTTTTGTTTTTGGTGGTTTTTTGTGGTTGTGTGTGTGTGTGCTGTCTTTTTTTTCCCCAAAGCTTTTATTTATTTATTTATTTATTTGAGAGAGAAAGAGAGAGAAACAGAGCTGGGGGAAGGGCAGAGGGGGAAAGTAAGGGACAAGCAGACTTCTCACTGAGCCTGGAGCTGACATGGGGCTCAATCCCATTATCCGAGATCATGACCTGAGCCTAAACCAAGAGTCAGACACTCAACTGCCTGCACCACCCAGGCGCCCCATGTGTGCTCTCCTCTTATAATTACACTCCCTTCCCCTTTCCCCCATTTGTTTACTATTAGATTCAATACACATAAAATTACATTTTAATAAACATAATTGATACATCTAAAACATAGGGAAAGAGATAAGATTTACAGAAATTGCCAAGATTTTTAATTGAAAACAATGTTGGAGATGATTAACAGAAAATTATTGCACTTGTAATCCTGTTGTTCCATAGTTATTACTAAAAAAAGGTAAAAAAAAGAATAGCAATTCCCCCTATTAAATGCCTACATGGAACGAACATTGTATGTATCATTATGCAAAGTTTTAAGTGTGACCAAATGTTTGCTTCTTGCTTGTTAATTTATATAATCCAAACTCTATGTACTGTTTTGATAGCATTCATAGAAGATAATCTCACTATGGTATGATAATGAGAATGAAAGAGGAGTCTTAAAGCAATTTCAACAATCTCAGGATATTTATCATTTTTTTTAATCCAAAATGAGGCAAGTGATCATATATTTTCAAAATTTATCTTAAATCCTTGATCAGTAGTTATTTCCAAAACTTATCCTTTAAAACTATGTTTGTACTTAAATTACCTTTAGTTGATTGACATGGACTTTGGATCTATTGATTTCATATGTTTGGACCTTCTTTTACTTTTTTTTATTTACTTTTTTTTTTTAATTCCAGTATAATTAATATAAAGTGTTATATTAGTTTCAGGTGTACAATATAGTGGTTCAACACTTCTATACATTTTTTCCACGTTCTTGCCGACACCTGCTGTTTCTTGTGTTTTTGAGTTTAGCAGTTTCTTTTTTTTTTTAAAGATTTTATTTATTTGACAGAGAGAGACACAGTGAGAGAGGGAACACAAGCAGGAGGGGTGGGAGAGGGAGAAGCAGGCCTCCCGCCAAGTAGGGAGCCCGATGTGGGACTTGATCCCAGGACTCTGAGATCATGACCTGAGCCGAAGGCAGACGCTTAATGACTGAGCCACCCAGGCACCCGCAGTTTCTTTTTTTTTAAAAAAAAATTTATTTCTTTATTTGAGAGAGAGTGAGAGAGAGAGCACAAGTGGGGTGAGGGGCAGAGGGAGCAGCAGACTCCCTGCTGCACAGGGAGTCCAATGTGGGGCTCAAACCTGGGACTCAAGGATCATGGCCTGAGCTGAAGGCAGACACTTAACTGTCTGAGCCACCCAGGGGCCCCTGATTTTAGCTGTTCTGACAGGTGTGAGGTGACTTCTCATGGGAGTTTTGATTTGCATTTCTCTGGTAATTAGTGATGTTGAGCATCTTTTCATGTGTCAGCCATCTCTATATCTTCTTTGGAGAAATTTCTGTTCATGTCTTCTTCCCATTTTAGCTGGATTATTTGTTTTTGTTTTTTGGGTTTTTTTTTTTTTTTGGTGTTGAGTTGTATAAGTTCTTTATGTATTTTGGATATTAACCCCTTCTCGGATATGTCATTTGCAAATATCTTCTCCCATTTAGTAGGTTGTTTTTTTATTTTGTTCATTGTTCCCTTTGTTGTGCAGGTTTTTATTTTGATGTAGTCTCAATAGTTTATTTTTGCTTTTGTTTCCCTTCCCTTTGGATACATATCTAGAAAAATTTTGCTACAGCTGATATCAGAGAAATTACTAGTTCTCTCTTCTAGGATTTTTATGGTTTCAGGTCTCACATTTAGGTCTTTATTCCACTTTGAGTTTATTTTTGTGTATGGTGTAAGGAAGTGGACCAGTTTCATTCTTTGCATATAGTTCTCTAGTTTTCCCAGCACCATTTGTTGAAGAGACTGTCTTTTCCTGTTATATATTCTTGCCTTCTTTGTCAGCAATTAATTGACCATGTAATTGTGGATTTTTGGACTGTCTCTTCTGTTCCATTGATCAATATGTCTATTTTTGTGCCAATATGGTACTGTTTTCACTACTACAGCTTTGTGGTATATCTTGAAATCTAGGATTGTGATACCCCTACAACTTTGTTATACTTTTTCAAAATTGTTTTGACTATTCAGGGTCTTTTGTGGTTCCATACAAATTTTAGGATAATTTGTTCTAGTTCTGTGAAAAATGATGTTGGTAGTTTGATAAGGATTACATTAAATTTGTAGATTGCTTTGGGTAGTGTGTATATTTTAACAATATTTGTTCTTCCAATCCATGAGCATGGAATATCTTTTCACTTGTTTGTGTGGTCTTCAATTTTATCGATGTTTTATAGTTTTCAGAGTACAGGTCTTTTACCTCATTAATTACATTTATTCCTAGGTATATTATTATTTTTAGTGCAATTATAAATGGGATTGTTTTCTTAATTTCTCTTTCTGCTACTTCGTTATTAGTGTATAGAATGCAATAGGTTTTTGCGCATTGATTTTGTATCCTGTGATCTTACTGAATTCATTTGTCAGTTTTAGCAGTTTTTGGTGGAGTCTTAAGGGTTTTCTATATACAGTGTCATATCATCTGCATTTAGTGAAAGTTTTACTTCTTCCTTGCTGATTTGGATGCTTTAATTTCTTTTTGTTGTCTGATTGCTGTGGCTAGGGCTTGCAGACTATAATGAATAAAAGTGGTGAAAATGGACATCCTAGTTTTGTTCCTGATCTTAGGGAAAAAGCTCTCAGTTTTTCACCATGGAGTGTGATGTTGGCTGTGGGTTTTTCATATATGTTTATTATGTTGAGGTATCCTGTTTCTAAACATCCTTTGTTGAGGGTTTTTATCATTAATGGATTTTGTATTTGGTCAAATGCTTTTTCTGCATGTATTAAAATGATCACATGGTTTTTTATTCTTTCTTTTATTGATATGATATATCACATTGATTAATTTGCAAATATTGAATCACTTTTGCAACCAAGAAATAGATCCTACTTGATCATGGTGATTAATTTTTTTAAAAATATATTATTGGATTCGGGTTACTAAGTATTTTGTTGAGGATTTTTTATCTATGTTCTTCAGAGCTTTGGCCTGTAGTTTTTTTTTTTTTTTTTTTCTTTTTTGTGGTGTCTTTGGTTTTGGTATAAGGGTAATGCTGTCCTCATAGAATGAATTTGGAAGCTTTCCTTCCTCTTCTAGTTTTTGGAATAGAAGAATATGTATTAACAAGGATAAAAGAAATAACAAAATGCCAACTTTATGTTTATTAAGAGCTGCTTTATGTATTTGGGTGCTCCCATATTGTGTGCATAAAATTTACAATTGTTCTATCTTCTTATTGGATTGTTCCCTTTATGGTATGTATTGTCTTTTGTTTCTTGTTACAGTCTTTGTTTTAAGGCCTACTTTGTTCAATATAAATATTGCTACTCTGGCTTAATTTTCACTTCTATTTGCATGATAAATGCTTTTCCATCCCTTCGCTTTCAATCTGTATATGTCTCTCATTCTGAAATGAGTCTCTGGTAAGCAGCAGATAAATGGGTCTTGCTTTTTTATCCATTTAGTCACTCTATGTCTACTGATTGGAGAATTTTGTCTATTTACCTTCAAAGTAATTATTTATAGGTATGTACTCTTTGGCATTTTGTTATTTGTTTTATCCTTGTTTTTGTAGTTCTTTTCTGTTCTTTTTTTTTTTTTTTAAAGATTTTATTTATTTATTTGACACACAGAGAGAAAGCACAAGTGGGCAGAGAGGCAGGCAGAGAGAGAGGCAGAAGCAGGCTCTCCACTGAGCAGGGAGCCCGATGCGAGACTCGATCCCGGGACTCCAGGATCATGACCTGAGCCGAAGGCAGTCGCTTAACCAACTGAGCCACCCAGGCGCCCTCTTTTCTATTCTTTTTGCTGTTGCTCTCCTCTCATGGATTTCTGTCTTTCCTTAGTGATATACTTGGATTCCTTGCTCTTTATTTTTTTGCATATCTATATTTTGATTTGTGGTTACCATTCAATTTACATCTAACATCTTATATATATAGCCTTCTATATTAAGTGGATGGTCCCTTAAATTTGAACTCATTCTACAAGCATTAAATTTTTCCTCCTCTTCCCCCCATGTTTTAGGCATATGTTGTCATACTTTACATCCTTTTATTTTGTGAATCCCTTGACTGATTTTTATAGATATACCTCATATTATTAATTTTGTGTTTACTACTTTTCTCACTCCTACTATGGTTTTTCCTTTTTATTCAGAGTGTCTTTTACCATTTCTTGTAAAGCTGGTTTAATGGTGATGATTTCCTTTAAATTTTATTTGTCTGGGAAACACTTTATCCTTGTTTCTATTCTGAATGATAGTTTTGTTGGATAGAGTATTCTTGGCTGCAGGTTTTTTTTCCATCAGCTCTTTGAATAATATCATGTCATTTCCTTCTGGCCTGCAAACTGACTGTGGAAAAATCAGCAGCCTTATGGGGTTTCTCTTGCATGTGACTGTTTTCTTTTCTTTTACTGCTTTTAAAATTCTTTCTATCAGTACTCTTTGCAATTTGATTACTATATGTCTTGGTGTGGACCTCCTTAGGTTGATTTTGTTGTGGGCTCTCTGTGTCTCCTGAATCTGGATTTCTGTTTCCTTCCCCAGATTTATGAAGTTTTTAGCTATTTCTTCAAATACACTTTATGCCCCGTTTCTCTCTCTTTTCCTTCTGGGATCCCTATAATGTGAATGTTATTACACTTGATGGTGTTGCTGATTTCTCTAAGTGTATTTTCATTTTTTTATTTTTACTTTTTTTCTCTCCTGTTTAGCTTGATTGCTTTTCATTACCCTATCCTCCAGGTCATCGACCCATTCTTCTGCTTCCTCTAGTCTAGTCTACTGTTTATTCCCACTAGTGAATTTTAAATTTCAGTTATTGAGTTCTTCATCTCTGTTTGGTTCTTTTTGTTTTGTATCTCTTTGTTAAGGGTCTCAGTGAGGTCCTCCACTTTTTTCTCAGGTGCAGTGAGTATCTTTCTGACCATTACTTTAAATTCTCTTACCAGGCCTATTACTTACGTCTCTTTCATTTAGCTCTCTTGCTGTGATTTTGTCCTGTTCTCTCATTTGGGACATATCCCTTGATCTCCTCATTTTGTCTGTCTGTGTCTCTTTCTATGTGTTAGGAAAATCAGCTATGTCTCCTGCTCTTTAAAGCAGTGGCCTTGTGAAGAAGAAGTCCTGTAGTGCCCTTCAGTGCAGTGTCCCCTGTTAACCTGGTACTTCAGGGTGTCTCTTATGTGTGTAGTCTGGACCCTACAGCTGTGGCTGAGCCATGTTTTCCTTCAGTCCAGTCATCTACAAGGCTCTCTTTGCCTGTCATTGCCAGGGTTGGTCCCTGTGTTGATAGCGTGTCAGGCTGGGTTTGTGTTGGGCTTGAGTTGGATCAGACCAGGCACTTTCCAGAGCTGTGGTTGCACCAAACTGCAGGGTGCTCTCTCTGTGTTTTTCTCTGAGAAGCTTCATTGGTGGGTGGGGCCTGCAGCCTACCTGAAGTCCACCTCCAGCCCAGTGCTAGGCACAAACCAGTGTTTGTGGTCTTCTTCCCCTCTGCCTGGAGCAGGAGTTATTTTGGGGTGGTGCTGAGCCCTACTGGGGCTGCTTGCACACTGCCACTCTTGTGGTGCCCCTTTGGGTGGACTCCTGCTGAGGCTGGGCTTGAGGGGGTGGGTCCACGAAAGAGCTTGGGCTGTGTGTGTTGGGGGCGGCTAGGGTGCCCTGTTAGCAAGGTAGGTGGAAAGTATTCCTGCTGTGCTGTTTTTCCCTCAGTTGTCCATGTAATCTAGGCTGGTGGGGTGGGGGATGAGAAATGGCACCCATCTGCTTTTTGGTTCTTAGAGAAATCTCTCAATGATCCCTGCTCCTCCAACACATGCTCTGAGATTAGTAAACAGTTCTTCCTCCTGTGTACCCTAGGCATTTTCAAACTGCTGCTTCTGTGCTGTATCTCAGTGGGGCTGTTTGTCATGCTGTCTTTTTCAGGGTGGGGACTCAGTTTCCTGTGGTCCTGGGCTCTCCAGGGGCCAAACCAGCTGATTTTTAAAGGTCTGGGTGTTAAGCCTCACTGATTGTAAGGACTTACAAAGTTAAGCCCCTCTGGCTATCAAAGCCAAATGTTATGGGGATTTGTATTCCCAATGCAGGTCCCCCAAGCCAGAAGTGCCTCGTGTGGGGTCTGTTCTCCCCTCTCTGTGCCCATGGCATTCCTTCTTCCCACGGACAGTTCTGCAGGTCAGTCTAGCTCCAGACCACATCTCTGCCCTTCCTCCCCTCTGTGATGTGGTCTTCTCTCTACACTTATCTGCAGAGTCTCTTCTGCCAGTCTTCAGGTCATTTTCTGGGTTATTTACACTAATGTGGGTGTTATCTAGGTGTAACCAAATCCATGTGACAAGGTAGCCCTCAGACCCTCCTACTCTACCATCTTTCTGTTTGGTTCTTCTTTTGATGAAAAATAAAATTTTCTAACTCATTTGCATCCATCATCTATTTCATTGATAGATATGGGAAATATCTGTTCTTCCATAAATCCAACTTTTGTTTTAGTCCTTCAATCTTATCTATTATTAAAAAAAATGATACATCCATTTTTTTTTTTTTTTGCTTGGATGTATTAAAATTTTAAAACTCTTAAGGTATAGGTGAATAGTCAAGTGTGGTGGAACAATTTACATCTTTAACACTTTGGACAAAACTGAAACTTATTTTCAGACATGCCAAAACTCTGTTTCATAATTCAAACATTAACACAGAAACTTTCTCCTTGATAACCATCATACACTAGCATGCAGTAATAATTATTTATAAACGATCATAATTTAATAGCATCATCTTTAATGCATTAACTTTTATATAACATAATTCTTGCTATGCTATGAAACACACTGTCCAGTTTAGCTGAGAGCCATCAGACTTAATCAGTGGACAAAGCAATGAGTTGATTTATATTCTGGTGCAATCTTAATCTGAGTATCTACTCATAAATATTATAAATAAATATATTTTCCTGTGGTTACCGCTGGACCATCAGAAGTTAATCCTATCCAGAACTTAAACTCCAAATGACATTTACTGACAGTGATAACATATTTATGTGTCACAGCAATGCCGAATTAATAAAATATGCACTCTCAGTTTCTGAATTTAGCTCATTGATGGGTTTAAATTCTGTGTCTGTGTGTGTACCAGCCCTGGTCTGTAGTCTACATTTGGAGTAACACTGCTTTAGATTCTCTCTCAGTCTAATAGTTATGTTCATATGTGCCTCCTGAGGATGAAGACTGAATTATCACCTTGTATTCCTCAAGAAGAGTCATGGGGATGGGGTTCGGAATATTGCATTTTAAAAATACATGAGTACATATTTTTAAATTTTATAAAATGAACAATTTGAGAGAAAATAACGTCTGTACTTTTTTGACATAATGAAGGGTTTACCTTAAACACTACCCACCAAATAGCTCTTTCACTTACAAATCAAGTAACTTGTCTGAAAATGACTAGCAATATTTCCCAAAACTTTCAGTTTTGAAATATGTTGGCTTAGCTTTTCTTTGCTTTTTATTTTGGTCTATCTCACCAGTGGCAGTGTTCTGATAGTTTCCACTGCTATGAAATAAAAGTGAACCACATGTCATCTGTTAGATGTGATTCTTTTATATGCTGTTCTTATTCTCAGACTTTACACATGTTAAAAATTGTCCAGAAGAAAAAAAAAATAAAAAAAAATAAAAATTGTCCAGAAGAGAGAATTCCTTTTCAATTCAATTTTGGTCAATTTCGAACAGGTTGTGTACACAGTAAATTCTGCTGATAGTCTTTGGTAGAGTATACTTCCAGTTTCAGGGATTTTTTTTTTAAAGTTGTAATCATAACACAAATTAATAGTTTTATCTTCGCAGTTATGCAGGCTTTGAGTTATTAAAGCCAAACTGGTTTGTGGAACTATTGTTTACATGCTTTTTCTGAGCACTGTAGTTTCATTTGTACACAGGTTAGCAATAAACCTATAAACCATTCTTCATATATAATTTCTGAATTTGTTTCTTCCTGCATAGCTAGAAAATATTTTAAATGCATTTATGACATACACAGTATCCAAAGAATAATATCTTTGGCTAGCTTTTAAAAATTACATTGATTTTGAGACTTCTCACACACAGCAGTACTTTTTAACTGAGAAAAATATGATAGCTTCGTGTCATTCAGGATATATACCAGTAGAAAATGTGAGCATCATAAATGTAAGTGCCAAAATGGTTAAAATCATACTGATTACATTTCACATGGGAAATCACCTCATCTTACATTTATTAGAGGCAGGAAAAACTATATGCATACCTTTTTATTTATTCAACTTAAAGTTCCTCGCATTGAAAATGTTACTTATTTGCCTCTTGGAATGACATGTTTGTTAGTAGCATGGGGAGCTAGCTGTGAGGGTATAACATAAGAATTTAAGGTCTTTCATAGTTTAAATTTATTCTGTGAAACACTTCTGCTTCTGCATGCAGATGGGCTAATGGTACTGTGACTGTCATTAACCCAGAGTCATTTCCAAAATGCTATGCTGAGAGATTATTTTCTATGATTATAGTCTTGGGCTTTCAGTTACATGGCCTATTTTTGAGCATAAAGTCATTTTTTTTTTGTCTCTTAGCAAAACACAAAGATTTTGTTAAAATGAATTAACTCTGTGGTTGACTGCCTCCCAACTTCATACTCTGTCAACTGCAGCTACTGTCTTTTCCAAAGTGCAATGCATTGCTCAGGTCATGCCCCAGTAAGTCACTGACATATTTTTAAATGTGCTTGCCTCCATCAGTTCATTGGGTGGCATGGCTCTGTTCCTCATTGATTCTTTTCACACAACCAGCCTAGTGAGTCTGAATTCAAATAAGCTGCACTTTGGTTCTGATGAACTCGCTATTCTGCAACACTTCTATTTCATGGTAAGAACAGAATATTGACGGCACTAAAAAAATGGAATCTGAATAAGATTTCAGACATATTAATGTTCTATATGTCATTGGAATTTGTACCTTGGCTCTTTAAATTTTAGCTTCATTAGGGATTATATCCCTTACTTACATATCTATATTAATCTGTATTATATGTGTCTCCATATCTAATCACGTCACCTGAAAGTTTCTTGGATTCCAGTGTCTGAGTTTTTTCAGAATCACTGCTGCTTGTCACCCAGGTGTGAAAGCCGGGAGCCATATTTACTTCCTTTTTCATTCTTAACTAAACCTCCCCACCCTGTCACTCAGTAAGTCCTGTTTAAACTTCTTGCGTTCCTCAAATTACTCTTTCCTTTGCTTCACTGCATTTCACCCCTTCAGTGACTTCCTGTTTTATTCAGTAAAAGCTGAAGTCCTTAAATGACCCACATGGTGGAAAATAGAACATTGTAAAGTAGTAAGCTCAGGGAATTTGGGACACAAGCACATTTCCTAAGAAAGTAATTTGAAATGGACACAATATTTTATGTATAAATCTATGGTACACAATTAAAATTGCCTTTCATTATAATCTAGGTGTGGATGAGTCTTCTTTGTATTATCTCTGCCTATGGAGCCATGTTTATCCAGGATACACTTGTTAGAAATTCTGTTTTGGAGAATCTTCACAGAAAATTATAATTTTTAGATTCTTTGCAGTTCCTTCCATATTAACTTTTATCCTCATTTCAACCTCATATTACCTGATGGATTTTCATTCTAATTTCATACATGCCATATCTTTCACATTGTTCTTTTAGAATGGCAAATGTTTTCCTGTCATTTTGTCTGGATACAGCAGTAGTATATTTTCAGAAGTGTTTACTTTCCATAAATCCTCAGGATGATTTCACAGTCCCCGCCCCCTTCTTCTTCTTCTTTTTTTTTTTTTGTATTGTTCAGCAAACATGAGCAATTTTTTTCTTGCTTTACTCATTCTTTTTTTTTTTTTTAATTTTATCTATTTATTTGAGAGAGAGAGACAGAGAGACAGAGGGCACAAGCAGGGGGAGGGGCAGAGGGAGAAGGAGAAGCAAATTCCCTGTGGAGCAGGGACCCTGATGTGGGGCTTGATCCCAGGGCTCTGGGACATGACCTGAGCCTAAGGCAGATGCTTAACTGACTGAGCCACCCAGGCACCCCTTGCTTTACAAATTCTTAAATGAAATGAGCTCCTACAAGAGTCAGTTTTGGTTAAAAGATAAATGGTTGGAATGTACTTGCCTCAGATGCCCTGTTGTCTTGGTGATGGTCACGGGTCCCTCCAGACCCACAGCTGGAGTTTAGGTTGATTTGTTCAGCTCTCAGTCTAACACTCGACTTCTGGAAAATATTCTTCTCTTCTGAAAATTTCTTCTATTACTCTAAAAAGACCTTAAAACCAAACAAAACTTCTATTCTTTAAACTCAGCATCATTAGGTTTTATTTTCTCAGAAATATTGTACTTTACTTATGGATTTATTTTTCCCAGGAAGTAGGGTAATCCCATCCTCATCATCCTTTCTTTTCACTCTCCGCTGCCCACTTGGTTTATTCTAGGTCTGTTGACTTTAAAACTAGCTGTTGTAGATTTGAGGTACAAAGCTAGAAGGGGATGGAGAAAGAAGAACTCCCTGCCTCAAAAGTAATTAAGATGACAACTGCTTATTTTTTTCTGACTGGTACAAACTTTAGATCTAAGGCAGTAGGTTAACTTGCCACTTTGTGAGTCTGGGTCATGAGATTAAACCTGTGTATTACTGAAACAAAGCTAGTATTTCCTAAAATCAGTGCTATTTTTCTGTTAACAAGTAAATATTCTCTCAAATTTCTGTAATAAGTTGTTTTTGAGTCTTGTTTTTAAGGTTTCACATTTTCTGTGTCATTTAAAATATATTAAGGATCTGAAAGAGGTGAGCCAGATAACATTTAAGTTGAGAAAGTTTATGGTCTTGGTTTGGCTCACTTCTTTTGAGATGAATCCCAGAATTTCACTGCAGCTTTCCCTTTCAGACCTCAGTTGTGAGAGTAGAATATTCAGGGTGAGCTCTGTTTCAAATGCAACAGTAATGCAGCTGAGAGGGTTGCAGAGAGTTCAGCCATTTTGTTTTAAAGCTTTTGAATTGGAAATGTTTCTTGCCAGTAAAATGTATAAAAAATGTGAGTTCAACTAATTTAATTTAACAGTAATCCTTCTCTAATAGAACACTATAGATTGTGGAAAAATTCAATACCATTTCAAGAAGGTAGATCAAATCATAATAAAACATTTGGCAATTGTGTGCTTGATATTTAATATATGTCTAAAAATAAGGCACAACTCAATTCATTCACTCCGGCACAGAGATAAACTGAACTTAAATTGGAGATCTGCAACTATATGCTCTGTTTGTAGCCCCTAATAAGAAAGTACAAAATTGCCAGTGGAGTAGAGAACATGATTTCTGATCTTGGGAAATTTGCAATTTGATGGATATTCCAAACTTAAGATGTTAGGCAGACCAAATAACTCAATATATTTTTTAAAAAGTAAAGCCAAACACATAACTGATCCTTGAAATGCTGATTGTTCAGCACAAATCAAAACAGCAATAAACAGAGGGAGAGGAAAAGGAATATTTTCATGAACGGTAAATGACTTGAAAGAACTTACACTTTGAGAGTTTCATCAAATCAGTATGTTTTAAACGACTAATCTGTTCATAAAAGTTTGCTTTCCGTTGGAGTCTTGACTATACTGAACTCCCAAAGGCCAAGGACTCATGATACTGAACACATAGTAGACTTATAATAAATGTTTCTTGAATAATAAATAATGAATATATAATGTTATTTACTTAAAATAAGGGAATGTGATTGACTTACCTTTGAAACGTTTTCTTATTTTAATTTTAGATTTCTTCAAAACTTTGTCAGACTCCTAAGAAATGTACAGGTGAATAAACTATTTTTTATGTTTTGATTAAACAACAGGGAAATTAGTATATTAAAAGTCATGCTTTGATTTATCATTGACCTCTTAATGTCTACTAATCTTATTTGCTGTTTTCTTATTATTCAGTAAAATATGCTATTGGAGGTTGCCATGGATCTTTGTAATGTGGGTTTTTAGCTTAGCAAAATCCCAGTGGCATTTTTTTTTTTTTTTCCAGATAACAAGCTAAGAACCTTGGAACTTAATCTGAGATTTTTAGATGCTAGATTAATCTCACTTGCCCCTCAGGTCAGCTCTTTACTCTTCTCTGTTCTGTTCCCATACAGATGAGGTGAGTGTACATTATTGGCTTCCAATAGAAGAAACCTAAGCAGCAGATTGGAAGGAATGGGGAGTGGGAGATAGGTCATGGCTCCTTTCAAGGAAGCTCTTCCCTGTAATTATAGCATCCTATATTTCTCTGGCTGAGCCTTGGGTATCTAGAAACAGCCCTGTGATCTGACACTGTCTCTTTCTTTCCACGTACCCTGTATACTTGTTTATTGATATTCTTTTGTTTTTACAGATAAGGTTTTTTTCCCATTTTATTATTATGTTATGTTAATCCCCATATATTACATCATTAGTTTTTGATGTAGTGTTCCATGATTCATTGTTTGCATATAACACCCAGTGCTCCATGCAGAACGTGCCCTCTTTAATACCCATCACCAGGCTAACCCATCCTCCCACCCCGCTCCCCTCTATTAATATTCTTCATTAAATCTTTCTAGAATAATCATAATCTGAGCGTTCATTCTATTTCCTATTGGGACCCTGCAAGAAAAGAACTTTCTTATTTTTATGCTCTAGGCTACAGTATCAAAACATCACCTTTCTCAAAAGGAGTCTAACATGATATGGTAAATTTAAGAGAACCTTTAGGAAAGTAATTAAAACACCATTAAATTTTTTTTCTTTTTTTTTTATTCTTATGTTAATCCCCATACATTAATTACATCATTAGTTTTAGATGAAGTGTTCCATGATTCATTGTTTGTGCATAACACCCAGTGCTCCATGCAGAATGTGCCCTCCTCAATACCCAACACCAGGCTAACCCATCCTCCCACCTCCCTCCCCTCTAGAACCCTGTTTGTTTTTCAGAGTCCATCATCTCTTATGGTTCGTCTACCCCTCCGATTTCCCCCGCTTCATTCTTCCCCTCCCGCTACCTTCTTCTTCTTCTTCTTTTTTTTTTTCTTAACATATATTGCATTATTTGTTTCAGAGGTACAGATCTGAGATTCAACAGTCTTGCACAACTCACAGCGCTTACCAGAGCACATACCCTCCCCAGTCTCTATCACCCAGTCACCCTATCCCTCCCACCCCACCCCCCACTCCAACAACACTCAGTTTGTTTCCTGCGATTAAGAATTCGTCATATCAGTGAGATCATATGATACATGTTTTTCTCTGTTTGACTTATTTCACTCAGCATAATACCCTCCAGTTCCATCCACGTCGTTGCAAATGGCAAGATCTCATTCCTTTTGATGGCTGCATAATATTCCATTGTGTATATATACCACATCTTCTTTATCCATTCATCTGTCGATGGACATCTTGGCTCTTTCCACAGTTTGGCTATTGTGGACATTGCTGCTATAAACATCGGGGTGCACGTACCCCTTCGGATCCCTACTTTTGTATCTTTGGGGTAAATACCCAGTAGTGCAATTGCTGGATCATATGGTAGCTCTATTTTCAACTTTTTGAGGAACCTCCATACAGTTTTCCAGAGTGGCTGCACCAGCTTGCATTCCCACCAACAGTGTAGGAGGGTTCCCTTTTTCCGCATCCCCGCCAACATCTGTCGTTTCCTGACTTGTTAATTTTAGCCATTCTGACTGGTGTGAGGTGGTATCTCATTGAGGTTTTGATTTGGATTTCCCTGATGCTGAGCGATATTGAGCACTTTTTCATGTGTCTGTTGGCCATTTGGATGTCTTCTTTGGAAAACTGTCTCTTCATGTCTTCTGCCCATTTCTTGATTGGATTCTTTGTTCTTTGGGAAACACCATTAAATTTTTATTTGAATCTCTACAAACCTTTTTTTTTCTTTTTCAAAATGAAATTATGAAATCCCAAGGGAATTTTTCATTTGGTGAAACTATCTTTTTTTCCTTCCTGTCTCTTTCCTACAAATGTATTTATCAGAAAAGGTGCAACTATCATGCATTATGAAGCAAAATCATTCGCTGGGAAATGTTCACAGACATCTAAATTAATGAACTAAATCTGTCAATTTCAAAATGCTAAACTCATTGGATTTTTCAAGAAATGAAATCATGTCTACTGCCTGAAAATTTTTTAGAAAGACAATACATTCAGTTGAAACACTGACAATTGATATTATAAAACCTGTTTTAACAATGCATTGCAGGGACTTTTTATTAGTGTTGTATAAATCAAACTGTCACGATATTTTTATTCATCAGATTTTTATTTGGAGAATGTTATCCATCTTTGAATTCAGGCTGTATAAATCAATTTATACTCATGATCTTGAAGTAAACACAGTCCACATTAATCTTTGGTTACTTGGTATTTTCTTAATGTCTGTGCAAGAGCCTTTATACATCAGATGTTCTTGCTTATTGCTACCTTAGACTTTTTTTTCAAGTTGCTTGCCATAAGAAAAATTTCATCTCTGTATCAGGATTATGAGTGTCTTTGGTTCACAGACTGTTTTTTCTTATTTAGGATTCCCCAAAGCACATGTTACAGAGTTTTGCATGCCTTACAAATGTTTGTTGATAGATTTCAGTGATTAAAGATACTCTGTAGCATGTGTTGAATTCTCTGATTATGGAATTTCTAGGGATATAAAAATAGTTATTTGAATCCAGCTTTAGAAAACATGGAATACAGGCCTTGAAAGAGACTATTTTACCTCTACTCAGGAGCCTGTTGGCAGATGTTAAACTGCATACAATATAACCAACATTGCTTTAAGCAGAGTGAGGAATGCAAATACGAGGTACAAATGAATCCATAACTTCAATGAACTTATAAATTGAAAAATATGGTAGACACCTCTACCCATTTTAGCTTACTCAAATTTAAACATTTTTCTCCATTTAGGAGGAGCCCTCATTGAGTAAGTTGTGTTAAGAGTCAGGACTCCACTGCCACCATATTGAAAATGACTAGCATCCTTGGATCCTGCTTATATCCCAAGCCTGGTTCTACAGACTTCATTAATTCTGCAAATTCTTTTTCTGCCGAAGTTATCTAGAGTTATTTGCAGTCAAAAACTGGAACTGATGCATAAGATAAAAACTAAAACATGTATAAAATTTAGGAAGTTAAACATTAATCAGTGTTCATATATGAACACTTTCTCACTGAATCAATTGGACCCAATCTGTCGAGCTCTTTCATTTAATAAATTCACAGGTGCTGCCAGTGTTCTTGCCTTGATTGATGGCAGTGAAAAAGAGGCAGGTATACGCACTTAAGAAATACTTTGAACCAACTCTTGAACCTCTGGCCCACAGCTAGATCAAAAATATTTCAAGGGCACCTGGGTGGCACATTTGGTTAAGTGGCCGACTCTTGGTTTTGCCTTGGGTTGTGATCTCAGGGTCTTGGGATTGAGCCCCAAGTAGGCTCTGTGCTAAACACCGAGTCTGCTTGAGATTCTCTTTCCCTCTTCCTCTGCCCCCTCCCGCTTGTGTGCTCTCTCTTTCTCTCCCTCTCTCTCTCTCTCTCTCTCTCAAATAAATCTTTAAAAAAATATTTCAGTGACTTGGGGTAATGTTTACAAAGGTTAATATTAAATCAAATGAGAGTTTAAGTATATCAGGTTGAATATAAGCAACAGAAATTTAAGGTTCAAATTGCTACATTTTTATATAAAGAGGTGTTTTTATTTTTTCTTTCTTTTAGTTATTTAATTATTTTATCTATGCTTCTCAATTTCAAAAACATATTCATTATTAAGGCCATTTTAGTCAGTGAATAAAAGTTAAATCTCATAATTTGGTTGAAACTGGCTAAAAATAAACAAATGTTTGTGCTTTAGATTTAATTAAATTAAGCACAATTTTATTGAGTCTCTTCCCATATGCTAGTCAGTTTCCTAGTAGAAGAGCAATGAATGATAAATAGGAGGAGATCCCCAGGCTTCAAGAGGCTTGCATCTTAAAGAAAAAGACATTTTTTTGTCCTTTCTGGAGGACAGAGTAGGCTTCATCCTGAGGTATGAATGTGAACTCACCTTCTGCAAGTAAACATTTTTTCCCATTAAATTGTGGGAAATTCTCAAGTAAATGCAACTTCAAAAATACTGCCTCAGGAATATACCCCTCAAAAATTATTATTCCTCAATTAAAATTGAGAGGTAAATTACTTTTTATCAGGGTTATTAGATACATTTTATAACTGCTTTCATGATTCTTCAGGAAGGGGAAATAATCTTAATTATTAATATAGATTGAATCTAGGAGCACCTTTCTTTTGAACTTAGAGATGCTTCTGCATTCACTCTTGATAAATTCTTTATGGAAAGCCACTATTTAATAATATGTTTAATATATAACATTGTTTTAATGGTAGCAGCTCTTGCATGGCAAGTTTCTCTAAAGAGAGGTACAGCAGACTGAGATTCAAAATTCTTGGTATAACTTTGGTTCTTGTGCTTACCAGCTGTGTAACCTTTTAAAAGTGCAATAATCACACCCAGTTTGTCTACATCATAGGTTTGTTATAGGATTATATACAAAAATGAATATAAAATCTCAGATGAAGTGTGAAATACTAGAAGTAGAAGCAATTATATTTTTTAGTTTAAAAAGGATGCTCAGTAGAAAATGGCACAATACATTTATCATTTAACAATTAATTAGTTTCTGCTCTTTATAGTCCTTGGAAGAGCTTGTAATTTCTTAGAGAAAGACAAGATTATATGTTTACCTTACATCCAACAAGATATACTTGGCACAGATTTTTCACAGAAATGTTCAACACGGATTTATAAAGAGGTAAATTAACTTCGTTCCAGCTTGCCAAGATATGTGCCATGACCATGGATTGAGTCAACCTTGGGGAGGGGATCCTTTTTGTATTTGTACCTATTTTCAGTTTGCACAAGATTCTCTGATGTGTTAGGAGCATGCAAAGTACCTTCTATACATTAAGAATGAAACTTTAAAATTATCCATTTTTATTTATATTGTCTGCAATGTAATATTGCCCACAGTACAATGTGGTGATCTCTTAATATCAGATTTATCATTTGAGGCTGAAGAAATTGTTCTGATGATTTTTTTGTTCTGATAAACATAATGTGTCCTATTTCCGTATGTGGACAAATTTAATAAAACTATCAAATTATAATATTTTAATTATAAGCACTATTATTTATCTATTTAAATTATTAAAATGTGGTGACAAATAAGTATTCTTCTGTCCTCAAAATAGTCACTGTGGTTCACTATTGATCATCTTAATCAATAATTTATTATTCCCCCAAACCAATGCAACAATGACTTCTGATTTGTTACACTGTGTGTCTTGAATTATACTGAATTTCTTTGCTATCCTTCATTATATTTGGGACACCAATAATTACTGATTGAGAGTTCAATGAACATGAGATAAAACTATCATGAATTGAGTAACACTTAGTAAGAACCATCTAAAGTGAATATATATGTGTGTCCAAAATATTAAAAATATTCTACATAAATACTCATCTAAAATTTTGCAGAACACAAAAGATTGCTCCTCTTCAAATATGTTATATGTAGGATATCTTTTCATTATAGACTGGTCTACTAAAATTTTAAAATAATACAGTGTTTAACACAGACACAACTTCCAACACTTCATGCCTCCTCTTGTAGTAGTTAGAAACACACATTATGTAGTCACAATCACATTCAATTTTGTGTATATTTTTACTGAAGTAACATGGTGAACTTTAAAACAAAAATAAATATTTTAATCTACTTTTCTTTGCTTTTCCTGCATTATTATTTCATCAAAGCAACCACTTCATTCTGAAATCCAGATGAGATATCATAATGGAAAATGCCATCAATAATGGAGTATCTTTTTTTTTTTTTATGGAAAAGAATAGGAAGGTATCTTAAAATTCTGAGACTGCCTTCTCATGTTTGATATATGTCTACCCCAGGGCCTCCTCTTCTTGCTGGATAATGTTTCTCATACACATATTTACATTTTAATATTAGAAGAGTCACAAAAATGTATAATAGCAATTCATTTAAATATTTAAACAAGCAGTCCACTCATATTTAAGTGGTTTATAATCATTAGGACAAAATACATTCTTTTGATTATTTTTCATAGATCGAGAGATTTTGTTCAAAAATTGAAAGTGCTTTTCAAATGCTTTCAAAATTAATTATTGTCATTTGCAGGAGTAGTAATAATATTCCCTAAAGAAGAGCCTACAAAATAATTTTTCTGATGAATTTTGCATGCTGTAGTGAAAAGTTAAGATATGTTGGAGATTTGCGTTCAAGTAACACACATCCACATTATGTGTAGTAAAACATGACTTTTCACAACCCAATGGAAAAAAAAAAAGATGATCTTATAAACCTTGTCTGGGACAAAACTTTTTTACATGATGGAGTTCATGATCTTCTGGGAAGAAATTAACTCTCCTGGTAAAAAACTTAAGCAAACACATGAATTTTAATGTGAATAAAACTTGTTTAGGAAACTACTCACTCATCTAATTAATTCTCAGTTGACTATGAAACATATTAAATATTTTTAAAAATGCATTCATTTCTTTTTGTATGTAGTTTAACAGTGACTACTGAATAATTCTCCTGTAATTTGAATAATTATTGAATTATTGAATAATTTTCCTATAAAATACCTCTACCAAAAATGAATCTTTGAATTGGTTTTAGGTGGTTTTATAAAATTTTTTGAGCAGTTTTAGTTTTTTTTTTTTTGAAAGATTTTATTTATTTATTTGACAGAGAGAGAGAGAGGGAGAGAGAAGGAGAGAGCACAAGCAGGGGGAGCGGCAGGCAGAGGCAGAAAGAGAATCAGGCTCCCCACTGAGCAAGGAGCCCAATGCTGGACTGGATCCCAGGACCCTGGGATCATGACCTGAGCCGAAGGCAAACGTTTAACTGACTGAGCCACCAAGGTGCCCCAGCAGTTTTAGGTTTATAACAAAATTGAGAGGAAGATACAGAGATTTCCTGTATGCCTCCTGCCCCCACACATGTATAGACTCCCTCATTATCAATATCTACCACCGGAGTGGCACATTTGGTACACTCAATGAACCTTCATTGATACATCACAATTACCCCAAAGCCCATATTTTACATTAGGGTTCACTCTTGGTATGGTATGTTTGAGTTTGGACAAATGTATAATGAAATGTATCCATCATTAAAGTATCATACAGAGCATTTTCATTGTCCTGAAAATCCTCTGTGATCTTCTTATTTATACTCTGCTACCTGCAACCTGTAACCACTGGCAATGATTGTTTGTTTTTGTTATTTTTTCTGTTTCCATAGGTCTGCTTTCTCCAGAATATTGTATAGTTGGATTCATAGGTTGTGTTAGGCTTTTCAGATTGACCACTTTTACTTAGTAATGTAAGTATCTTCTGTGTTTTCATGGCTTGATAGCTCCTTTCTTTTTAGTACTGAGTATTATTCCATTGTCTGCATGCACAGTAGTTTTCTTATTTACCTGCTGAAGGACGTCTTGGTTGCTTCAAGTTTTAACAATTATACTATATACTATATATTATACTACTATAAACGTCCACGTGTAGCTTTTGTATGGGCATAAATTTTCTACTCCTTTGGGTGAAAACCAAGGAGCATGATTTTTAGATCATATGGTAAGAGTATGATTAGTTTTGTAAGCAACTGCCAATCTGTCTTCCAAAGTAGCTGCGTACTGTTTTGCATTTCCACAGTTAATGGGAGTTCCTATAGCTCCACATCCTCACTGACATTTGATGTTATTGTGTTCCAGATTTTGGCCATTGTAATAGGTGTGTGGTGGTATCTCATTATTTTAGGTTTTTTTTTTTTTTAATATTTTATTTGAGAGAGAGAGAATGAGCAGTGGGGAGGGGCAGAGGGAGAGAGAGAGAGAGAGAGAGAAAGAGAAGCAGACTCCCTGCTGAGCAGGAAGCCCAATGCAATGCGGGACTCTATTCCAGGACCCAGAGATCATGACCTGAGCTGAAGGCAGATACTTAACCGCCTGATCCACCCAGGCACCCCGGTATCTCATTATTTTAATTTGCAGTTCCCTGATGACATATGATGTAGAGCATCTTTTCTCAAATGCTTATTTGCCATCTTTATATCTGCTTTTGTAAGGAGTCTATTAAGGTCTTTGACCTATTTTTAAATCAGGTTGTTTGTTTTCTTATTGTTGAGTTTTAAGAGTTTTTTGCATAATATGGATAACAGCCTTTTATGAGATGTGTTTTGCAACCATTTTCTTCCAGTCTGTGGTTTGTCTTCTCATCTCTTGATGTTGTCTTTTGAAGAGCATTTCTTAATATTAATGAAATCAAGTTTATTAATTTTTTCTTTCATGGGTCATGACCTTGCTATTGTATCTAAAAAATCATCACCATGTCCATGGTCATCTAGGTTTTCTCCAATTTTCTAAGAGTTTTATGGCTTTGCATTTTATATTTAGGTCTATGATCCATTTTACCTTAATTTTTATGGAGGGTGTAACTTCTGTGTCTGCGTTCTTTTTTTTTTTTTTTTTTAATATGTGGATGCTCAGGTGTTCTAGTACCATTTGTTAAAGAGATTATCTTTGCTTTATTATACTGCCTTTGCTCCTTTGCAAAGAGCAGTTGATTGTATTTCTGGGTATCTGTTTCTGGGTATGCTATTCTGTTCCATTGATTCTATGATTAATTGTAGCTTTATAGTAAGTCATGTCAGGTAGTGTCAGTCCTCCAACTTTGCTCTTCTCCTTCAGTATTATATTGAATATTCTAGGTCTTTTGCCTCTCTATATAAACTTTAGAATCAGTTTGTTGATAACCACAAAAATAACATCCTGGAATTTGTTAGTGGTTTTTGGCAATAAATTATACTGAATAAATTACTTACATGGGCCAAGTTAATGAGAAAAAAGATCAGTTATTCCAGTAACTCAGAATTCAAATCTAGTAATACATAAATTATTATTGAAACTCTTTAAATTAAATTCCCCTGGCTAGTGAATTAGTCACTAGCATTGGCTCAAAAATTGAGGTAAAATTTCCCGTGAACTTATCAGTAGCACGTAACCAGAAGACATTTATCCTGTATTTGTTCTCAGTAGTGTCTTTATTAAGCAATTTGGGATGTTAGGAAGGTGATAAAAGAAATATAGTAGGAAGAATTTCAAAATGTTTATACTATATTTGATATGTATAGAAAGAGGACTACAACAAATGTGAAAAATTAATGTACCAGAGAAAAGACTTTGCCTTCTAATGATGAGGTATATGATTAAGTGTGAGAGTTAAAATATTGGTGTGTTGTTAATGTTTGGATTCCTCAGTGTGTAGCATTTTAGTTAACATAAAAAAAGAATTCAATAGCAAAATGAAAAGCCCTTGTTAAAAAGGAAGTGCAATACAGTGTTTTTGTATAAATATGAAGTTTTGGGAGGAATTTGTACGCAGAAAAGACCTCTTGCAGGTTTATCCTTTATTTTTTTAAATTACAGATTAAAAAACACCCTACAGTTCAAAACATCTTTTTTATACTTTTAAGTTGAACATGGAAAATTATTATATTTTGTAAACCTGGCAGATTTTAGTAATAATTTTCATTTGAACATTGGATTATGACTAGTCCCTTTTAAAAATTAATTTAAACACTTCAGGGGCGCCTGGGTGGCTCACAGTTAAACATCGGATCTTGATTTCGATGGCTCCCGCCATGATCTCAGGTCATGATCTCAAGATCGCCCTCTGCACTGGGCAAAGAGCCTGCTTAAGATTCTCACTCTCCCTCTCCCTCTGCCCCTCCCCTATGTCTCTCTCTGTCTCTCTCTCCCCCTCTTAAAATAAATAAATAAAAATAAATATTTATCTAAACACTTTCTAATGTTTTAAACTACATTTATAAATTTAATATTCAGTTTAAGTAGCTCAATTAAAAAATCTTTCTGCATACTTAAATAATTTTACTTAAAAATATAAGACATTAAACTTAAACAGAATGAAACTTAGTCTCTTTAATATTTCAAAATTGAATATAAATTTTTTCAATAATCACATATCTAAATTACTTTATTACATATGTAACTTGAAGTTTCAGAATTTTAATTCTTGTCAGGAAAGAATGTTGAATGTTTGGAAGGGACATAAAAAATTACTGGGTATGGAGCCCTGGGCAGAGTCAACTAGACTTATAGCATTACAGGATTTTTGTGGAGGGGTGCACTTTTGATTGATTGGTGTACGTGGTAGATATAGAAGTTAAATTGTAGAAACTGATAATGATGCAAGTTTGTTTGCCCCAGAAATACAAATCATTCCTGCAAATGACAATACAAATGAAGTTTGTCTCATAAATAATATAAATCTATGCAAGTCAAATTTTCATTTGAACTAGTTTTAACATCTTACAGGTTCCTTTGGTAATTAATAAGTTAAATATAATCTTTGATAATAGTCATTTTATATTTTTATGAGAGTCATGGTTCTACTCTTGTGAAAATTCTACTTTAACCCTTTAATAGGTCAACCCTTTTACATTCTAATTTGACATAAAATATATATATATAAAAAAACCAACATCTTTCTTAACACAAAACTATGAATTACCAGTGTTTTATTTAAACTTTACAGTAGTTTTCTTCCCAGAGTTGAAAGATAGCTACCCACTAAAAGAACACAAAGCAATCCAGTTAAATCATGTGCCACTGGAAATTTCTGCCTGTAAGACCTAAAGCTACAAGTGTTCACAAATTGTTCTCATCTCTACAACTATCTCGCTGAACTCCTTTTTAGAGTTATAAAATCTTGGGCTAAAGAATCTTCACTTGTTTCTGTTACCTCATGGCATTTTCCTCTCAGTTTGCAACTTTCGCCCAGGTTACTCACTTGATGGGATTCGACATTGTGTCTTCTCTTAAAGGACATAGATGCCAGTCTAAACACCTTAGAATTTGATGAAATTCTAAATTCTTCTATGTTTTCAGGACCATTCAACTTCTAAGGCTATTTAAAATGCTATGTAATTGGTTTATAGGTATTTTTACAGAATTTTTTTTTCTCCTGTTAGGTTCATTCTATTGACAGGTTGAATTCTTAATAAATAGACATAGACATTTTTTACAAATATTTGGTAATTTTAGGGGAGATAGTTAAGCTTTATGATCTAGATAAGAGTCTTTGAGGCATAAATGACATAAACACTTATATGTTTTATAAAGATTTTTCTGGATTAATCCTGGTGTTCCAGTTCTGTGAAAAATGCTGTTGGTATTTTGATAGGGATTACATTAAATCTGTAGATTGCTTTGGGATGTATAGACATTTTAACAATATTTGTTCTCCCCAACCATAAGCATGAAATAACTCTACATTTGTTTATATCATCTTTAATTTCTTTTATCAGTGCTTTATATCATCAACAAAACAAAAAGACAACCCACCAAATGGGAGATGATATATCCAATCAAGTGATATATCCAATAAAAGGTTACAAATGATATATCCAATAAAAGGTTAGTATCCAAAATATGTAGGAAACTTACACAACTCAATACCAAAAACCCAAATAATCCAATTAAAAAATAGGAAGAGGGTTTGAATAGACATTTTTCCAAAGAAGACATCCAGATGGCCAACACACACATAAAAAATATCACCCATCATCAGGGGGATGCAAATCAAAACTACAATGACATATCACCCACACTTGTCAGAATTGCTAAAATCAAAAACACAAGAAACAAGTCTTGGTGAGGATATGGAGAAAAAGGAATCCTTGTGGGAATGCAAGCTGGTACAGCTACTGTGGAAAACAGCATGGAGTTTCCTCAAAAAGTTAAAAACTGAATTTACCATATGATCCAGTAGTTCTACTCCTGAGTACTTACCCAAAGAAAACAAAAAAAGTAATTCAAAAAGATATATGTACCCTTATGTTTATTGCAGTTATTATTTACAATAGCCAGAATATAGAAGCAACCTATAGAAGAAGAATATAGAAGTCCACTGATAGATGAATGGATAAAGAAGAGGGGGTATGTAAATATACAAGGGAATATCACTCAGCTATAAAAAAAGAATGAAATCTTGCCATTTGCAACAACATAGATGGATCTAGAGGGTATAATGCTGAGCAAAATAAATCAGTCAGAGAAAGACAAATACCATATGATTTCACTCATATGTGGAATTTAAGAAAGAAAATAACACAACAAAAAATCAGACTCTTAACCATAGAGAACAAACTGGTGGTTGCCAGAAGGGAGGTGAGTGGAGGAATGGGTGAAATAGGTGAAGAAGATTAATAGTACACTTACCTTGATGAGCACTGATTAATGTATGAATTATATAAATTGTAGAAGATCTATTAGTTTATTATTAGCCAAAAATTCTGGAAATGAAATTCTCCTGAAGAATCCTAAAGGAAGAAATCACACTTTACATATGAAAAATGGAAAGTTCATATATTTAAGATATTTTACATTTTTATTTCTCAGTACTCAGGACAGTATCATGAATGTTCACAAAAACCAGTACTTGACCTTGAGTGGTGACTTCAATCCTTATTTTAAGCCCAGAAAAGACACTTTCATTCAGTATGGGTTTGGAAATCACATGGCACTCCAAAGGCTCTTTGCTTAGGGGATCTTCAAGGCAAACTGCACTGGTTTGAAACAATAATGAGCTCTCTATAAGGCTGACTATGGAAACTTATCTGTCATTCTGACATGTTAGAAGAAATCTACTGGAAATGTTGGTGGCAAGAACATGAAATGGACTTGTTGCGATATAAGATATCCAAAAGGAGATACATTTAAAGACATCCCATTAATCAAACTGACAATGGAAAAGCCCAAACAGAGAAAAAAGTACAGATGTCTTACTAAACTATGGCTCATTAATTTTTCCTTTTCCCCCTTTCCTTCTCTGTATTTTCGATTGCAATATTTCTTGAGTCTGGATATAGTCAGTTTCATGGGATGATTTAAAGCTTGGTAGTTATATTTTACAGCAATTTATTTCAGAAATAATTAAAAAAATTCAACCTCACCCTTGATATTTAAACTTTTTTTTTCTAATCTAGGATTAAAAATAGCATGTAATGAAATGTTCGATGGGAGATCTCTAAGGGTTTCCAAAACCAGTGGAATCCAAAGTATTAATGAACCAGATGCTTTGCAAAGATTGTCCTACTGAATGTTAGTCAAAGTGCTCACTCTAGCATTAGCAATAGCTAATGTTGAGACATGATGTAATTTTTAAAGACACCTTAAAAACTTATTTTAAAATATTTTATTTTTGGTAAATTAAGTGTAACTCGTGAAATGTGAATATGAAGAACTTTTATTATGGTTTCAACTGACACTTTATTTGTAGTTGTAGTTCTTCCTCCAGCTAGATAAAAAGATAAAAACTCGGGTATTTTGGTAAATATTAGGTATAAATATTTGGTCAGTTAGATTTACAGGAAGCAGAGTGTTGGGAGTTAGCATGCCTGGTCCACTACAATAGTAATACAAATTCAAATTCCACTTGAGTTTCCACTCCTTGAGCTAAGTTAGGTTGTAATGAGACAGAGTTGGCAGGTTCAGGCTCTTCTCACTCTAGTTTGTCAGTTCCAACCTCTCTGCTTATTTAGACATGACTTTTGATCCTTGAAAGGGAAGGAAGAACTGAAAGGGACTGGAACAGTTATACTTATTTGGCACTATTCTGGCTTTATCCTTTTCTGAACCTACTAGATTCTCATCAATTTCTGTCATTTTTCTTTTAAAAATGTTTCCATCTGCCATCCCCCCATTTCAATGGATTAGTCAACTAAGATGTTTTTGATAGGGTAAATGTATCGCTGTTTTCCTGGTTCCTTATTTGTTCTTTAGTGGCTATACATCCAGTGTCATTTTATCTTTTTTTTTTTTTTTTAAGATTTTATTTATTTGACAGAGAGAGACACACAGTGAGGGAGGTAACACAAGCAGGGGTGAGTGGGAGAGGGAGAAGCAGGCTTCCCACTGAGCAGGGAGTCTGATGCGGGGCTCAATCCCAGGACCCCGGGATCATGACCTGAGCTTAAGGCAGTCGCTTAAGGACTGAGCCATCTAGGCGCCCTTCAATTTTTCTTATTTTTGCTAATTTTTTTTTTCTTTTCTCCAGGTGGTTTTCTTGGCAGTATCTAGCATGATATCACACCAACTCTTTCATCTAATTAAGGTCCATATTTGGTCCAAGGAAACATTAGTTCTCTTTCCTAGAAAATCCTAGAAGTGAAATTCTCCTAAAAATGCAGCTCATGTTCTGCTATGACAAAGATCCTCCACCCAGTCCATTTAAATTTCTAAAGAGTGACTCAGACAAGAGTTTACTGATCACCTCACAAATAGAAGATGTTGACCAAGTTTTTGCTGAACACCTTTGAAACCCTTTCACTAGGCTTGAGATCAAGGGGTAGCAAACTCTGTGTTCTTCTTCAGGAGTAGTGAGAGTACAGAGAAACTCTTTTCAAGTAAACCCTCTTTGAGTGTCATCCTAACTTTCTCGCCACTTTTAACCAGAAATGTGTGGTTAACTAGAGTATATGACTGGTGTTCTTACAACTTCATTATATACTCTGCATCTGGATCTCAGATCATAACTTTGGAAATTTAGCAATGGTCTCAGCAACTTGGCTGAAACTTAGACTAAGAGAATTCCATTTTAAAATCTAGACGAAGATAACTTCAGGAGACAAAACAAATATGGATGGTCCTCAGGCACATTTCCTCTCATCCTTGACAATTTAACAGATTTGACTCAATAGAAGAATAGTGGATTATCAACTATTGAGATCACTCTGCCACCAAGGACCTTCCATTGCTGCATAGGCACAAAGATGTTTCTTGTGCCTCATTCTCTCATAAATATGCAGGGCATTTCAAAGATCAAATTCTTCTTATTAGAACATTTGCCATGGTGCATACAGTCTAACTCTATCTGGTCTAAGTATACCTCTGGCGGGGGTGGGGTGGGGAGCCTAGAGGTTCCAGTGTGCTCTGCTACTTCACCAATTATTTTTTCTTAACAAACTTTTGTATTTCTACTAGCTGGATGTGTGCACCACTTGCACAAGAATTGGCAACACTGACGGGACAAATACCACTCTGTCCCTGTGCAATGTGTTCTTGAAAGTGGCAACGTTTAAGTGGCTTAGCCTGGAGATGAGAAATACTCCTTTTTAGGGACAGTGGTTGTAGGGAGACTGAAAACAATGGCAGAACTACTGAGAGAGCCACTTTTTCTGCCATGGGCAGGGGACCACAGTGTTATTTCATAGCCCAGGATCAAGCTGGGTGGCCAGTGTCCAGACGCTCTGGAGTAGGCAAGGTAACCATGGACTCTAGAAGCCCAGGAGCCTGTGGTCGCTGTTCACCCATGTCCAAAGACTGGAAGCAGTGGTATTAAGCCACCATAGGGCCCCAAACACAGAAGCCTTTCTAAAGTGAAGTAGATATGTCACACAAGGAAATCATGGGTAACTGGGACTACAGTTAGCCAATGAAAGGGAGGCTAGATTTTGCAGAGTCTGGGGAACACCTACATGAATGATAATGTGTTGTAGCTAAAACCTGGAAGATCACACAATTATAAGGATGACTCATCTTGGCGATTGTTGCAGACCTTTCTCAAGAAAGGGACATACCAGCTCATGAAAACAAAACAAAACCTGGAGTTGTTTTTGTTTTTGTTTTTGTTTTTTTGGCTATTTCTAGGGAGCAAAAACTCAAATAAATCAACTGACGGAATATAAATTCAGATTTAAGAGATTTATATTGACAAAATAAATTAGAAACAAGTCTAAGACCTAGTACAACAATCTGAATCCCCTCAGAGGAAGCCCTTCAAATTCCCAAACCAGAGCTAATATGGCTACTGTTTTGGCTTTTGTTTTTGGATTGACTTGCTGTTTTTTATGTCAGCCTATATAACTGATGGGGATATCCAGGGTGTGTGAATGTATGTTCTTTTGATTAGATAAATTCATTTACAGCCCTGTTATTGGATTCTGTAACAGCCAGTTACATGTATGGTCAAGAAAGTCTTGAATGCCTAAAGCTGGACAGGATTGTACGATGGAAACATTGTTCCTATGCTAAAAGGAGAACACGAATTTAGTTTTTTCATATAAGATTTAACATAGGTGGGAATAGTATGCAATGCTGTCTTCCACTTTAACAGCCTTATCTGGTTGGTAAAAGTTATTGATGCTATAAACCACAGAGGAAGTAGTCACCATTGTTCCCACTGTGTCTGACATCATTGCGAATTTCTGACACCACTGGCAGTTGGCATGCTGTTCTGACTATTGCTAATGCTCTCTTTTTTAAATACCTTCCCTGAAATACAGTTATGTCAGTTTGTCTTCATCTGAAAAGGCATTCGATACACTTCTACGGCTTGATATCCCAAACTACCCAGACTATGTCATTTGCTTGCTTACCAACTCTAGAATTCTGTATGCTGGTTGAAATTTAACCATTCTATTACACTGATGATATATTGTTAATCTTAGAAATGCTATTAAAAATGCCTTCATTACATTGCAAGACATCCAGGCTAGTTGACTATATATGGGTCATGAATGCGCTCAATATTCTAAGGCTCTGCATCCCAGTGATTGCCTCAGAGCCTGAGAGGACATTCTACATCCTCCTATTAAGAAAGAAAAAAACGGGGCGCCTGGGTGGCTCAGTCGTTAAGCGTCTGCCTTCGGCTCGGGTTATAATCCCAGAGTCCTGGGATCAAGCCCCGCGTCCAGCTCACTGCTTGGCGGGAAGCCTGCTTCTCTCCCTCTCCCACTCCCCCTGCTTGTGTTCCCTTTCTCGCTGTGTCTCTGTCAAATAAATAAAATCTTTAAAAAAAAAAAAAAAAGAAAGAAAAAAACAAAAACAAAAAAAGCTATGCCTTTAGCTACTAATTACAAAGACAGAGGCCTGATCCTTGATTGGGCTTTTATATTTTGAAAACAGTACACTCCAGACCTGGGTGTTTTACTAAATTCTACCAACTCAACAAGCAAATTTGAATGAATGCCCTACAACAAGGAATTTTGGAACCAATCTTGAGAACTATAAAATAGTCTTCTCTGAAGCCCTGTATTTCCTTCAGAATCCATAAAAGTACAGGCATCAGTGGCCACAAAGTTTTAGTGTTTGGTCACAAAAATTTCAGAGCTACTTGGTGTCTTTGGCATTGATGCTCTCCCGTACTTTAAGTTTTGGAGTCCAGCCTTCCTCCCCCTACCCTACTGTTCTGTGGCAAGTGAACCTGCAACTGGACCCTAGTAAAGATAGATCATTTCTCTGATACAAAGTCAGGACTTTCAGGAGTTTTGCCCAATATCCTGACTCTGTAATGGGTTCTCTTTAAATCAAAATCACATAAGCTGCACAAGTCCCCATGTTTCAACTGTGAAATGGAAATTGCACCTATGATGAAGAAACAGCCTCCATACCATGAGAGACGATGGACTCTGAAAAACAAACTGAGGGTTCTAGAGGGGAGGGGGGTGGGAGGATGGGTTAGCCTGGTGATGGGTATTGAGGAGGGCACATTCTGCATGGAGCACTGGGTGTTGTGCACAAACAATGAATCATGGAACACTTCATCTAAAACTAATGATGTAATGTATGGGGATTAACATAAGAATAAAAAAAAACCCCAAAAAAAACAAACATCCCCCATAAAAAAAAAAAAGAATAAATGTATATTGTTGCTGTGAAAAAAAAAAAAAAAAGAAAAGAAACAGCCTCCATGCATTTTAATCTAAACAAGCCACCTGGGGAGATAATAAAATTAAAACTAAGAAAAAACAACAGAAAATGGAACCAAATCTATAGGAGCTCTAATTTAGATAGCTATCATTCTATTTATAATAATAAGTAAATGCTTGCTTAAGGGGGATCTCATCTATACAACTCGCTGCCCTACCAGACATAAGCTATTATTTCCTTACCGTGTAGAATTAAGTAATTATAAAAACTTTGGCAGAGATCTCAGAACTATAAAAATAACCAAATGTAAATCCTACAACTAAAAATCATTGTAGCTAAAGCAAAAAGAAAAAAACTCAAGAACTAAAATGAAGCTGAGCAGACATAACAGGAGAGATAAACTGCAAAATGGATGAGAAGAAAATACTCAGAATGAGGTATGGGCAGATAAATGGCTGAAAAATGCAGAAGGCAAAATAAATTTCACAGGAGATAGAGCAAAATGGTCTAATATTCACACAATCAGCTTCTGTAAGGGAGAGGATAGAGGATTTGGGCAGAAGTAATATTTAAGGAAATAATGGCTAAGAATTTTCTAAAACTTTACATATAATAAACTCTCTCAAATTTTTCTTGAACTCCATACTGGTTTCTGGGGGTCTGGAGGTTTTTACCACCAAATTAAATGACACTTCTACAAGGAAAAATGATACTGGTTCCAATAAATTTGAAATAAGGCATTGGAAATTTGGGCTCCTTATTACACATGAAAACACAATTTGTGTTTGTTTTGTTAAAATGTAGACATATTACATTGTTCGGTGACTAATTTTCAATAATAAATAATATTTCTACTACATTAATGGGATTACCTAAGTGTTATATTGTGTTGCCATTTGTAAATGTTAATTGAACCTTATAGGCAAGACCCACATGGGCTTAGATTTATCAGTAATAGAGATATCTGGCAAAAACTCTTGATAAAGTATTGGCCTAATGCCTGTAGAACATGGAAATGGGTAAAGGAATGGCCTCTTAACTAGCTGCAGGGATTAAGACTCACTAATGTTATTCATAGTAATTTTTTTTCTTAAAATTAAATAGAATTTACGATAATTGAATGTTGTGTTTGCTTTCCCCAAATATTCTATACAGGCTATATTAGTAATGTCTGAAAATTTCAAGGTTGCAGAATGACGTTAACATCATTATTGGATTTTTGATACTGGAAACAGTGTATACCATAGAACTGTATTGTTAACTGTTATTAGAATGAATTGACTGAATGTCTCTTTGAGGAGAGAGTAAGGGTTCTTAACTATACATAGGGTAATATTATGTGTATGGATAATATGAAAAAATATCCATGATCAAAGTCCTGAATGTACTATTCCTAATTCCTGCATACTCTTCATCCTTCTTGTCTATTCAGCCATGTCAAATAAGCAATAATTTATACCATGTAATGACCCCTTCCTCTTACTCTCATCACTGACCAGAGTTGATTGACTCTAATATAAGAAAGTCAATCTATAAACTGATTAGATACATATGGTTTATGTACTAACTAAACAAAAAACCCTCAGCATATCTTTTTTGGTTGAAAAGAGATTTGGGAAAATGAAGAGTCAATCAGTGCTAGAACTGGAGTCTAAATATAATGTAAGGATAGGTCTGGGGAACCAATTATAGCCAAATTGCTGGTCCCGTGAGTTATTATTCCATGTTTATTCATATCCTTAAAATTTTCTACAGTAAATATTTTAGTAAGATATGGGAAATTTAGAGGATCCAGTCTCTATTTGTCCAGGCAGGGAAGAAGCTAAAGACAATGATGGTGTATTTATATATCCTTTCAGGATCAATATTCACAAAATTGAAAATAGATTTAATAATATTGGGAATTTCTAACTTGGAATAGAGGCAATGGTGAAAATACAAACCAAGTTTTTTCATGCTTCTCTTTAAAGTTAGAATTAATTTATTACAACTTAGAACTGTGAAATGAGGATAAACTAAGAGGAAAAAAGCAAATCCAATCTAATCCTCTCCCAAGTCAAATAAAACCTTATTAATTTTTTTCTAGACTTAAATACTATTAAAACATTGAGAAAATGGGAAAAGAATGAAAAGAATAAGAAGATCAGGAAATGCATAGTAAAGTCAAAAGAGGAAAGGGAATAAAAGATAACAGGTTTTTTTAAAAAATTGTTATTTGGTATTCTTTTTTTACCTTGAAGGATCAAGAACTGAAAATTGAAAGTTCCCAACTAAGCACAGAAACCAAATTTTATTTATTTTTTAAATTGAATTATAGGGGGCGCCTGGGTGGCTCAGTCATTAAGCGTCTGCCTTCGGCTCAGGTCATGATTCCAGGGTCCTGGGATCGAGCCCCGCATCGGGCTCCCTGCTCGGCGGGAAGCCTGCTTCTCCCTCTCCCACTCCCCCTGCTTGTGTTCCCTCTCTCACTGTGTCTCTCTGTCAAATAAATAAATAAAATCTTTAAAAAAATAAATAAATTGAATTATAGTTGACATAAAATGTTACTTTAGTTTCAGTTGTACAATGTAGTGATTCGACCAATCTGTATGTATGCTATGTTCACCACAAATGTGGCTACTATTACCATAGAATGCTATTACAACACCATTGATTATGTTCCCTATGCTGTGCCTTTTGTTGCTGTGACTTATTTCATAACTAGGAGACTGTATCTCTTCTCCCCTTCATCCATTTTTCCCATTCCACCAACCACCCTCCCCTCTAGCAACCATCAGTTTGTTCTCTATTTACAGGTCTGTTTCTGCTTTTGTTTGTTTGTTCATTTGTTTATTTCTTAGATTCTACATATAAGTGAAATCATATGGTATTTGTCTTTCTGTGTCTGACTTATTTCACTTAGCATAATACCCTCTAGGTCCATCCCTGTTGCAAATGGCAAGATCTCATTCTTTTTTATGACTGATCTTTTTTTAAGTATTTTATTATTTTTTATTAAGCTTTACATTTTAATTTCAGTATAATTAACATACAGTGTTATATTCGTTTCTTGTGTGCAATATGATGAGTCAGCAATTCTACACATTACTCAGTGCTCATCATCATAAGTGTACTCTTTAAACTCTATTCCCTGTTTTACCCATCCCCCCTCCCACATCTCCTCTGGTAACCAGCAGTTTGTTCCCTATAGTTAAGAGTCTGTTTCTTGGTTTGTTTCTTTCTTCTCCCCCCCCACCCACCCAGCCATGTTCATCCGTTTCACTTTTTGAATTCCACACATGAGTGAAATCGTATGGTATTTGTCTTTTCTGACTGGTTTATTTCACTTAGCATTACGCTGTACCTCCATCCGTGTTGTTGCAAGTGGCAAGGTTTTATACTTTTTTTTTTTTTTTAAAGATTTTATTTATTTGACAGAGAGACACAGCGAGAGAGGGAACACAAGCAGGGGGAGTGGGAGAGGGAGAAGCAGGCTTCCCGCCGAGCAGGGAGCCCGATGAGGGGCTCGATCTCAGGACCCTGGGATCATTACCTGAGCCGAAGGCAGACACTTAACAACTGAGCCACCCAGGCGCCCCAAGGTTTTATACTTTTTATGGCTAAATTATATTCCTGTGTGTGTGTGTGTGTATGGGTACACACACCACCTCTTTATCCATCCATCTACCAGTGGATACTTGGGCTGCTTCCATAATTTGGCTATTGTAAATAATGCTACAATAAACATAGTGGTGCGTGTATCCCTTTGAATTCATGTTTTTGTATTTTTTTGGTAAAGACCCAGTAGTGCCAATCCTGAATTGTAGTGTAGTTCTATTTTTAACTTATTGAGGAAACCCAGACTCTTTTCCACAGTGGCTGCACCAGTTTGCACTCCCACCAGCAGTGTACAAAGTTCCTATTTCTTCACATTCTCCGCAATACTTGTTTCTGGTGTTTTTGATTTTAGCCATTCTGTTCAGTGTGAGGTGATATGTCACAGTAGTTTTGATTTGCATTTCCCTGATGAGGAGTGATGTTGAGCATCTTTCCATGTGTCTATTGGCCATCTGTATGTGTTCTTTGGAGAAAAGTGTGTTCATGTCTTCTGCCCATTTTTTAACTGGATTATTTGTTTTTTATTTATTTTTATTTTTATTTTTATTTTTTTTAAGATTTTATTTATTTATTTGACAGAGAGAGACACAGCGAGAGAGGGAACACAAGCAGGGGGAGTGGGAGAGGGAGAAGCAGGCTTCCCGCGGAGCAGGGAGCCTGATGCGGGGCTCGATCCCAGGACTCTGGGATCATGACCTGAGCTGAAGGCAGTCGCTTAACCAACTGAGCCACCCAGGCGCCCTATTTGTTTTTTAGGTGTTGAGTTGTATCAGTTCTTTATAAATTTTGGATATTAACCCTTTATCAGAGATGTCATTTGCAAATATCTGTTCCCATTCAGTAGGTTGTCTTTTAGTTTTATTGGCTGTTTCCTTCACCGTGCAGAAGCTTATTATTTTGATGTAGTCCCAGTAGTTTATTTATGCTTCTGTTTCCCTTGCCTCCAGGACATAACTAGAAAATAAGTTGCTACATCTGACATCAGAGAAATTACCGCCTGTGCTCTCTTCTATTTTTATAGTTTCAGGCCTTACATTTAGGCCCTTAATCCACTTTGAATTTATTTTGTGTATGGTGTAGGAAAGTGGTCCATTTTCATTCTTTTGCATGTAGCTCTCCAGCTTTCTTAACACCGTTTGTTGAAGAGACTTTTTCCCATTGTATATTCTTTCCTCCTTTGTAAAAGACTAATTGATCATATAAATGTGGCTTTATTTATAGCCTTTCTCTTTCATTGATCTGTGTCTATTTTTATGCCAGTACCAAACTGTTTTGATTATACTGGCTTTGTAGTATGCTAGAAATCTGGAATGGTGATATCTCTAGCTTTGTTTTTATTTTTCAAGTTTGTGTTGGCTATTTGGGGGTCTTCTGTGGTTCCACATAAATTTTACAATTGTTTTTCTAGTTCTGTGCAAAATGTTGTTGGTATTGTGATAGGGACTGCCTTAAATCTGTAGATTACTTTGGATAGCATGGACATTTTAAGAAAATTTTCCTCCAATCTATGAATATGGAGTATCTTTTCACTTTTTTGTGTTATCTTCAATATCTTTCATTTATGTTTTATAGTTTTAAGAGTAGAGGTCTTTCTAAAAAAAAAAAAATAAAAGAGTAGAGGTCTTTCACCTCCTTGGTTAAGTTTATACCTAGGGTATTTTATTATCTTTGGTGTAATTGTAAATAGGATTGCTCCTTAATTTCTCTTTCTGTTGCTTCATTATTAGTATATAAAAATGCCACAGATTTCTCTATGTTGATTTTGTATCTTGCAACCTTAGTGAATTCATTTATCAGGTCTAGTAGTTTTTTGGTGGAGTCTTTAGGTTTTTCTATATATATATATATAGTATCATGTTCTCTGCAAGTAGTGATAATTTTACTTCTTCCTTACCAATTTGGATGCCTTTTATTCCTTCCTCTTGCCTGATTGCTGTGGCTAGGACTTCCAGTACTATATTAAATAATAGTGGTCAGAGTGGACATCTCTGTCTTGTTCCTGACCTTAGGGGAAATGCTCTCAGTTTTTCCACCTTTGAATATGATGTTGGCTGTGGGTTTTCATATATGGCCTTTATTGTGTTGAGGTATGTTCCCTCTAATCCTACTTTTTTTTTTTTTTTTTTTGGTCATGAATAGATGTTGTACTGTGTCAAAAATTTTTTCTGCACCTACTGAAATGATCATATGTTTTTTTTATCCCTTCTTTTATTAATGTGATGTATCACATTGGTTGACTTGCGTGTATTGAAACACCCTTTCCTCCCAGGGATAAATCCCACTTGATTGTGGTGAATGATTTTTTAAAATGTATCATTGGATTTAGTTTGCTAATATTTTGTTGAGGATTTTTGCATCTGTGTTCATCAGCAATATTGACCTGTAGTTCTTTTTTTTTGTGGTATTTTTTTTTTTAAATATTTTATTTATTTATTTGACAGAGCACACATTTATCTGGTCTTGGTATCAGGGTAATCCTGGCTGTATAGGATGAATTAGGAAGTTTTCCTTCCTCTTCTATTTTTTGGAATAGTTTGAGAAAAATAGGTATTAACTCTTCTTTAAGTCTTTGGTAGAATTTACCTGTGAAGCCGTCTGGCCCTGGACTTTTATTTGCTGGGATTTTTTTGATTATTGATTCAATTCCATTGCTAATTATCTGTTCAAATTTTCTGTTTCTTCCTGATTCAGCTTTGGGAGGTTATATTTTTCTAGGAATTTATCCATTCCTTCTAGGTTGTTCAATTTGTTGGCATAAATTTTCCATAATATTCTTTTATAATCTCTTGTATTTCTGTGGTGTTGGTGGTTATTTCTCCCCTTTCATTTCTGATTTTGAGAACTCTTTTTTAATTAAAAAAATTTTTTTTGATGAGTCTGTCTAAAGGTTTATCAATTTGGTTGATCTTTTTGAAGAACCAGCTCCTGGTTTCATTGATCCAATCTATATCTTTAGTTTCCATTTTGTTTATTTCTGCTCTTATCTTTATTATTTCCTTCCTTCTACTGGTTTTGGGTTTTGTTTGTTGTTCATTTTCTAGTTCCTTTAGATGTATGGTTAGGTTGTTTACTTGGGATTTTGTTCCTGACGTAGGCCTTTTTTGCTATTAACTTCCTTCTTACAACAGTTTTTGCTGTATTCCATAGATTTTAGGCCATTGTGTTTTCATTTTCATTTGTCTACAGGTATTTTTTTTTTTATTTTGTCTTTGATTTCTTGGTTGACCCATTCATTGTTTAGTAGCATGCTATTTAACCTTCATGTATTTGTGTGCTATTCAGGTTTTTTCTTGTGGTTGATTTCTTATTTCATAGTGTTGTGGTCAGAAAAGATTCACAGTATGACTTCAATCTTTTTTTAATTTGTTGATGATTGTTTTGTGACCTAATATGTAATCTATCCTGGAGAATATTCCATGTGCCCTAAGAAGAATGTGTCACTAATGCTTTAGGATGGAATGTTCTGAATATATCTTTTAGATCCATCTGGTCCAATGTGTCGTTTAAAGTTAATGTTGCTCTGTTGATTTTCTGTTTGAATGAGATGTCCATTCATGTAACTGGAGTGTTAAAGTCCTCTACTATTATTGTATTACTATCAACTTTTTCTTTTGTTTGTTATTATCTGCTTTGTGTATTTAGGTGCTCCCACATTGGGTGCATAAATATTTACAGTTGCTATATCTTTTTGTTGGATTGACCATTTATGATTATATGGTGCCTTTCTTTGTCCCTTGTTAAAGCCTTTGTTTTATAGTCTATTTTGTACAATACAAGTATTGCTACTCAGGCTTTCCTTTGATGTCCATTTGCATGATAAATATTTCTCCATCCTTTCACTTTCAGTATGCATGTGTCTTTAGGTTTGAAATGAGTCTCTTACAGGCAGCATATAGCTGGTCTTTTTTTTTTTTTTTTTAACCCATTCTGTCACCTTGTGTCTTTTGATTGGAGCATTTAGTCTATTTGCATTTAAAATAATTATTGATATGTGTGTATTTTTTGCCATTTTGTTATTTGTTTTATGGTTGTTTTTGTAGTTCCTTTCTGTTCCTTTCTTCTCTTGCTCTCTCCTCTCATGATTAGTTGGCTTTGTTTAGCAAAATGCTTGGATTCCTTACCCTATATTTTCTGCATATCTATTACTGGCTTTTGATTTGTGCTTGCTATTCAATTTATATGTAACATGTGCATATAGCAGTGTATATTAATGATGGTTGCTTAATTATGAACTCATTCTTCTTTCCCCTCTACATTTCACATATTTAGTATATTATACAACCTTTTATTTTGTGCTTCTCTGGTTTTTACAGGTATAAATAATTTTTTTTTTTGCTTTTGCTTTTGTGTTTTCTGTGTTTCTTACTCTTACTTACGATTTTTGTTTTTCACTCAGAGTCCCTCTTAACATTTCTTGTAGACACTGTAAATCGGGGTGCCTGGGTGGCTCAGTTGTTAAGCATCTGCCTTCGGCTCAGGTCATGATCCCAGGGTCCTGGGATCGAGCCCCGCATCGAGCCCCGCATCGGGCTCCCTGCTCTGTGGGAGGTCTGCTTCTCCCTCTCCCACTCCCCCTGCTTGTGTTCCCTCTCTCGCTGTGTCTCTCTCTGTCAAATAAATAAATAAAATCTTAAAAAAAAAAAAATTTCTTGTAGGGCTAGTTTCAAGGTCATGAGTTTTTTTAACTTTTGTTTGTCTGGGAAGCTCTTCATTTGGCCTATTCTGAATGATAGCCTTACTAGATAGAGTATTCTTACCTGTAGATTTTTTCCCTTTTAGCATTTGAATATATATCATGCCAATTTTTTCTGGCCTATAAAGTTTTTTTTTCCTTTATCACTATTTTTTTTGCCATTTTAATTACTGTGTGTCTTGGTGTGGTCCTCCTTTGGTTGAATTTGTTGGGGACTCTGTGCATCCTAAATCTGGATCTCTGTTTCCCTCCTCAGATTCAGGAAGTTTTCAGCTATGATTTCATCAAATACATTATCTGCCCTGTTTTCTCTCTCTTCTCCTTCTGGGATCCCTACAATGTGAATGTTGTTATGCTTGATTGTGTTGCTGAGTTCTCTAAGTCTATTCTCATTATGCAGTATTTGTTTCTCAGCTGTTCAGCTTGATTTTTTTTTTCCATTACTCTATCCTAGTAGGTAACTTACACATTCCTCTGTTTCCTGTAGACTACTATGTATTCCATCTACTGTATTTTTAATTTCATTTAGTGAGTTCTTCATCTTTGATATGTTATTTTTTATCTCTTTTTCCAGGGTCTCACTGATGTCCTTCACCATTTTCTGAAGTCCAGTGATTATCTTTATGATCATTACTTTACATTTTCTATCAGCCATATTACTTATTTCTATTTCACTTAGATCTTCTGCTGTGATTTTTCCTGTTCTTTCATTTGGAATGTATTCTTGTCTCCTCATTTTTTTTTGTGTCTGTTTCTGTGTCTTAAAAAAGTCAGCTATGTCCTCTGCTCTTGGTTGTAGGGGCGTTATGACGTCCGGTAGTGCCCTGCAACGCAGTGTTCTGTGTTCACCAGAACCTAGAACTTCAGGGGAGTCATCTACATGTGTTGTTTGCATCCTCCTGTTGTGTCTAAGTCACTTTTCCTTTCAGTCTAGATATCTGCTATGACTCTGCCTGTTGTGGGCTATGGTTACTTTCTTGTGGTGTTAGTGAGACAGGCTGGCTCTGAGGGGGTGTGCCTGCAGAAGGGCTCATGGGCAAAGTGGTGGTGTTAGCAAAATTTGTGCTGAGCTGCTAGTCCTGGGCTGGATCCAGGGCAGCTTCTGATTACCACTTCTGCCCTTCCTAACCTCTCACTCAGATGTGGCTTCCTCTCTACATTTAGTTATGGAGTGTTTTGTTTGTTGCTGTTTTGTTGTTGTTGTTGTTCTTAGAGAGTGTGCACATGTGAGTGGGGAGAGGCAAAGGGAGAGGGGGAGAGAGAATCCTAAGCGGGATCCAACACAGGGCTCAATTTTACAACCCTGAGATCATGACCTGGGCCAAAATCAAGAGTCAGATGCTTAACTGATTGAGCCACCCAGGTGTCCCAATTGTGGAGTTTGTTCTGCCAGAGTTCAGATCCTTCTCCAGTTTATTTACACAGATGTGAGGTGTTACTGTAAACATGGAATAGGGTGAGCTTAGGGTTCTCCTACTCCACCATCTTCCCAAGCTCCTCTCCCACGTCATCTATGTATATATAGACACACATGCACACACACACATTCCTTCATCAAGTCATCTATTGATGGACACTTGCATTGCTTCCTTATCTTGCCTGTTGTAAACATTGCTGCAATAAACATAGGGGTACATGTATCTTTTTGAATTAGTGTTTTTGTTTTCTTTGGGTAAATACATAGTAGTGAAATGAGTGGATAATCTGGTATTTCTGTTTTAATTTTTTGAGGAAAATTCCCATTGTTTTCAACAGTGGCTGCACCAATTTATATTTCTACCAACAGTGCACAGGGGTTCCTTTTTCTCCATATCCTTGTTAACATTTGTTATTTCTTGTCTTTTTGATTCTAAGCATTCTAAAGGGTGTGAAATAATATCTCATTGTAGTTTTGATTTACATTTCCCTGATGATTAGTGATGTTGAGCATCTCTTCATGTATCTGTTGCCCATCTGTATGTCTTCTTTAGAAAAATGTCCATTCAGGTCCTTTGTCCATTTTTAAATTAGATTATTATTATTAGGTATTGAGTTATATAAGTTCTTTATATATTTTGGATATTCATCCCTTATCAGATACATGATTTGAAAATAACTTCTTTCATTTAGTAGGTTGCCTTTTAGGTTTTTAAAATCATTTTATTTTATTATATTTTTTTATCATGATAATTGTACTCTTTAATCCCCATCACCTATTTCTCCCACCCTCCACCCACCTCCTCTCTGGTAACCATCAGTTTGTTCTCTATAGTTAAGAGTGTTTCTTGATTTGTCTCTCTCTCTTTCCTTTTGCTCATTTGTTTTCTTTCATAAATTCCACATATGAGTGAGATCATATGGTATTTATCTCTGATTGGTTTATTTCACTTACCATTATACTCTCTACCATCCATGTTGTTGCAAATGGCAAGATTTCATTCTTTCTTATAGCTGAATTCATTCTTTCTTATGGCTTATACACACACACTACCTCTTCTTTCTCCTTTCATCTCTTGATGGACACGTGGGCTGCTTCCATAATTTGACTATTGTAAATAATGCTGCAATAAGCATAGTGATGCATATATCCCTTTGAATTTATATTTTTGTATTTTTGGGTAAATACCCAGTAGTGCCATTACTGGGTCATAAGATAGTTCTATTTTTTATTTTTTTGAGGGACTTCTATCCTATTTTTCCACAGTGGCTGTACCAGTTTGCATTCCCACCAACAGTGCATGTGTTCCTTTTTCACCATACCCTCTCCCACACTTGTTTCTTGTGTTTTTGATTTTAGCCATTCTGACTAGCATGAGATGATATGTCTTGTGGTTTTGATTTGCATTTCCCTGATGATGAGTGATGTTGAGCAACTGTCCATGTGTCTATTGGCCATCTTTATGTGTTCTTTGGAGAAATGCGTGTTCATGTCATCCCATTTTTAAATTGGATTATTTGTTTTTCGGTGTTGAGTTGTATCAGTTCTTTATATATTTTGGATACCAACCCTTTATCAGAGATGTCATTTGCAAATATCTTCTCCCATTTAGGAGGTTGTCTTTTAGTTTTGTTGACTGTTTCCTTCCCTGTGCAGATATCTTTTTTTATTTTGATGTAGTCCAAAGAGTTTATTTTTTGCTTTTATCTCCCTTGCCTCAGGAGACATATCTAGAAAAATGTTGTTACAGCTGATGTCAAAGAGATTACTGCCTGTACTCTCTTCAAGGACTTTCATGGTTTCAATTCTTATATTTGATCTGTAATCTATTTTGAGTTTATTTTTGTGTATGGTGAAAGAAAGTCGTCCAGTTTCATTCTTTTGCATGTGGCTGTCCAGTTTTCCCAACACTGTTTGTTGAAGAGACTGTCTTTTTCCCCCATCCCTTTTTCATTCCTCCTTTGTTAAAGATGAATTGACCATATAATTGTGGGTTTATTTCTGGGTTTTCTGTTCTATTCTGTTGATCTACATGCCTATTTTTTTAAAACTGATATGGAGTAATGATTTTATTTTATTTTAATTTTATTATGTTATGTTAATCACCATACATTACATCATTAGTTTTTGATGTAGTGTTCCATGATTCATTGTTTGCATATAGCACCCAGTGCTCCATTCAATACGTGCCCTCTTTAATACCCATCACCAGGCTAAACCATCCCCCCACCCCCCTCCCCTCTAGAACCCTCAGTTTGTTTCTCAGAGTCCATAGTCTCTCATGGTTCATCTCCCCCTCCGATTTGCCCCCCTTCATTTTACCCTTCCTACTATCTTCTTTTTTTTAACATATAATGTATTATTTGTTTCAGAGGTACAAGTCTGAGTCAACAGTCTTACACAATTCACAGCACTCACCAAAGCACATACCCTCCCCAATGTCTATCACCCAGCCAGCCCATCCCTCCCACCCCCCACCACTCCAGCAACCCTCAGTTTGTTTCCTGAGATTAAGAATTCCTCATATCAGTGAGGTCATATGATACATGTCTTTCTCTGAATGACTTATTTCACTCAGCATAATACCCTCCAGTTCCATCAACATCATTGCAAATGGCAAGATTTCATTCTTTTTGATGGCTGCATAATATTCCATTGTATGTGTGTGTGTATATATATATCTATATATATCTATATATATCTATATCTATATATATATATATATGACATCTTCTTTATCCATTCATCTGTTGATGGACATCTTGGTTCTTTCCATAGTTTGGATCTACATGCCTATTTTTATGCCAGGATAATACTCTTGTGATTACTATCGCTTTGTAATATAACTTTAAATCTGAAATTGTCATGCCTCCAGTTTTGCTTTTCTTTTTCCAGACTGCTTTGGCCTTTTGAGGTATTTTGTGGTTCCATACAAATGTTAGGATTGTTCTAGTTCAGTGAAAAATGCTTTGGGTATTCTGATAGAGATTGCATTAAATCTGCAGATTTCTTTGGGTAGTATAGAGTTTTAACAACATTTGTTCTTCCAATCCATGCATAGAATGTCTTTCCATTTCTTTGCATCATCTTGAATTTATTTCATTAGTGTTTTATACTTTTCTGATTATAGATATTTTACCTGCCTTTTAGTTTTGTTGATGGTTCTGATGGTGCAAAAGCTTTTTATTTTGGATGGTCTGGATAGTTTATTTTTACTTTTGTTTCCCTTGCCTGAGACAACATATCTAGAAAAATGTTGCTAAGTCCAATGTCAAGGAAATTACTACCTATGTTTTCTTCTAAGAGTTTTATGGAATAATAATTTTGTCTCACAATTTCTGACAAATATAATTTCTTCAAATATATATAATATATATAAAATATAATCCCCAACACTTACACATGCACATACACATGCCATAAAGACCTTCATCAATGCTGTTTGTTCATCTTAGGTTGCAAGTGACTTTAAAAGGGTAGTGTGTTAAGCATATTTGTGGACTGTGTTAGAACTGGAAGAAACAGTAGGCACTTAGGCATAGAGTTTACTCTTAACTCAAGAATTCTGTGATTTTTTTTCTCTCTCTCTCTCTCTCACAATCCTAGGACAACTACATGGTGCTCAGCTCTCACCACATAGAGAAATATTTCTTTTGAAGTGCATCACTTGCATCTTTCATCTTCTTACCAAATCCTCTGGGATATCTAATATTGTCATAAATCTCCTCCTCCTCAAAAAATACTTTTCCCTTGGTTTATGATTTACCTCTTAACATTCCAGCTAAGTCTTGTGTCCTGGAATATACACTCTGTTTCTTCATATGTATGGAATTCTTAAACATGAATCTCCAAACTCAGTTTTTCTTAGTCCTTTTCCAGGATTTTAATTCACATCTCTGTGAATATTTCACAAATTCTTATCTTCATTTTAAACAAATCAACTGTGTGTGTGTGTTTTTTTTTTAATTTCAAAGCACTATGCCTATATTTTTTTAAAGATTTTATTTATTTATTTGACAGAGAGAGACACAGCAAGAGAGGGAACATAAGCAGGGGGAGTGGGAGAGGGAGAAGCAGGCTTCCCGCCGAACAGGGAGCCCGATGCGGGGCTCAATCCCAGGACCCTGGGATCATGACCTGAGCCGAAGGCAGACGCTTAACGACTGAGCCACCCAGGCGCCCCTCAAAGCACTATGCATATTATCTTATATCAGTCTTAATGAGTGCTTGGTGTTAGAAGAAGCAGAAAATATCACTCATCTATCCTAAGTTTTGAATTAATTTGCACATAGAACAAAATTGAGAAGTCAAATCTAAATTTTATTAATGTCAAAGCTGTTTTGAAAAATGTGGCTTACACCTAATCTTAATACTGAGACTCAGAATCGGACAGATTTAACCACCTGTCACTGACAGCTCTGAGCTGGGGCAGGGGTCTCACTGAAGGGATCAAATGTGATTCTCTAGAACTACTGGAAGTGGGACAGAGCAGAATGCTCTTTAGATACAGCTCACCCCAAAGGAAATAAGGAGGAAGGGGGTGGGATATTCTGCTAAAATTCTCTCTAAATCATTCTTCTATCCTTTGAGAGGAGTAAGTCAAGGCTGAGAGAAGCCAGGAAGGCTAAACTAATGATATTCCTTCCACAGGGGAAGAAACACTAGGAAGCAAAAGAATAGATAGACACACCACCAAGAATTATAACAATTAATTCACTACCAGTTCTTTTTTAACCCTTTCCTTTAATGTTGTAAGGTTTTTTGTTTTGTTTGGTTTTGTTTTTTGCTGAAGAAACTGGGTATCCCAGCTTCATACTCTTAGGGGTTTTTATTTGGTCTTACATTTCATTACATGTTCTCTTGTTTTGGCTATTTACCATTTTCTTTTCTTTCATTTCCAACCAATCATACATTCTGTACTCTTCACCTTACGCCTGTGTTATTGTGATAATCTTCCTCACTTATTTTTCTTCCTTCATTACATCTGCCTTCAATCTGTATTTCAGGCTAACAAGAGTCATCTTTTATATATATGATTTTCATTCTATTTGTCTATTTCTTTCTTTCTCTATACTACATATTTAGAGAGGACGTCTTCTAAATGAGATTAGGCTGAATAATAGTTAATAGTGGCTAAGAGCATAAGCAATGGAATCAGTGAAGCCTGAGCTAAATTTTCATCTTTGCTAGTAAATGGCAACAGAAAATTAGGTAAATTAGTTTTCTCTCTGAGAATGAGAAAAATAATTCAAACATTAATAAGCAATAAAGAAACTAAAATGATCATTGAGGTTTTCCTTTCTCAAAAGGCTACAACCTGAGGAAGATTTATGTATGAGTTCTTTGAAACTTTGAAAAATAACTAATTTTCTATTAATGAAAATAAATGCAAAATTCATAAATAAGTTGTTGGCTATATAAACTTAATACATTTGTAATAACATATGAAAAAATTGGTTTTATCACAAAATGTAAGTTTTTGAAATCATAAAATTGATTAGTGTATTTAATGACAGCTATTAACAGATTAAAAGAAAAATAATTTATTTCAACCAATGTAGAAAAAATTTGATAATTTTTTTGCTAAAAATTAAACTTTTAGCATATTAGAATAAGAAGGGATATTCCTTAATTTGAAAAGGCTTTATTATATCCCAAACCCTAATGAAATATTGCATTCATTCCTTTTAAGTTAGGGAGCATGACAAAGATGCTTATTATCTATCTGCACATCAGTATTTAAAAGAAAATTGAAAATTCTAGCCAACTGTATAAAAAAAGAAACCTAGAAAACTGGCATAAAAATTGAAAGAGAAGAGCTATACCTCATGATTTATAGATTGTATGATTATCTACCTAGAAAAAAATAACCAACAAAATCAACAATTAGAACTAACTAGTGCTATTCATTAGTTCTGGAAAGAAAAACAATTTACTAACGCAATAACCAAGAAGAAAAAATAGTAAAGTGAAATAAATGCTTTTTATAATAACAAACTATAAAATATCAGGGATTTTACCTAATTAAAATTACAACGTAAGTGTCCGAGGACATAGAAAGATAGTAGATAATCAGGATTTATGGGGAGACATTCCATGCACTTAGATGATGAGTTAATACTATGTTAATGCCAATTCACAACCATCACCAGGTCATGCCCAGTGTCACTGTGCATCTTCCTAGATAATGTTCACACAGTTACTCCACATAGAACTGAGTCTGCACTGAAACACACACTCCAGAATTATAGGATGGACAAAAGAAACTACTGAAAAAAGCTATACATGATTGTAGAAAAAAAAAATCTATGACATTTAGTGAGAAAAAAAAAAAGTAATATGGGTTTTCTTTTGTGCAATGCTATTAGAAAGTATATCTCCAAAATGCTATAAAGTAGATAAACAGGTGATGGAAGGTGATAGCTGGAATCCAAGGGGATTATTAATGTGACATTTCTTAAGCAGGGTGGTTAGTGCATAGTTACTCAGTTTATTATTATTTTTTAAAAAATTCATACAAGCATACCCCATTTTATTGTACTCTGCTTTATTGCACTTTTTGGATATTGTGTTTTTTACAAATTGAAGGTTATTCCAGCCCTGTGTTGAGCAATTCTATCAGCACCATTTTCCCATTAGCATTTGCTCAACTCATTTGTATCACATATTTTGGCAATTCTTATAGTATTTCAAACTTTTTCATTAGTATTTGTTATGATGATCTGTGATCAGTGATCTTTGCTGTTACTGTTGTAGTTGTTTTGGGGTGCCACAAATTGCACCCATGTAAGACAGCAAACTTAACAAATGTTCCATGTGTTCTTACTGCTCTACCAACCAGTCATTCTCCCATCTCTTTCCCTCTCCTTGGGCCTCCCTATTCCCTGAGACACAACAATCTTGAAATCAGCCCAGCAAATAAACCTACAAAGGCCTCTGAGTGTTTAAGTGAAAGGAAGAGTTACAGATCTCTCCCTTTAAATAAAAAACTATAATTGATTAAATTTAATGAGGAAGGCATGTCAAAGCCCAGATAAGCTGAAAGCTAGGTCTATTGCACCAAACAGCTAGCTAAGTTGTGAATGCGAAGGAAAAGATCTGGAAGGAAATTAAAAGTGGTACTCCAGTGAACACGTGAATGATAAAAGAGCAAAACAGCCTTATTGCTGATATGGAAAAAGTTTTGGTAATCTGCATAGTAGATCAAACCATCACAACATTCCCTTAAGCCAAAGCCTAATTCAGAGCAAGGTCCTAAGTCTCTTCAGTTCTATGGAGGCTGAGAGAGGTAAGAAAGTAGAAGAAAGGTTTGAAATTTGCAGAGGCTTGTTGATGAGGTTTAAAGAAAGAAACCATCTCCATAACATAAAAGTGCAAAGCGAAGCAGTAAGTGCAGCTGGAGAAGCTTCAGCAAGTTCTCCTGAAGATCTAGTTAAGATCATTAATGAAGGAGGTTACACTAAACAACAGACTTTCAGTGAGACAGCTTTCTATGAGAAGCTTTCTATGAAACCGTTTTCTCTTGGAAGAAGATGTCATCTAGGACTTTCATAGCTAGAGCAGAGAAGTCAATATCTAGCTTCAGATCTTCAAAGTACAGGCTAATGCAGCTGGTGACCTTAAATTGAAGCCAGTGCTCATTTTCCATTCCAAAAATCTTTGGGCCCTTAAGAATTATGCTAAATCTACTTTTCCTATGATCTATAAATGGAACAACAAAGCCTGGATGACAGTGCATATATTTATATAATATATAATATATAACCTTCCTTTTTCTGCGGTAGGCAGAAGGAAACAGAGATGACAGTGTGAAAAAGATTGGGCTTGCTGGCTTTGAGGGGGAGTGTGAGCCAAGGGATTAGGACAGTCTCTAGAAACTAGAAAAGACAAAGAGGACAAACTCTCCCTTAGAGCCTCCAGAAGTAACTCAGTCCTGCTAGCATCTTGATTTCAGCCCAGTGAAACCTGTTTCAGACTTCTGGCTTCCAACTATAACATAATACATTTGTATTATTTAAACCACTAAATTTCTGTGTGTTTTCTCAATAATAGAAAGCTGATACCAACTGCATGTTATTCCCATGATTCAGTTACATTATATGTCAAAAGACAGATTATCTGGGTGGGCCTAATCAAATCATACAAGCCCTTTAAAATCAGTGTTTTCATTAACTTGTGGCAAAATAAGTTGGATTCCTATGAGACTGACTCAACATGAGGGAGGTCCTCCATTGGTCAGATAGAGGGGGCACAGAGCAAGGACAAGACTGATGCCTCTAGGAACTAAGATCTATCAAAAAACAAGAACCTCAGTCTTACAGCTAGCTGAGAAAACTGATTTCTCTCCAAAACTTTGGTGAACATGAAAGTGGATAGATACTTCTCCAGAGCCTTCTGAATAAGAGAACAGTTCAGACTTATAAGACTTTTATTTTAATTTTTTAAAAGATTTTATTTACTTATTTGACAGAGAGAGAGAGAGAGAGAGAGAGAGAAAGAGAGAGCACACACAAGCAGAGGGAGCAGCAGAGAGAGGGAGATGGAGAGGCAGGCTCCCCACTGAGCGGAGAGCCCTACATGGGGCTTGATCCCAGGACCCTGGGATCATGACCTGAGCTGAAGGCAGGCACTTAGCTGACTTAGCCACCCAGGCACTCCTGCCTTATGAGACTTTTGGCAGAGAGCCCAGATGAGCTCACCTGAACCTCTGACCTACAGAATTGTAGACTATAGGCCTGTTCATTTCAATCCTACATTTGAGAACTTGGGAAATTACTACTGGTTGAATCTATATGCCCAATGGACTTACTAAAAGATGGGCCCAAGCCTAAGCCAGAACTCCACTTATTGCCTGACTCCATTTATACTCACTTTAACAGGGGAGACATGAGGGTACTTTGACTCTCCAGATACCAGTGTCAGGTAAGAATCTATTCAACAGCCCTAGAAAGATCTGAACATCCTCATTTCAGTGAATCTCATTCCTCCTCTTCTTAATTATATCTCGGTTTGGGAACTGTCTTGTCAGTTTCCATAGAATTTTTCAATGTTTTTTCAACTTAGATTTTGAAAATCTAAGTAAATGACTGTCAGTCCCTTGGGGAAAAGAACTGGGGAAGTTACCATAGTATACAATTAGCATGCTGTTTCAGAGCCCTTAATGGGGACTTGTTCCCACCTTTAGTAGTGGGTTCTGAGTTTAAGACTGGCTCAGGTTTGGAAACTGGGAAAAGGGACATGATTTTCCATTTGTATAGCTGACCTCAGCCTTCTTATTTGTTCTTGATTTCTTTTGATTATAGATATTAAGAAATAACTTCGTTGGTGGCCCCTCTAACATGGCTTTGAGAAAATCATGTTCTACTAGCCATTACGATAGATCCCTACAGATCCATCTTTCCTATTTGCTATTCTGACCCTGCTGCTCTTTTATTTTTTTAAGATTTTATTTATTTTTTAGAGAGCGAGCAAGCGAGAAACAGCATGAGAGGGGCGAGGGTCAGAGGGAGAAGCAGGCTCCCCGCTGAGCCGGGAGCCCGATGTGGGACTCAATCCCAGGACCCTGGGATCATGACCCGAGCCGAAGGCAGACGCTTAACCATCTGAGCCACCCAGGCGCCCGACCCTGCTGCTCTTTACAATACTTATGTCCACTGTTGTTTAGAGATAATATCATCTCACGGCTACTTAGGGAGACTTGTATTTTAAGAGCATCTCTTACCATCAGTCCCAGCCTGCAGAGAGCAGCCATTGGTGAGCTTTTCAACAATGCTAGTGCCCCCTTGCAATCTCCTGTCTTTATTTCTGTGGTGAATGGAGTGTGTGCCAGGCTCTTCCAAGAAGCACAATCACTTATTGTTTTCTTAATTCTTAAACAGTAGAACCATTCTAGAATCCCCTCAGCTCTGAGGTTGGCAGTTCTGGCACTTCTTCTTTATTTAATTTGGGCCATCACTTTTCTTAAGCTTCTGAAAGCCATAGCCAGCAGTATATTTGGCCCATCTCCTTAAGCATGTTAAATCTTGTGTCACAGGAGTGTGCCCCCATATCTAGTTTTGTATTCTACCTCTCTTGACCTGACAGCCTCAGAATTCACTCCCAGGCACATTCTTGTTTCCTGTTAGTACAAGGTAGCCAGATTCTGTCTCTGTCCTATCTTAGCAGGCCTAGAATACTGCCAGTCAGATTTTGCTGAAATTTGACCCCGATTATGTATGGATCAGGGAGAAAGAATAGAGGTGAGAGCAGATCCTAAGGAATATAAATAAGCATTATCTTATAGGGTATCTATCGATCACCTGCAGTATTTGGGAACTCTGCATGGTCTTTAAGTGAAGGGGTCCTCCTATCTTCAACAAAAAGTTGTGGGCTACTTCTGCTGTCATATGGGGTTCAGGGGAGTCTGGGAGTTCATCTACCAAGGGCATCTATGTTGGATATGTCCATCCATCTATCCTGGATATGTTACTGGGGTTAATTATATCTCGGTTTGGGAACTGTCTTGTCAGTTTCCATGGAATTTTTCAATATTTTTTCAAACTGGATTTTGAAAAGCTTTTGTTTCAAGTTGGTTGATTCCTTCTAAAATGGACCCAGATAAAAGTGTTTATATTCTGTAAGTGCTTCTAGGAACTGACAAGAAAACACCCAGGATTACTCTGGCTTTATGTTGACATCTAAGGGAAGATGAACCTATTCATCCAGGCAAGATTGAAAGTTGATGTCTAATGTTTAAAGTGTAGTTACAGGGCTTACACTCGAGAACCTCAGACCTAGATAAACATGGAGTAAAAGTGCCACGAAAGGGCAAAGAGTAAGCTAGTGCTTTCATATTTATTATAGCCATCTGGGAAAAAGAGAGTCATACTGGCTAACAATAGCTCTCACAAATGGTGAGCTGATTCATTACTTTAAACTTAACAGAAATATGAAACAATTCCAGTGGCCATAAGCAAGAATTCTGGTAACCTAGATCTGTAGTGTCACAGGGCTCTGATAATTAATAGCACTAAGATCTTGGGTAAATTAATTAATCTCTGTCTCTGTTTCCTCTTTGGCATCATGGGGATAATACCATCTTCAGTAAGCTATTGTGAAGATTAAATGAGATGACGTGTGACAAGCTTTAACACAGTGCCTAGGAACAATTAGGACTTGAAATGATAATTTTAAAATTAAATTGCTCTATTCTTTTTCTCCCACTCTGGATGCAATTCTAGCTAGGCTTGATACATTTGGAGCTGTTAAAAGAATTCTATGCTATGATATTTGTAGAGATTCTTGTTAAAAGCAAAAAAATTGGCTCTTATTGATGAAGCAAAAAAGGCATTTTTTTTTTCTTTAATGGGTGGTTCATGGAAAATGCCAAGGTGTCTAAAGAACCAAACTCAAGACTCAGCTTCCAGGAACATTGCCCCAAACCATGCCACTGAGCTGGCTTGCTGACTAAACTCTGCCACTCCCAGCCTTCACACCCTTTTGCCAGGAACTGCAGCTTACTGTCATCCCCACCAGACTCATTTCAGAGCCAGGAATGCAATCTTGCAACCACTGCCCCTCTGCTACTACCCTTATAGCAAAAGTGAATTCTGTGCAGATTCTTCTTTGTGTGGCTCAGTGCTGAAGTAATTTTTTACATTAGCGATCTCTGATTTCATTAGTGGAGCCTAAACACCAATGATGAAGGAATCAAGTTTGGTGGGTTCTACCTTGGAAAAGCTCAAATCATAAGGGTGGAGAGTCTCCAAAATAATGAGGATGTTCAAAAGTTGCTAAACAGCCAGAGAAACAGAAAATCATCTATTGTAAATCATTGTGCAGAAAGATTTTTTTTTCTTAATGCTTCGAGCTACTACTGTTTAAATAAGAGCTGTATTGATGGACTTGTTCTTAAGGGAAGGGTCTGCTTGATTTGTGGTGGTTTGCCTCTGAACCAGCTCAGAACATTTTGGCTGCTTGTCTCACGGTGTATTAGAATCCACCTCTTCCCCCTTGCATTGTTCAGTAGAACATTTAAAACCCTATGAAAAAGCAGCATAGTAGATAATGTTAGCTTCTAAACTATCTATTTGTATATATAACAAATCTAATAAATATTTATATTAGGATTTCACACCTAGAGTAATGGTTCCATTCAGCACGAAGTAAAGGAAAATGACATATATAATGGCATGATAAGGTCAGTAATAGTAATAAATTGGTGTTAGTTAAAAACCTCATTTTGTTCAGCATTATGAACTACATGTACTACATGTAATTCATGACATGTAGTACTACATGACATGTTCTAACACAGCGTACTGTGTTAACACAGCGAATGCTACACGTTGGAATGAGGGAGCCATAGAAATATGCTATTAAAATTTCATAGCCAAAGGAGAAATTAGTAGAAGTAGTTAAAAATTCAATCTTTCCATTAATAGAGTTAATATAAAAATTAATGCTTTAAAATAATGTATATATAAGGAAAGAATCTATAAAATTATGACTGGAGTCTTAATAATCCTGAGATGCAATCTAAAAATAGTGAGAGGTAAATATTTTACCTTTACTACATAGAAAAAAAATAGCATTTTTTTTCCAGATGGGCCAGTTCATAGGAAGATATTTTTGCTTAAGTTACTATTAAATTTAATTTCTTGAACTTGGTACTCCTGAACATTTGCACCTTATGTGTGTTGTAATTTCATCTATTTTTAATTATAGTGAATGATAAAGATTTTCAAGTGAGGTTAGAGGAACTAACCTCTACAGGTGTAATGAACAAGATTTTAACTTAAACAAGAACTGTTCTCTCTCCCAATTTGGCTGTCTCATATAATCTAACATTAACATTAGTTGGTTTGTTTTTACTAAGCACTTTCTGTTCCCCTTATTTTATGGGGAAGAGGAATCCAATGCTTTGCAAAAGTGAGTCACTCGACCAAGATGACAAGATTCGAATGTGTCAAAGCAAGGCTTGGACATAAACAGTCAGACTCTACATTTTCCTGCTTAAAACATTGGTAGTAATAATAGTTGGCAGTTTTATTGTAGGCTTTCCATGCACCTGGCACTATTGTAAGCACTGTAAAGGTATTATTTAACCTTCGCAATAAAACTGTGAGGTACATATAATTATCTTCATGTGATAGATGAGCAAAAAGAGGCACAGACCTGTTTAAGTAACTTGTCCAAGGTCACGCTGCTAGTAATGGGCAGATCTAAATTTTGAATCAGGCTGTCTGCCTCAGAACCCAGGCTACTAAATATCCCTCTCCCTCAAATGTAAATTGGTTTAAAGACACAGTTCAGATTCTGACGTATTATGTCTAAAGTCTGAATCTCAAGTTCAAAATTACTTTTTTGTTTCTGCTTTAAAATGATGGACATGTGATAGAAACTGGTATTACACCAGTGAAGAGGGTAGAAAGATCCACAACCCGCACAAATTTAAAAAGCTCATGGGAGACAACCAGGAGAGACAAGAGAGAATACAAGAGGTAGTGTTAATATAGTGGAAATACAAGGACTTTTGGGAATTTATTCAGGGACATGATTTAATGTAACAGGCCAGAGAAGGTCTCCTGGCTTATCTAATGTTTAAATTGACATGTGAATAATGGGCAGGTGTTATCCAGGGGCTTATGTGGATGAATATCAGGCAGATATTAAAGGTGTGATGGTAAGAAATAATAATTTATTAGAGGAACTGAAAACAGTTTAATACAGTACCTCTGAAGGGATGGTGAGCATACCAGTGTTTGAGGGTGGAAAATGTGTTGGGAAGAATATATGGAGGGAATTTGAGCAGTGTGGTCTTTAACCTAATAAAAATGAGAAATCATCAAGGAATATTTAACAAAGCAATGAATCATCAGTTTTGTGTTTTAGTAAGATTGGCCTGCAGAATGGAGGAATGATTGTAATGGAGCAAGACTAGAAGCAGAAATAGTTATAAGGCTGTTCCAAATGCCTAAATGAGATGTTGATGCCCTGTTCTAGGAGGCTTTCACTGGGAGGGGAGAGAGAGATAAACAGATGGTGGAAATATTTAGGAGGTAGGATTTATCATTGTGACTGAGTGGATGAAGTTCAGGTTAACACCCAGTGTAGCAGCTAATGCAACACTAATTTCTAATCAGGGTTCCTGGGGTAAATGACAGAGCGGTTTACTAAAACAGGGAACACAGTAAGTAAGCAGGTTTTGGGGGAGGATGTGAGCTCAGTTTTGGAAAGAGAACTAAACGGATGGGTCAATAAGTAATAGAGATTACAAGCCAAAGAGAGAATTTTAAGCCGGGAATGAACATTTTGAAGGCATTAGTTGTATACCAGGTATTACTAGGGAGAAATTCTAGAGAGGTCACCCATTTCTTTTTAGAGAACCACAAAGACGAAATGTTTTATAGGCTCCAAAAATGTGGAATTTTAGCCAATTAAATACAGAATATATTCATGAAATTATAAATATTGCAATGGCCTTTTCACAAATATTTTTTAAAATATAGTAAATTCATTATTAGAAGATCTGTTTTATTTTTTATATTGTTGATATCTGTTGTCTTTTGAATTGTTCATACTGCTTTATGTTATAGAACATTAAGGCGAGGCAAGAACTTTAGTACTGAGAACCAAAGACAGGAATTCTGAAGGATAAAGGCGACAGTTTCCTTGTACTGAAAAGAATGAGCATGCTATCCTTGTAATGACTTTGCTTGCTTGCAGTAATGAGTGAATGACTTTGAATTATACGAAGGTTAATTAACTGGTCATTCTTGATGAGAGTATAACTCTGTTGTGGGTCATTTGTGAGAGACAGTAAGTGCAGGGTAGATTTAACTTGCCATTCCTGTTTTAGGCCATCCTTTGTTTTGAACACAACTGTAAATTCACTTTCTGTTAAATTTTGACTGCTGCCATATGTATGAATTAGCAAAGTCTAAACAGCTGGATGAATGTACAGATTAGATGTGTTAGATTTATTCAAAGCCACAAGTGTCTGTGGCGATAGGAGTTTGAAATGTCTCTAATGGAAAAATGGCTCTACGAGCAGCCAAAGCAACACTAATTGAGGAAAAAGAGGTTTCACCAAAAGTCAACCACTCAGTGAGAAGAGAGAGGCCAAAATCATTTGAAATACCCTGAAAGGCTTTTGCAAAGGATAAGTCTAATAGGCTAGAAATTAAAGAGGACATGTTATTTGCTTAAGTAGCGGATTCTTCACATGATTCCGCCCAAAGCCACCACATTTAAGTGTGCAGGCCATAGAATGCACAACTGTTTAGTGACTGGTGCCTCCTGGATGTGAGGCCGGCCGGAGTCTTCACCTATTCCTTTACGGTTCTACTTCCAGCACGCAGTTATTTTTTGCTTTAGCCAAACTTTTCACCTTAATGAGTAAGATACAAAAGAAGTACATTCCATTTCTATAAAACACTAGCATAAGTTGTGTTTTTTTTTTTTTTTTTTAAAGATTGATTTATTTATCTGAGAGAGTGAGAATGAGAGAGAGTACATGAGATGGGGGAGGGTCAGAGGGAGAAGCAGGCTCCTCGCTGAGCAGGGAGCCCTATGCGGGACTCGATCCCGGGACTCCAGGATCATGACCTGAGCTGAACGCAGTTGCTTAACCAACTGAGCCACCCAGGCGCCCATAAGTTGTGTTTTTATGAATACAGAAGACACAGTTTAGTGAATTGCAAATTTATGGTTCAGTGCATAAATCCCTAATGTACAATTTTGAAAAATCTCAACTATATTAAGGATGTTGCTTTATGTATGTAACAAAGTATATGCTGTCTTGTAATACTTTATATATTTGGAGTTTTTAATTATTCTACTCAGCCAATTACATAGCTGAAATTATTCTAAAATTGTTGAAAATGTCAATTCAGGTTAAGGTGACAAAATGACATTTGGCTGGAATCTATTATACCTGACATTGTGGTTCTTTTGATTTATTTTTAGTGCTGAACACAGGTATCATTTATTTTAATATTCCCCTTCTCTGGCAATGTAATAAGAGCCTAGTAAGCCAAGACTTATAAATAAAGCATGTGCTCATTTCATTAATATTTTCATGATTAGCTGTTTGGGGATTTATGGATATGTTGTAGGGAACTAAGATTGAACTAGAGTATAGATTCCCTCCAGATAGAGCCAGATGCCATGGACTTTTGTAAATATAAATATGATGTGTTGATTGTCAGATTTTTTATTATAACTATAAATACTCAAATTCCCTTGTTTTATTAGTCCATGGATAACAAAATAAAATGAAATATAAGATTGCTTATTTAAAGGTAGCCCTCATAATTGTTGTATGGTGAAGAAGATATTTTTCTATGCTGTAAATGTCTTTGTGTGTATGTGTGTGAGTAAAATGAAAGAGAAGAAAGCAACTCCCATTTGTTACCCTAATTTTTTATATTTTTTTGTATTCTCAAGTGCATGTACATGCACGCACACGTGCGCACACACACACACACACACACTTACAGCATTTGCCTGAGTCAAAACTGTTATTTTCTATTTTCAAGATTTTATTTAATCTGGCTCAGGTTTATGTTGTGAGAGTCTGCTTATGGTTAAGGAAGTCAAAGCATATATAGTTTCAACAGTGGATATACTACATGCCCTATGTCTCTGATGAGTTGTGATTTCTCATTTTGACAGTTAAGCATGTTTTAATGCATAGAAATGTTTTCCTCATACGTTATTCAAATCATGTAAAGATATGATTCAATAAATGTCATGTAAAAATAAGTATTTGAATATAGACTATAATTTATTTTAAAACAGTATTCAATATAACATAAAGATTCTGTTCCTTCAATTTTTATGTATTTGTGTCTACTCCATCTTTTGTCAGCTGTGCATTTATCAATGGCAGTCTTAAAACCTACTTTTCTGTAAAATGGAATGGCAATTCTCAGAGATAATACTTCAAATATTTAATGACTAGAAAAACATGGAGCAATCAGAAGGAGTGGTGATAATTACGTCACAGTGGGCAAAGCACCTGAATGTCAGTCCCTGTAACATCGACCTCACATGTGAAGTGAGATAAATGTGAGAACTAAAATAAACTAAATAAGACAATATATTGAAAGAACCAGGACACAGCGTTTAACAGAAGTTAGTCAAGTCAACAAATATTAGCTGGGTGCTTTATTCCCTTATTTTGCTGACCTCTTCAACATTAATTGAACAATGTAAATTAGAGAGCAAGGCATTTAAAAATATTTAGGATTGAATCAAGGGCTGATAAAATGGATGAAATAATTTTCAGATCTTGTTTAAACCTGGCTAACGGCAAGGTAAATTACTGTAAATAAAAAGTTTCTATGTCCTATGATGAAATTTATAATGTAAATTCCATGATAAATGAGGATGTAGGAATCAATAAATTTTCTGCTTAATCGTGACCTCTCCTTGTGCTTATTTGCAATTCCCCAATTGCTAAAATAAAGGTTGATAAGTTAATGCCTGTGCATAATTTCCCTGGAAAATCTTAGTGGAGGACACAGTGCCTAGGACTGCATTTTCAGTTTTAAGTATATTCTTAAACACTAGTGGTTAAATTTCAAAAGCATTGTTAAAAAATTCAGTGAAAATAACAGTTTATCTCAAAAGTAACTACAGGTCTTTCTTGACTTACTGTGGGGTTTTGTCCTGATAAACATATAAGTTGAAAATATAAGTCAAAAAATGCACTTAATACACCTAGCCTACTGAACATCACAGCTTAGTCTAGCCTACATTAGCCTACAGTTGGTCAAAATCATCTAATACAAAACCAATTTATAATAAAGTGTTGAATATATCATGTAATTTATTGAATACTGTACTGACAGTGAAAAACAGAATGGTTGTTAAGTGTACCCTTGTTTACCCTTGTGATTGTGTGGCTGGGATCTGGGACTCACTGCTGTTGTCCGGTACTATGAGAGAGTATCATACTGCACATAATAAACCCAGGAAAAAAATCACATTCAAAGTATGGTTTCTATTGAATGCATACGGCTTTCAAACGGTCATAAAGTTGAAAAATCTTATGTGGAACCATTGTAAGTCAGGGACTACCTGTACTTAGGAGAGCTTACCATGGCAAAGTCAAATTAGATATTAATCACAAAACAATTTGTTTGGCTTTTGAAAGCGTTATTGCCCAGAATGCCATGACAACTTCTATTTTAAGACTTCTATTACCAGCTGTGAATATCCATCCTAACAGCAGTTTACAATCTTTAATAGCTGCTTATATCATTAGTTTCTCAAGTTGCAGAATTTTCTTCTTTCTTGTAATACATTTATCATTGGTTTACATAAAGTGAGTACTAAAGGAGATTTTATTAAATTTTCTGGTTAAATCAACAAAATGCTTAAGAATAACACTTTGAGCCCAGACCTTTTTTTTTTTTTAATATTATAACTACCTGCTCTAAGAGACTGGTGTTCATAGAGATAGTGTACTTGTATGTAGTAAAGTAAAAGATGCGAAATACCTCTTAAGCATTTTCATGTCTAGCATTGTTTGAAGAATGTTATTTTATACGTATAAATGATGAGAAAAGGGGCATGGGAGAGATGTTCATCACATTCATTTATTTTGCCTCTTAGTTTCAGATTTCAATTCCCTGTGCTGTGAGATGTGGCTATATGACGAGTTCCTGACAATGAAATGTGGATGGAAATGCTGCTGACCTCTTCTAAGGCTTGGCCCATAAAAGCCTTCTGTTTGCTCTTTATAATCTCTTTCACCCAATCTGCAGTGTATTTCACTAGTTAGCCACATTTTCAAGATGGTGGGGCCACTGATAGCCTGAACTCCTGAGTGATGATAGAGCAGAATCTTTCAGAACCAAAACAAAAATATCCATTCCTATTCCACAAGGTCATTGGAGCAACTTACATTCCCAGTAGTAATGCATGGGAATTCTCTTTCTTGAGTCTCAACTGAAAGCATGATGTCTTAATCAGAATCTCTTCTTTTGGAAGCCCTGACCTTAATTTTTGTCTCCCCAGGAATATGAGATTGCTGGAAGCTCTACCTAGGTTTTCAGCCTGTTAACTTTCACTCTGCTACTCTCAGTTTCTCATCCCATGAAATTTTGGAATGAACAAATCTCGAATGACAATGCACCTCGGAATACTGGAATTCCCATTATTCCACATCTCTGGCCTGGGGGCCTACAGCAAAGGAGATCATGCCATGGGTTGTTTCAGGTGTGATAGCCTCATGGACATGTCCAGAGACCTGAGAAGTTGACCTGGACTTCCCAGGGAAACCACTGCAACCTCCACATTCTGCTATCCATCTGTAGCAGATTGGTTGTGGTGGAGGAGTAGCTTGGAGTCAGAATCCTCCTTCTTCAAGATGTATGCCTGGCCAGTTTTCAGGGAAATTATAGGACTCCTAGTGAAATTTGAATTTTGGGTAAACAATGAAAAATTTTAATATAAGTGTATCTCCTGCAATATTTGGATATAATTATACTAAAAAATATGTTATTGTTCATTTGAATTTCAAAATTAATTGGCTGTTCTATATTTTTGTTTGCTAAATTTGGCAACCCTACCCCTGGTTTTTATTTCATGTAGTTTCTTCTCTCAGTCTGCACCTTTAGCTGATTTAGAACTGGTGCAGAACAGAGAATTATTTACCAGTGTCACAATTCAGGAGTCCTTGTAGAAGTCTGTGGAACTTATCAAATCCATTTAGGTCTTTGATTGTAGTCCCTGGCACCGTTCAAGATAGAACATGGAGTTCAAAGGAGAGTCTTGAGTCTTCCTCTGGTTTCATGAGTGTGTCGCAAGGATTGGGTCTATTTCCCCTCAGATTAAGAGATGAGATGTCAGTTTCAAAACAGTCTGCGTCAGCGGCTCCATGCAGTTTGCTGCCCCTGGTCCGGACGACCCATAATAGCACCAGCTGAGGGGAGAGAAGGAAAAAATGCATTAGTGTTATTTCCTCTATCAAGCTATTTTACCCATGTGAGGCTGACAGGAAGGGGGTCCATATCTCAGTCTTAAATGGTTTTCAAATAAAAATCACCAGAGAAAATGAACTTCTCTACTGAGGATTTAGTTTTATGGGACAAATATGCAGATCAGACATTCTGAAATTGCCTGAGCCCCAAAATGGGAGTAAAACACAGCCAGGTTATGTTGAAAAGGTGAAAATATAAGGGAATTGGGATGTACAGAGTTCACATCTTCTGAATGGAGGCACAGCCTGTGTTAGGAAAAAATGAAAGCCCCTACTTTTGCCTTTGTGTCAAATCTACACCAAAGGTTGAATGTTTCCATCAAAAAGAGGTAGAGGTTTTGATAGGTACAAACTGTTCATTTAATAACTCAAATGTGTCTTGTTACAAAAGCAAGCAGGATGTGTGTGACCCAGCAGATTATCCTGAATTGAATAAGCTGTTATGCCATCGGACTGGCAGTAATAGAGACCAGGTTGCTGTTTGAAAGTACAGGTTTTATTATTATTTTGGTATGGAAAGGCCAACAGATTAAGAGACAACTGCCATTGAAAAGTTAGTTATACTCACACCATGCTATGGAGGACCATATGGGGAAGCATTGGTGTTACAGTTAATTAGGAGGCAGAGAGGAGAGGGGAAATGTTGGGTATGGGCCTTTATCATGGTTTCCTAGGAAAGGAATGGGTGAGGTAGGGCAGAAAGGCTAAGCAGGCTTAGTATTGGTGAGTTTAAATAAATTCAGCAGGCTCAGGGGTATAGGGTTCTTGGTCCTGGGGTGTTTAGGGTTGGAAGATGTTGGCCTAGAGTGTAAAACAGTTGGAAATGTGGGCTATGGATTGGTTAGTTTGCATATGAGAGGACTGTTTTCTAACTCTAAGAATTAGCTAACTCTGAGAGGGAAGTCCCTCCTGGATTAGTAAGGCCCCAGGTGTCATAGCATCGTAATACAGAAAATTTACAAACATGGTTAATACAGTTGTCCAGGCACTAGTGGAATGGTACAAAGTAACTGGTTTTAAAATTCCATTTTCTCTATCCCAATAGTGAAGTTTAGCTAGCAGCAACTTCCTTTTTTATAGAATACCTAGAGCTGAGAAGATAGCTCCGAGTTTTCACAATGAGGCTGGAAAACTGGTTAGAACCCCAAAACTCTTAGAGGAAAATATCAAATGAGATGCCTTACAGAGCAAAGGCACCATTGTGGCTGGGTCTCACATAGAATATGGGTACAACTGGCAGGTGGATTTTAATTGTCTCATGACTAAAGGTTCTGAAAAGGGTGGCTGTACAGTGGTGGATGCTTTTTCAGGGGCAGAATTAGAGTGTCTATCTGAGCTTCTATAGATACATAGAAATCATACCAATTTTGGTATATGAACAACCTTTAACTTTCACTTACCAAGAAAGCCACTTCATTGCCCATGTTAGACAGAATTGAGCCTTTTCAATGACTTTGACTTTTCACCCATGATTCTGTCTCTTAGGAAAGATAATTGAGACATGGAATGTAATTCTGAAGGAGCAATAAAACAAAGACAACTTCAATCAACACCATTAGGCACTTTTCCTATTAAAAATTTTAAAGATTAATAGAACTTAAGAAAGAAAAAGAGGAGGAATCCCATATTAACTTTTCCTTCATGGAAGTCAGCAGAATATCAAGTAGACATGTGTCTGTGTATAGAACAAATATCACTTCTCTTTTCATTATGGCACTACCACTAATCCATAAATTAGAAATCCACAAATCAGGATTATAATGCTTCATCTGAGGAATGGTAGACCATGGGAAAATGGCAAAAACTTACTTAAGGTAAAAAACACCAAACTTCTAGGGTGGTTGGGTAATTATACCAAATGGTAGCAATGGGGTAAGATACAATAACTGACTTTCACTGTAGAGGGGAGGATAGGAAAATGATATTGTGACATGTGGCCATTAAATAATTTCAGGGTAGTAGTCTTCTTGCATGGTCCCTTTCTCCAGTCTCTGGGTAAAGGTAAAGGCCTGGAAAGCCCCAGAGATACTAGCCCTAGGAAATGAGGGTTTAAATTTACATAGCCATTGTATATAATTCCAGGTTGAAACCAGGCCAACCAGGTATGTACATTGAATGAATGCAAAAAGAGAAAGAGAGCTGAAAATTGTATTCTTAGGTTAAACTAGGTGCAATGGTAATGCATTCTGTATCAGAGAATAGAGCAACTCCCTCTATCAGATATTGCTCCACTAAACCAGATATTCTGAACTGCAGGTTGAACATACTGTGCCTGGTTTCCTGTTGCAAATTTTACTGGTCATAGCCATCAACAAGCTATGGTCAATCTGATATTGGCTATATTCTCCCCATAGGGTAGGGAACCATGAGAACACATCCTTGTTAGTGAGTCCTACAGAGTAAATCTAAACAAGTCTTGAGGATCTGTCTGGTGAGGGCAGTCCAGATAATCACAACTTCATAATTGAAAACTGTGAGATAAAACACATCATGTCACTCTAATAGCCTTACAAACTGAAAGAGTCCTATAATATAAAATGCAACTATATCCCTGCCCAGTTATAGAGTTGTCATTTGTATGCACCATCAGGAGTTAGAGGCTGGTTGTCAATGGGGGCTAGACACCCATGTTTACAATCAAGGGTAGAATCTTTGAAGAGTATGACCAAGAGGCCCATTGCACCAAAACTTGCAGTAGCCTTATGATGTGGGAAAAAGATTGAATGTGGAAATATATAGTTATATTTTCTTATATAGTAAGAGGGTGGGTCCTAGAAGGTTAATAAGACCTCATTCCCATCCATTTATAAGAAACTCCATGAGACATCATCAGTTCCTAACTGGTGCATTTGTCACTCCATGCAAGCTAAAATGGCAGAATTTCAAGAGTACCTCCTTGAGGAAGTGGGAAGGACCTATCTGTCTTTGATTAGATTCCCCAGACACAGAGCCTGAGGTAGGAATTCTTTTTTATTTTAATTTTATTATGTTATGTTACTCACCATACATTACATCATTAGTTTTTGAGGTAGTGTTCCATGATTCATTGTTTGCATATAACACCCAGTGCTCCATTCAGTACATGCCCTCTTTAATACCCATCACCAGGCTAACACATCCTCCCAGCCCCCTCCCCTCTAGAACCCTCGTTTTGTTTCTCGGAGTCCATAGTCTCTCATGGTTCATCTCTACCTCCGATTTCATCCCCTTCATTTTTCCCTTCCAACTATCTTCTTTTTTTTTTTTTTTTTTTTTAACACAAAACGTATTATTTGTTTCAGAGGTACAGGTCTGTGAGTCAACAGTCTTATACAAATCACAGTGCTTACCATAGCACATGTCCTCCCCAATGTCTATCACCCAGCCACCCCATCCCTCCCACCCCTCACCACTCCAACAACCCTCAGTTTGTTTCCTGAGATTAAGAATTCCTCATATCAGTGAGGTCATATGATACATGTCTTTCTCTGATTGACTTATTTTGCTCAGCGTAATACCCTCCAGTTCCACCCACTTCATTGCAAATGGCAGGATTTCATTCCTTTTGATGGCTGCATAATATTCCATTGTATATATATACCAGCTCTTCTTTATCCATTCATCTGTCGATGGACATCTTGGCTCTTTCCATAGTTTGGCTATTGTGGACATTGCTGCTATAAACATCGAGGTGCACATACCCCTTCAGATCATTACATTTGAGGTAAATACCCAGTAGTGCAATTCCTGGGCTTTATGGTAGCTCTATTTTCAACTTTTTGAGGAACCTCCATACTGTTTTCCAGAGTGGCTGCACCAGCTTGCATTCCCACCAACAGTGTTAAGAGGGTTCCCCTTTCTCCACATCCCCGCCAACATTTGTTGTTTCCTGACTTGTTAATTTTAGCCCTTCTGACTGGTGTGAGGTGGTATCTCATTGAGGTTTTGATGTGGATTTCCCTGATGCTGAGGGATGTTGAGCAATTTTTCATGTGTCTCTGGGCATTTGGATGTCTTCTTTGGAAAAATGTCTGTTCATGTCTTCTGCCCATTTCTTGATTGGATCATTTGTTCTTTGGGTGTTGAGTTTGATAAGTTCTTTATAGATTTTGGATACTAGCCCTTTATCTGATATATCATTTGCAAATTTCTTCTCCCATTCTGTCAGTTATCTTTTGGTTTTATTGACTGTTTCTTTTGCTGTGCGAAAGCTTTTTATCTTGATGAAGTCCCAATAGTTCATTTTTGCCCTTGCTTCCCCTGCCTTTGGTGATGTTTCTAGGAAGAAGTTGCTGTGGCTGAGGTCGAAAAGGTTGCTGCCTGTGTTCTCCTCAAGGATTTTGATGGACTTCTGTCTCACATTTAGGTCTTTCAACCATTTGGAGTCTATTTTTGTGTGTGGTGTAAGGAAATGATCCAGTTTCATTCTTCTGCATGTGGCTGTCCAATTTTCCCAACATCATTTGTTGAAGAGACTGTCTTTTTTGTATTGGACATTCTTTCCTGCGTTGTCGAAGATTAGTTGACCATAGAGTTGAGGGTCCATTTTTGGACTCTCTATTCTGTTCCATTGATCTATGTGTCTGTTTTTGTGCCAGTACCATCCTGTCTTGATGATGACAGCTTTGTAATAGAGCTTGAAGTCTGGAATTGTGATGCTACCGGCTTTGCTTTTCTTTTTCAACATTCCTCTGGCTATTCAGGGTCTTTTCTGGTTCCATACAAATTTTAGGATTACTTGTTCCATCTCTTTGAAAAAAGTTGATGGCATTTTGATAGGGATTGCGTTGAATGTGTAGATTGCTCTAGGTAGCATTGACATCTTCACAATATTTGTTCTTCCAGTCCATGAGCATGGAACATTTTTCCATTTCTTTGTGTCTTCCTCAATTTCTTTCATGAGTATTTTATAGTTTTCTGAGTACAGATTCTTTGCCTCTTTGGTTAGATTTATTCCTAGGTATCTTATGGTTTTGGGTGCAATTGTAATAGGGATTGACTCCTTAAATTCTCTTTCTTCTGTCTTGTTGCTGGTATATAGGAATGCCACTGATTTCTGTGCACTGATTTTATATCCTACCACTTCACTGAATTCCTGTATGAGTTCTAGCAGTTTTGGGGTGGAGTCTTTGGGGTTTTCCACATAAAGTATCATATCATCTGCAAACAGTGAGAGTTTGACTTCTTCTTTGCTGATTCGGAGGCCTTTTATTTCTTTTTGTTGTCTGATTGCTGTGGCTAGGACTTCTAATACTATGTTGAATAACAGTGGGGATAGTTGACATCCTGCCATGTTCCTGACCTTAGGGGAAAAGCTCTCAGTTATTCCCCATTGAGAATGATATTTGCTGTGGGTTTTTCATAGATGGCTTTTATGATATTGAGGTATGTACCCTCGATCCCTATACTCTGAAGAGTTTTGATCAAGAAAGCATGCTGTACTTTGTCAAATGATTTTGTCTGCATCTACTGAGAAGATCATATGGTTCTTGTTATTTCTTTTATTAATGTATTTTATCACATTGATTGATTTGCAGATGTTGAACCAACCTTGCAGCCCAGAGATAAATCCCACTTGGTCATGGTGAATAATCCATTTAATGTACTGTTGGATCCTATTGGCTAGTATTTTGGTGAGAATATTTGCATCCATGTTCATCAAGGATATTGGTCTGTAATTCTCTTCTTTGATGTGGTCTTTGTCTGGTTTTGGGATCAAGGTAATGGTGGCCTCATAAAATGAGTTTGGAAGTTTTCCTTCCATTTCTATTTTTTGGAACAGTTTCAGAAGAATAGGTATTAATTCTTCTTTAAATGTTTGGTAGACTTCTGGGAAGCCATCGGGCCCTGGGCTCTTGTTTGTTGGGAGATTTTTGATGACTGCTTCAATTTCCTTAGTGGTTATAGGTTTGTTCAGGTTTTCTATTTCTTCCTGGCTCAGTTTTGGTAGTTGAAACATCTCTAGGAATGCATCCATTTCTTCCAGATTATCTAATTTGGTGGCATACAGTTGCTCATAATATGTTCTATAATTGCTTGTATTTCTTTGGTATTGGTTGTGATCTCTCTTCTTTCATTCATGATTTTATTTATTTGGGCCATTTCTCTTTTCTTTTTGATAAGTCGGCCAGGGGGTTATCAATCTTATTGATTCTTTCAAAGAACCAGCTCCTAGTTTTGTTGATCTGTTCTACTGTTCTTTTGGTTTCTATTTCATTGATTTCTGCTCTGATCTTTATGATTTCTCTTCTTCTGCTGGTTTTAGGCTTTATTTGCTGTTCTTTCTCCAGCTCCTTTAGGTGTAGGGTTAGGTTGTGTATTTGAGACCTTTCTTGTTTCTTGAGAAAGGCTTGTATTGCTATATACTTTTCTCTTAGGACTGCCTTTGCTTCATCCCAAGGATTTTGAACAGTTGTGTTTTCATTTTCATTTGTTTCCATGAATTTTTTTAATTCTTCTTTAATTTTCTGGTTGACCCACTCATTCTTTAGTAGGATGCTCTTTAGCCTCCATGTATTTGAGTTCTTTCCAACTTTCCTCTTGTGATTGAGTTCTAGTTCCAAAGCATTGTGGTCTGAAAATATGCAGGGAATGATTCCAATATTTAGGTACTGGTTGAACTTGATTTGTGACCTAGGATGTGATCTATTCTGGAGAATGTTCCAAGGGCACTAGAGAAGAATGTGTATTCTGTTGCTTTGGGATGGAATGTTCTGAATATATCTGTGAAGTCCATTTGGTCCAATGTGTCATTTAAAGTCTTTATTTCCTTGTTGATCTTTTGCTTAGATGATCTGTCCATTTCAGTTGGGGGGGGGTGTTAAAGTCCCCCACTATTATTGTATTGTTGTCGATGTGTTTCTTTGCTTTTGTTATTAATTGCCTTATATAATTGGCTGCTCCCATGTTAGGGGCATAGATATTTACAATTGTTAGATCTTCTTGTTGGATAGACCCTTTAAATATGATATAGTGTCCTTCCTCATCTCTTATTATAGTCTTTGGTTTAAAATCTAATTTGTCTGATATAAGGATTGACACCCCAGCTTTCTTTTGGTGTCCATTACCATGGTAAATGATTTTCTACCCCCTCACTTTCAAGCTGGAGGTGTCTTTGGGTCTAAAATGAGTCTCTTGCAAACAATGTATTGATGGGTCTTGTTTTTTTATCCAATCTGATAGCCTGTATCTTTTGATTGGGGCATTTAGCCCATTTACATTCAGGGTAACTATTGAAAAATAGGAATTTAGTGCCATTGTATTGCCTGTAATGTGACTGTTACCATATATTGTCTGTGTTCCTTTCTGGTCTATGTTACTTTTAGGCTCTGTCTTTGCTTAGAGGACCCCTTTCAATATTTCTTGTAGGGCTGGTTTTGTGTTTGCAAATTCTTTTAGTTTTTGTTTGTCCTGGAAGCTTTTTATCTCTCCTTCTATTTTCAATGACAGCCTCGCTGGATATAGTATTCTTGGCTGCCTATTTTTGTCATTTAGTGCTCTGAATAGATCATGCCAGTCCTTTCTGGCCTGCCAGGTCTCTGTGGATAGGTCTGTTGACAATCTAATGTTTCTACCATTGTAAGTTATAGACCTCTTGTCCTGAGCTGCTTTCAGGATTTTCTCTGTCTCTGAGACTGGTAAGTTTTACTGTTAGATGTTGGGGTGTTGACTTATTTTTATTGATTTTGAGGGGGGTTCTCTGTGCCTCCTGGATTTTGATGCCTGTTCCTTCCCCAAATTAGGGAAGTTCTTGCTATAATTTGCTCCAATATACCTTCTGCCCCTCTCTCTCTTTCTTCTTTTTCTGGGATCGCAATTATTCTAATACTGTTTCATGTTATGGTATCACTTATCTCTCAAATTCTACCCTCATGATCCAGTAGTTGCTTATCTCTTTTTCTCAGCTTCTTTATTTTCCATCATTTGGTCTTCTGTATCACTAATTCTCTCTTCTGCCTCATTTATCCTAGCAGTTAGAGCCTCCATTTTTGATTGCACCTCATTAATAGCCTTTTTGATTTCTACTTGGTTAGATTTTAGTTCTTTTATATCTCCAGAAAGGGTTTCTCTAATATCTTCCATGCTTTTTTCAAGCCCAGCTAGTATGTTTATAATCATCATTCTGAACTCAAGTTCTGACCTCTTACTAATGTCCATATTGATTATGTTCCTGCCAGTCAGTACTGCCTCTTGTTCTTTTTTTGAGGTGATTTTTTCCATCTTGTCATTTTGTCCAGAGGGGAATAGATGAATGAGAGAACAAAATGCTAACAGGGTAACAGTGACCCCAGAAAAATATACACTAAACAAATCAGAAGAGACCTGAAACTGGGGGAAAAGAAAGGGAAAAAAGAAAAAAGAAAAAGAAAATAAAAAAAACCAGAATATGATCAAATATGATCAGGCTGGTGCATAGATCAGTGCTACACACTAGATTTTGGGTGTATTTTGGTCTGTTGGAAGAAAGTGCCTCCCAAAATTTTAAAGAAATAAAAACTTATTTATGTACAAAAATAAGAGCAAATACAATGAAGGGATGGAATATGACTGTAAAGATGAAAATTATAAAAGATTTTATAAAAGGAATTGATAAGAAGTTGGTTGAAAAAAGAAAGAATTAAAAAAAAGTGGGGGAGGGAATGTGATCAGGCAGGAGAATAGAACAAAGCCATACACTAGAGATTTAGGTTATATTTTGGTTTGTTAGAAGAAACTGTATCCCAAAATTTTAAAGAGAGAACTATATATATATATACCAAAAATAAGGTTAACTACTATAAAGGGATAGACTATGACTCTAAAAATGAAAAATAGATTTTTAAAAAAGGGATTGATAATATGTTGGTTGAAAAAGGGAAAAAGAAAAATTCAAAAAAAGAAAATTAAAAAAATTAACTCTGAAAGACTAAAGAATCAGGGGGAAAAAAGCCATGAATTCTATGTGCAGTATTCCCCTAGTGATGGAGTTCTGCCATTCTCATTGATCTGTAAACTTGGTCTTGGCTGGCTGTTCCTGCTGATCTTCTGGGGGAGGGGCCTGTTGCCGTGGTTCCCAAATGTCTTTGCTGGAGGTGGAATTGCCCCGCCTTTGCCAGTCTGGGCTAAGTAATCTGCTCGGGTTTGCTCTGGGGAGATTTTGTTCCCTGCAAGCTTTCCGTACAGCTTTGGAGGACGAGAGTGAAAATGGCAGCCTCCCAATCTCTGTCCCGGAGGAGCCGAGAACTCAGGACCCCACTCCTCAGTGCACCCCCAGAGAAAAGCAGTCAATTGCTTCCATCTCCCCAGTCTCCGGCCGCACTCCGCGCTCACCTGGCCTGTGACCAAGCGTTTCTATCTCTGGCACACGATCCCGTGTGGAGTCTCCAAACCCAGCAGATCCCTGCAGTGCGCTCCCACGTCACTCCTCCCGGGGAAGGAAGGGGAGTCTCCCTGGATCTGCCACTTGTTGGGTCCCTGCTGGAGGAGCAGTGGCCTGACTGTGCTGCGGATCATGGTTTATGGCAACTCCGTGCTGAGAGCCTGCCTCTCAGCTCTGTCTCTGCAGCCGGCTTCCCCACTCCAATACCTGGGAGCTCTGCTGCCCTCAGGTACCCCTGGTCTTCCTGTGACCCCATGGGTCCTGAGACCACACCATCCTAGTGAGGGTTCTACTCCCTGCTTAGCCACTGGAGCGATGTCCCTCAGTGGAGCCGACTTCTAAAATTTCCGATTTTGTGCTCCGCTGCTCTATCACTTGCCGGTAGTGGCCGAGGGAGGCCCCATCCCCTGCCATCTATCTTCCTGAATATCGCCTCGATTCACTTCTCCACATGTCCTACCTTCCAGAAAGTGGTCGCTTTTCTGTTCAGAGTTGCTGCTGTTCTTTTCTTCGATCTCCTGTTGAGTTTGTAGGTGTTCAGAATGGTTTGATCCCTATCTAGCTGAATTCCTGGGACCAGACAAAATTTAGGTCTCATACTCCTCTGCCATCTTGCTCGTCCCGAGGTGGGGGTTCTTATTCAAGTGATTTTCTTGGGAGAGTGTTCTCAGTAGAAGGGAGGTAGAAAGGGGAAAAATGCTAAGTAGAGGTGTGAAACTAGCTTTATCCTAATTTTAAAGTGGACTCTGGAACTGAATTATACCACAGAGTTGGTCCAGCTTTGAGGTTGGTGAGGTGAGTGGTTGAGGGTGAGGGGCAGCCTTTATTTCATATCAGTTAAATTTCTGGGAAGGGGAGATGGGGGGAATTCACATTCCAAGGCACCTCCCTTTGACCCAAGTCAGTTCTCTAGAGAAAGGGGCAGTATAAAAAATATCCACAGCTAGTTAGGATGTGAGTCATTACCCTGGTAAAGAGGATCTACATGGGCTTCAACAGCATTTATATACCATCTAATTAGTCTCCTTGATTTTGTGGGGTTTTTTTCCTATAGGTTTGCTAATTCTGTTTTAAACCAGTCTGTTCATTATCACCAATACTGGTCCCAATCTAGCCTTGTTTTCTGGCCCAGTTCTACCCTAATTCACCCAAATATCTTAATTTTCCTGCCAGTAACCTAAGGAGATTTTATTCATAGGTTGGATTCATGTGCCTTTGAGTAAAAGGAAAATTCTATCCACCAGTTTTATTAGGGACCATCTGTAGAAATCTAAGTACTTTTTATAACTTATTTCTTTATTCTCTGATGCTTTTTTCCTTCCCAGTATAGTTTAGATCTGTTTTTACCTGTGTCTTTAATCATTCTTGTACTTCTTTTCCATACAGGAAGAGAACTTGCTTATTACTAGCTCTACTCAAAATCACGATGGCTTGCTGATAGACTAAGATGAATTTTTCACCATGAGACTCACAATAATTGATAGTGTTTCTTTCCTTATTAATATATTTAAGATATGAAGATAAAAAAATAAGTCAAAAAAGATCCTCAAAGAGAATGGTAAACAGAAATATCTGAACTAGGTTTAAGCGTTTATATAATTAGTCTTGAAAAGTAACCTACTTCAGAACACCCCAAACTAAGTAATAAAATGTCTAAAACTTTGTATATCTATGCTAAAAAGTATCAACCTTTTTGAAAGTGCTATAAAATAAGAAAATGAATGTCTCAAAAAAAAATCATAGCCAACTTTTTAAAATTTAAGAAATGTGCCCATATTTAAATATAGCAGTCTAATAATGTGTATGTCTATAGTTGGTGCCCACAGACTTTTAATATTGTATGATCCAAATAAGAACTTACCTCCTGATAATCATACCACAGCAGTCAGGAAAATAGAATGTGTTACTAAAATACTCTTCTATGTGAAATTCTTTTATTTTTAAAATAGTTCATATGGACTTTTTCATATACAACATGGAATAAGCCCACAACACGTTTTCTGCCTATTTGGCACACTTCTTATGGAGCTTGAATGGATAGTGCTTTTTGAATATCATTGTGAATTATATGTAGATTTCTAACTTCATGATTTTCAGATCTCTGTGGGTGAGGGTAATGCACCCTGATATAATACTCTTTGACTAATATACCTTCCTCTGTAGTGCGACTCTACACAGGATTTTGACATCAGGTGAAACCACAGGTTCCACAGTGGTTCATTCATATTTGGTCTTTACATACATAAAATAAATGCTTTACCTTAAGCTATCTACAAGAAAACCTTTAGAGCTTGGGACCGTCAATCGTAGGCAGGTCAGTTTATCCAGTGTCAAGTAAAATTAAATCCACATGGGGCACTGGGATTTTCAGCGTAGAGTGATGGTGACTTGTTCTAGCATAGCAGTTGTCAACCTTGGCTGCATTTTGGAAACTCCTGCCAAGATTTTAAAATTAACTGCTTCTTGGGTCCCATCCCCACAGATCCTGATTTAATTGGTTTAGGCGTGGCCAGGACATTAGAATTCTAAAAATAACTCTGCAGGCATTTCTAATCTGTGGCTAAAGATGCAGCCTCTGGGGAAGTTCATATGCATTTCCCTGAGATTGTGTTAAGGACTCTGCTTTCCAGCAGGTAATGTACTTGAGTTAATGCACCAGAAAGAAGGGCAAACTTCATTAGGTTCTGCTATGAAGACTATTCTTTTAAGGTCTTAAGAGCTGAGAGATCTTTTTTTAGGGTGGTGAACATGTGGCATTTATTCTGTAAATGATTGTAGTCCTCTTAATTCTAAGAACCTGCTTGTACTTCTTTGCAACAAGTGGATTTAAATATACTTTTCCAACTCTTCAATTTAGTTTTTTGTGTCACAGTTTATTTGCCACAGTATTTTTTTTATAAGTTTTTTTTTAAATATTTTGTTTCTTTGAGAGAGAGAATGAGATAGAGAGAGAGCATGAGAGGGGGGAGGGTCAGAGGGAGAAGCCACAGTATTTTTAAAAAATTATTATTAATTACCATTTTAGAGGTTATACCTAATAAATATTTTTCCCAAAGCTAATGACAGTATCCTTTGATTAACATTGTTTTTAAATGTTTTTTTTTTTTTATTATCCCATGCAAACATAGCAAACACTTATTGAATGTTTACTGTATGCCAGTGTTCTAAGTTTTTATTTTACAGATGAACAAACAGGCAGAGTGAGGTTGTGGATATTGATAGTAGCTTCATTAAATATTAAGTGCATACAAAATTATATTTATAACCTCTGATCAGTTATGGAATAACAAGCACAAACCTGTGTACCTATCAACAACCCAGCATAAGAAATACAGGAGCATTCCTATAGACTATATATATATATATATTCTGTATCATTTCACATACATTTCTACAATTCTGTTTCTTTATATTTTTGAGTTTCTTTGAAATCCCTTGTGCTCCAATCCTATTAATTTTCCCTTACCTTCCATAAATGACCTATGTCCTAAATATTGTTTCTTATTTTCTTGCTTTTCTTTAGTTTAACACATACATATTCATCTGTAAACAATACATTACTTGCATATTTTTAAAATTCATATAAGTTAAAGCATTACATATGTACTGTTCTAAAATTTGATTTATCTAACAGTTTCTAAATTTCATTTTCATATTACTACCTGTAGCTGTATTTAATTTCTTCCTTTTATATTAATGTAGCACAATTTATGTTACTGCTTTTGATATATGTTTGGTGGTTTTTAGTTTGTTGTTTATTTGCTATTACAAATATTGTTACCATAAATATTGTTACCATACTATATGTCTCCTTGCTTTAGGGTGTATATTTAAAAGTGGCATTCCTGGGTTGTAAGTTATGCACATCTTCACCTTTAACAGATAAGTGCCAAATTGATTTTTAAGTAGTTGCACCAATTTACTTTTTACTAACATTATTTAATAGTTCCAGCTGCTCTCCATCTTTGTCATTATTTCATCTTGTGAAATTTTGAAATCTTGCTTATCTGATGAGTGTAAAATCTGATCTCATGATGGCTTTAATCTTCTTTAAAAGCTCATAATATCATGCATCTCTCATGTATTTAATGGTCATTTGTCTTATTTTCTTATATAAGAAGTATCATCTTTTCCTATTTTTCTATTGGATTTTGTCTCATTCATTTGTAGGTTTTTAAGAATTACATTTTCTGCATAAAAATTATTTTGTTTTATGTTATACAAGGTTTTCATGAAGTTTGGCTAATCTTTTATGAATATAGGCTCTAATTTTTAATGTAATGGCACTTGAAAATTATTTTTGATTTGTATGTTTTTACATTTATTTAAAATTTTCTCCCTCAATGTCAGACATAATAAAAAAATAAACTTAGTTTATTTTTTCTCAATATATTTCATAAGCTGAATCCTAAAAGGATTTCTTTATGATTCACATCTAAAATTTATCATTTCTTAGGATTATAAAGATAATCCTTATCTTTGATCCAGGATTTATTTAGATTTGCACTCTTAAATTTTTTAGCTGAATGGGAAGTTCTAGTTATCTTTAAAAATTTTTAAATTAATTTAGAGCATGGTGTTTTATGTTAATCATTTTGAATTCATAGAAATTTATATATTTTTTCATTAACGTTTGATGCATGCTTAAAAATAATTCTTCAAGGATATGTTCTTTATGCCTTTTGTACTAAGCTTATTAATTTTGTTCTTTAATTTTTCTAATACTTTTTAGTTTGGGCTGATGGATCTATCTAAGATAGCTCTGTTAGAATCATACTGCTGGGGTGCTTGGATGGCTCAGTCATTAAGCGTCTACCTTTGGCTCAGGTCATGATCCCAGAGTCCTGGGATCGAGGCCCACATCGGGCTCCCTGCTCAGCGGGAAGCCTGCTTCTCCCTCTCCCACTCCCTCTGCTTGTGTTTCCTCTCTCGTTGTCTCTCTGTCAAATAAAAAAAATAAAATCATACTGCTGTGGTGAATTTGTGGAGTTCTCTTTGTAATTCTATCAGTTGTTTTTCACTTTACAAAGTCATTATTTTATGCACAGAAATTTAGAATTAGTTTTTCTTATTGGAAAAATCAAATGATTATCAATATATGACTCCATTTATTTATTTATTTATTTATTTATTTATTTATTTATTTATTTATTTATTTTAAAGATTTTATTTATTTGACAGAGAGAGATATAGCGAGAGAGGGAACACAAGCAGGGGGAGTGGGAGAGGGAGAAGCAGGCTTCCCGCCGAGCAGGGAGCCCGATGCGGGGCTCAATCCCAGGATTCTGGGATCATGACCCTAGCTGAAGGCAGACGCTTAACAACTGAGCCACCCAGGTGCTCCGACTCCATTTATTTTTAATACTGGGTTTTTTGTTTGTTTGCTTAAAGTCTGATTTTCTATATTTATGGAGCAGTACTAACTTTCTTTTGGATAAAATTTTCCTGCTATATTTTTGTTTTTTAAAAAATTGCAACCTGATAACTTATTTTTCATTGTGGGCTTAACATGTTTTTTTTCGTATATTCCTATTTCTCATAATAACTATACATTTGGATTTATTCTATAATCTTCCTTTGGACTTTATGCAAGGTCTCCTTCTAAATGCCCTGTAGATGGTCCTAGTTTTTGTCTTTTGTTCTCCTGTCCTTGACGGGCATATAAATGCAAGGTTCAGAGCTTACTTATCTAGGCTAGCTGAAATTGCTGAAAAATACAAAGTAAGCAAACATGTTGGCGAGTAAAATACTCCATCTTACCCCAGATTTACTTAGGAAACTCTAAGTACTGAGTAAATTGAAAGATGTTAGTTAAAAAAAAAAAAAGTGGGTGGGGTGCCTGGGTGGCTCAGTAGGTTAAGCATCTGCCTTCTGCTCAGGTCATGATCCCAGGGTCATGGGATTGAGCCCCATGTCAGGATCCCAGCTCAGTGGGGAGTCTGCTTCTCCCTCTCCCTCTATGGCTCCCCCTGCTGTTCTCTCTCTCTCTCTCAAATAAATAAATAAAATCTTTAAAAAAATCTGGTTTAGAATGTATAATTGGGATACTGAGAAACTGCATGTTTTTATGAAAAGAGCTTTTGAATTATTGGCTATATATTCATGATTTGACGAAAAACAATTATGTGTGCTGAAGTTTTCTTACAAGCTTTGTAAAGTGGAAATGCTGCTGGCCACCTTTCCTCACATTCAGTTCTCTGCCATCCTTGGGCATGCCACTGCTGCTTGGCCCAGTTTTACTGCTGTTTTGCTACATGCTGCCATCTCTGGGCTTTTCTCCTTTGTTCTGTGCCAATAATAACAGCTGCTGCTGTTTGTTGCCTGCTTTCCCAGATGTTTTTTATATTTAGGATGGCAACAGGAGTCAGAATAAGCTGTGGTGATTTTAGAGGGCTGATAAATGAACAACAGAAAGCTAGACCTGGAGTACTTCACTAATGCTCTCACCACTCTCCAGTGGCCCCTAGGGGTGATTTTTAGTTTCCCAACCTCCATGGATTCTTACTTCATGACTTGGCCTCTTTTCATTCTCTTACTACACAACTGTTTCAAATTTTATTGACAAGCTACAATTCAAGAACTCTACTATAGGAGAAAACTGATACTACCCTTTCTTGTTTTCTCTTTTAAAAACATGGTGGTGCACTTTATTGAAATACACAACAACTAAATAGACAGCTTACACTTTTATACATGTGCACCCAGATAATTACCAGCCAGATAAAGCTTTTAAAAATTTCATTTCTGCAGAAGGTTCCCTTCTGTCCCTTCCCAGGCAATGTCTATACTAACTCAGCACCAGAGGTAGTCACTCTTCTTTTATTACTACCAATTAGTTTAGTCTATTCTTGAATGTGATATAAATAGAACATATGGTATTATTTGTGTGTGTGTGTGTGTGTGTGTGTGTGAAATTTTTTACCTTGTAAAACCATAGCCTGTCTACTTCGATGTGTGATGACTGGAAAATGGAGAGATAAGAACTAACAAAACTAAAACCTGGCTTATTTAAATGTGCTGGTCAGGATATATAGGCATGTACTTTTTATTTTATTTTATTTATTTTATTATTTTATTATTTGGCAGAGAGAGACACAGCCAGAGAGGGAACACAAACAGGGGGAGTGGGAGAGGGAGATGCAGGCTTCCCGTGGAGCAGGGAGCCCGATGTGGGGCTCGATCCCAGAACCCTGGGATCACGACCTGAGCCGAAGGCAGACGCTTAACGACTGAGCCACCCAGGTGTCCCTAGGCATGTACTTTTCAGTAAAAGTCCCTCTACACATGAGCGGGATTATGGACATGTCAAAAGTTATCATTACAATAGCACAACAAGTGCATGTAGCTTAAGGATTGAAATAGAAACCAGATTTATGACTGTCAAACTAAACCTTCAGATCAATAACAAACTTGCAACTTAGAAGGAAAATACCATGAATATTATCACATAACTTGCAGCAAGTTTAAAAGCAGAGGTAAAAATGAAATATGAATTTATGAAAATGGGGAAACTTGTATCAAGTCAAATTCATATTTAATCCTAAAATTTCCTACGATGGATAGAAATTGGTGCTCTTTGAATCTCTCTTTATTAAATATCTAAACTCTTAACTTGCCTGCAGAAATCTTATACAGACTTAGAGAGCAAATATAGAAAGAGTCTGTACTTTTCTGGGAGAGTTTTAACTACACGCATTGGTAAATTATTGTGTTTAACTCATGAAATATAGTGAAGGAATTTTTTTCTATTATTAAAGCATTAAATTCTTAAAATACACAGAAAAAGTGTAAAATGCATCATCTCAGTGTTCTATCTGGAATATATTTGGTAAGTGAATTTAAAGGGTTAAATCAAATGGGTTAAATAATACAGAATATGGACTTGTATTTTTTTGTGCAATCTTTCCATTACATTAGAAGATATTATTTTCCATTATCTCCCCATTATTTTTAATCTTTCATCTACCACACAAAATGTTTTTTCTCATCCTTTTCTATGCTTTAAGTAATATTCTAAGGATTAAGAATAGCTCTGCCATTGCCCTTTAACCCTTCATTAGGATTTAATATAAGCAAATTTATGAATTAATTTGTATTACTCAATTGTTATTACACAATATCCCTGAATTTTGAAGGTGGTTTTTCTGGAGATAAATGTTGAAAACAAAATTTATGTTCAATACTTAAATTTAGAAAGGAAGTTAAGGCAAAAATTGCTAATTTTATTCCTCTATGTTAGGCTGCATTTTAAGGGCTTCCCGTATAATAATGCATAGAATTCTCACAATAACCCTCTGAGTTGTGTGTTATTATGATTACAAATCAAATATTGATGTACAGAAATAATATGTCACTTCCCATGGTCACAGAGTGGGCAAATGGAGGAGTCAGGGTTCAACTTCAGAGCCTGTAGTCCTAGCAGCTCTCTCAACTTCAAGCAATAAGAGCTTGGCAAATTTGGGAAACCTTTCCTATTGTATGCTACTATCATACCAGTATCTTCTCTGACCACCATGGCAGGATATTAGAAATCAATAACAGGAGGAAAACTCATGAATGCATGGAAATTAAAGGGGAAAAAAGAAGGCTCTAGACACAAACAAAAATGAAAATGCAATGTAACAACACTCATAGGATGAAGCAGAAGTCATTTGAAGAGGGAAGTTCATATCAAGAAATGCCTACATTAAAAACAAAAACAACAACAAAATTCAAAGAACTTAACTATATACATTTCCTTTTCTCCACATCCTCACCAACCTGTCATTTCTTGTCTTTTTTGATACTAGCTGTTCTGACAGGGTTAGAGTCTCGTGGTTTTGATTTGCATTTCCCTGATGGTTAGTGTTGTTGAATATCTTTTCACGTGTTGATATTTATATTGGAATCTTGATAGGGATTGCATTGCATTTACAGATGGCTTTGGGTAGTATGGACATTTTAAGAATACTAATTCTCATCCATGAATAGGGGATACTTTTCCATCTATTTGTGTCTTTGATATTTTTCATCAATATCTTGTATTTTTCAGGGTGTACATTTTTCACCTCAGTTAAATTTATTTCTAAGTATTGTACTGTTTTTGATGCTATTGTAAATGGGGGTTGAATTCTTCATTTCTTTTTTTATATAATTCATTGTTAGTTTACAGAAATGCTACTAATTATTGTATATTAATTTTGTATCCTGGAACTTTTCTAAATGGTTGATTAGATGTAACAGTTTTTTGGTGGATTCTGTAGGATTTTTCATGTTATCAGACAATTTTACTTCCTTTCTAATCTGATGACTTATTTTTTTTGTTTTTTTGACCTGATTGCTCTAGATAGGACTTCAAGTACTATATTGAATTAGAATAGTGAGAGTGAGCAACTTGTGTTGTTCAGCTTGGAGGAAAAGATTTCAAACTTTCACCACTTTCACCACCTTTGTTATGTTGAGGCACATTCCTTCTATACCTAATTTGTTAAGAGTTTTTGTCATGAATGGATTTTTTTTTCTCTTATTCTATTAATGTAATGGATCACAGTTATTGATTTGCATATGTTGAACCATCTTTGCATCGCACCATTTGATCATGATGAACAATCCTTTTAATGTGCTGAATTCAGTTTGCTAGTATTTTATTAACAATTTTTACATCTATATTCATCAGGAATATTAATCTGTAGTTTTCTTCTCTAATAGTGTTGTTTTCTGCCTTTGATATCAGGGTGATGCTACCCTATTAAAATGAATTTGGGAGTGTTCCCTCCACTTTGATTTTTTGGAAGAATTTGAGAAGGATTGATGTTAGTTCTCTAAATCCATGGTAAAATATACCAGTGTAGTCATCTGGTCCTGGCTTTTTCTTTGTTGGGAGATTTAGGATTACTGATTTAATCTCTTTACTGGTAGATTGGTCTGTATAGATTTTCTATTTCTTTTTTTCTTTTAAGATTTATTTATTTATTTTAGAGAGAGAGAGCATGTACAAATGGGGGGAGGGGAGAGGAAGAGAGACTCCTCAAGCAGACTCCCTGCTGAGTGCAGACTCTGACATGGGGCTTGATGTCACTACCCTGAGATCATGGCCTTAGCCAAAAATCAAGACTCAGCCCCTTAACTGACTGAGCACCCCAGGTGCCCCTAGATTTTCTATTTCTTATTCAGATTTGATAAATTATATGTTTCTTTCTGATTCATTGATAAATTGTATGTTTCTAAGAGTTCTTCTATATCTTCTAGGTTTTCCTGTCATTGATCTATTGTTCATAGTAGCCTCTTATGATCCTTTGTATAACTGTGATATCAGTTATAATATCTCCTTTTTCATTTATAATTTTGTTGATTTGGATTCTCTCTTTTTTCCTTGATTAGTCTAGCTAAAGTTTTCTCAATTTTGTTGATATTTTCTATAGTTTTCCATTTCATTCATTTCTTCTTTAATCTGTATTATTTTTCCTTCTACATTTGGACTCTGTTTCCTCCATCCAGTTTTTTGATGTATATAGTTAAGTTCTTTGAATTTTGTTTTGTTGTTTTTGTTTTTAATGTAGGCATTTCTTGATATGAACTTCCCTCTTCAAATGACTTTTGCTTCATCCTATGAGAGTTGTTATGTTGCATTTTCATTTTTGTTTGTGTCTAGAGCCTTCTTTTTTCCCCTTTAATTTCCATGCATTCATGAGTTTTCCTCCTGTTATTGATTTCTAATATCCTGCCATGGTGGTCAGAGAAGATACTGGTATGATTTCAATCTCCTTGAATTTGTTAGGACTTGTTCTGTAGCCTAACACATGGTCTATCCTGGAAAATGTTCTATATGCACTTGAAGAAAATGTGTATGCTGTCAGAATATTTTGTATATGTCTCATAGGTCCATTTGGTCTGTAGTTTTGCTCAATTTTACTGTTTCTTTGATTCTCTGGATGATCTATCCACTTTTGAAAGTGGGGTGTTAAGTCCCCAACTCTAATTGTATTGCTATTTATTTCTCCTTTTAGTTTTGTTAGTTTTGCTTTATATATTTAGGTGCTCTGATATTGGGTACAGAAATATTTATAATTATTAATCTTCTTGATAGATTGACCCCTTTGTCATTATATAATTACCTCCTTATTTTCTCTTTACTATTTTTAAAGTCCATCTTTTCTGGTGTAAATGTAACTACTCCTGCTTTTTAGTCACCATCTGCTTGAAATCTTTTTGCATCCCTTTAGCTTAAAAACAGACTGAGAGTAAAGTGAGTCTCATGTAGGCCCGTTATTATTGGATCTTGTTTTTTAATCTATGGAGCCATTCTGTGTCTTGATTGGCTAGTTTTATCTGTTTACATTTAAAGTATTTATTGGTAAGAACTTACTATTCCAATTTTCTTCATTGTATTCTGGCTATTTTTTAGAACCATTATTTCTTGTTTTTTATTTTATTGTCTTTTTTGTGTTTTGATGTCTTTTGGTATCAGTAAACTTTGTCTTCTTATCATGTTCTTTTGTGTAATTACTGCATGTATTTCCCTTGTGATTACCATGAAACTTATTTTTATATATGGCATCTTAAAATTATAACACCTTATTTTAAAGTGATAATAACTTAGCTTTGATAGCATTCCTAAACTTTCAGTTTTATATCTCTTTCCTCTCATCTTTTTTGTTATTGTTACAGTTAACATATTTTTTATATTGTGTATCCAATAACATTATTGTAGTTATAGTTATTATTATTCTTTCTGTTTCTAACTTTTAAACCAATTGTAAATAAATTATGCACCAACATTACCCTATTACAGAATCTAAATTTGACCACATGCTTTTCATTAGTGGTGAGTTTTACATTACCTTTTAATGTTTTTATGACGTTAATTAGTGTACTTTTACTTTAAAATAACTCTCTTTGGCATTTCTTATGTAATGCAGATTTAGTGGTGATTAACTCCCTCAGCTTTTGATTACATGGGAAAATATTTCTCCTTCTATAGTCAGCAATGCTGTCCTTCAGCATTGAATTGAATTCAGTGCTGAAGAAATTGAATTCTTGGTTGACTTTTTTTTTTTAATTTCAACATTTTGAATACATTATCCCGTTTTCTTTTAGCCTGAAAAATTTGTTGAAAAATTTGCCACTTATTTTATGGGGGTTTCTTTTATGTAACCTCTCTTTTCTCTTGCTGCTTTCAAAATTTTTTCTTTGTCTTTGAGTTTTGGCAATTTAATTATAATGTGTCTTGGTACAGCCCTATTTAGGTTCAAACTTTTTTGGATCTTTTGGGCCTCATGAATCTGGATGTCCGTTTTCCTCCAATTTTGGAAGTTGTCAACCACTATTGTATTAAATATATTTTCTGTTCCTTTCTTTTCTCCTGCTGGAATTCCCATAATGAGGATATTGTTTCTTTTGATTGAGTCCCATAGGCTTCCTTTACTTTTTTCTCCTCTGGATGGATAATTTCAAGTGTCCTGTCTTCTGAGTCACTGATATTTTCTTCTGCATTATTGATTCTGATTTTGAAGCTCTCTGTTGGGTTCTTCAGTCATGGTATTTTTCAGCGCTGGGACTTTTTTAATAATTTTATTTAGTGGTGTTTTGGTGTGTTCTTGTACTTCACTAAACTTTAAGAGGATTATTTTGAACTCTTTGTCTAAAGTTCATAGATCCCTATTTCTTTAGGATCAGTTATTGGAGCTTTTTGTGCTTCCTTTTGTCGTGCCATATTTGCCTGCTTTTTCATGGTCCCTTTTTTTATGTTGGCCCCTGCAGATTTGAGTAAATGTTCTCCTCTTCCAGACCTTACAGGTTTACTTTGGCAGAGACAGTTCTTCACCAGTCAGCTCACTTTGGGTTTCTGGACATGTTTGCTGGTAACATCCTTGGGGAGGTGGGGCTTTATATCAGAGTCTGCTTTGGCGACAGGCTCCAGGGAATCTTTGCGGTTTGGGGACCTAAATCAGACAACCATGCAATGAATTCCCTGGGCAGACAGGCTACCAGTTTTGCCTTGCTGAAGGGGAAAGCCACAGAATGTATTCTCTATTCAAGTTATACTGTGAGCAGCTCAGCTGGATGGGCTATGCAATTTCCTGTGTGTCCTGAAGGCTATATTCAGCAATAGGCAGGGCTATGAATTAGTTTCTCTGCAAGAGCAGAGTAAGAGAACTGGCTCTAAGCTAGTAAAGCTCTTTATGATCTTAAGTCAAACTAACCCATGCCCCAAGGTTCCTGGCTGAACAGGACCCCTGGCTTAGCTCTGCAGATGATTTGTTCTGTCTGCCAGACTCGCCACTCAAGTGTACTTGGGATACAAAGTTTTCCATGTATTCTGGCCATGTTTTCTGGTTGGGCAGGGCTCAGGGGCTGTACTCAACAATAAATGAGGCTATGAATTAGCTCCTTACTGGGCTAGAATAGGAAGACCAGCTCCAGGAAGACTCCCTGGTGTTCCTGGTCAGGATTTCTGGTCGGCAGGTGTCAAGAGCTACACTTAGCAGTAGGCTGGGGTATGTTTCAGCTCTCCTTGTCTGTGTGGGGGCAGACAAGGCCCTAGAGCCAAAGAGGAGCTTGGGTTTAATACCTGAATCAGGAAGACTTACACCTCATCAAGTTCCCTGGTCAGAATTCATTACCATATTGGCTGTACAGATGAGTAAAACTACTGATTGGGGCTACTCTTTGGGCACTGAAAGTAGAACTTGGTCTTCTAAGATCTGAGTGCTGGTTATTGGAAGCCTCTTTTCTATCACAATCAGATTCCCAGTGGTCAAGACCTTCATATTTCCCATCAATCCCCATGTGGTAAGACCAGAGTAGAAGCTCCTAAGAAGAGACTCATAATGCTAAGGGAGATGGATGTTTCCCCTGGGCTCTTTTTTCCCACTAGGGAAAGGGTGATGTGGTCAGTCCTCTTACCCATTTAATGCAGTCTGTACTACAGTAGTATGCTTCAGCCTTATTCTCATGTTCTCAGATTTTCTCAGTCATGTCTGGTCCATGAATAGTCATAAATTATTCTTGTGAAAGGAAGCAAAGTTAGGAACCTATGTTACCATCTTGGTGATGTCCCTTACTAGATGGCTTCTTTATATATTCATTTAAGAACCCAGCCTAATGGAGGCTCTACCATCTCCAACGGAGGCTGCATACATCACTTTGGAATTCAATATTCAGCATGATTTTGAGGAAAGATCAAGACTAGAGGATATTATAAGGGGTTTTTATGGGACAAGGTTGCTTAGAGTTTGCTTAAGAACTTTGGCCCACATTCCATGGGTCAGACCCCACTCACAGGGACATAGGTGTTTAAAGATGACTGACTGAGAAATATATTGTATTGTCTACCTGAGCAATTGTTACCAGCATGAATTGAACACAATAAATAGGGAGCAAGTTGTGAGTAAACAACAAGCCATCTTTGCTATGGGAGATTTAGAAATATATCTTCTGTAACTGTGGACTGGACAACTTGAATAAGGGTTTATATAACTATATTAGAATATTCACTTATGTAGCATGTTCAAATATATTATGCCCTACCTGAAGACAGTTTCTTGTACCTGAAGAGAATGATGTATTTACCTAAATGTATTTATCTAGAAAAAGGGTGCCAAGGAAAATTTTAGTATCTCTAGCAGTTTCTAATAAAGAACCTATACAGATCAGCAGAGTTAAGCATCTAGCCCTCATGATAGGCATATCGTTATAGGAAAATAAGATTATAAAGTGAGTCTTACTCAGATTGTATACTTGCATATTTAACATACAATCATCTAATGACACATGATTTCCCACATAATTTTTTTTATAGGGAAATGAGATACTGCTGGCTAACGAGTATTTCTGTGTTTTGCCTGGCTGTTTTATTTTTCTGTGTAAAATAATTCATTAAGATTTTTGTTAACCCATCAAACTCTTATGAAGTAAATTAGCATAGGTTTTAGGATTTTATAGCACTAATTTCCCCATCTGATTTCTAAATCAATTGGGAAATAAGATCAATAGAATAAGAGAGATAGAAATCAAATATGACTGTTTCTCTAATTGATATAGTTAATATTGGCATATATCTGCAGCCAAGTAACATGCTTTATTTTGAAGAATTAAACAGCTTCATCTAGCCAATCAAAGCAATGCTGAAAGTATGAAGACCACCTTCTATAAACCCTTCCCTATATGGCTTATGGTACAAAGAAGCAAAACATAGCATTGGGCACATGCTGGCATCTCATTCTTAAAGAAAAAACTGGCAAGTCAGAGAGGTTATCCATTTGCCATAAGGCAGAGTGAGAAAGAGAGACAAAGAAATGCTAGGAGAATTAAGCTCGAAGAGCTCTCTCCCTGTGACAGGTAACTAATTTGCTTGGAGCAGACAACAGCAGTGTTTCCATACTCTAAATATGAATCAGTCTCCTACAGATAAATGGTAACTTGTGAGTGTACATTAAATTTTTTATTGTATTCTTAAAAATATAAATAGATGCTTTTTTTTTACATTGACATCTTTGTATATTTCCGTAAGTTTAAATTGTACATCTGAATGAAAAATAGGAATCACCTTAAGATATATAAGAAACTGTCATATTAAGGACAATTTCAAAGTTTAATAAGTCCAACAAGGAATTTATGATACATTTAATGAGAGCACAATCAGATTTTAAAGATTTATTCCTGGGAGTTTACAACTGAAAGCTCTGATATGCCAAGGAAGCAAAACACTAAGCAAAGCTGAACAATTAAAAGTTGGTTAATTGATACTGAGAGAACATTTTTGTACCTTTTGCCTCTTTCAAAAGATTCAAGAAAACCTATCATGAAGAAATAAAATGGACACTATTTGTGAAAATGATATTTAGAAGTTTTATATTTTCATTTTAACATGCTCTCCTTTTCTTATAAAAAACTAATAAAATAGCAAATGGTTGCTAGTTCATTTAATTGTGTAGTAATTCAATAAAAGGGTATAAATATATCTCATATAAGAAATGAATTTTTTCTTGCTTTAAAGACTTTGGAGATCTCTTCTGAAGACTTGTTATAATTTTGCAATATGTCATGTGAATCACCACTGCATTTAGAACTACTGTCATGTAAAATCCATTACAGTGAAAGTGACTTACACCTTTCTTCAATGGCCAGGTAATTGATGCTTCATGTGAAAGTATAAATGCAGATCAAGAAATTCACTGTGGATTTCATGGAAATATTAATTAAACTGTGACTTATATATACAATCAAGTGAGCTAGATTCAATTCATAAAGTGAAATTCAGAAAAGATATTCAATGATCAAAATGAGAAAAAAATAAAAAGATGATAAAGTAGTGGCCTGTTTATACTCCATTACCTTCTGAAACCTAATAAAAAAGTATGGATGAAGGAAGGATATTGTTTATGGATCATCTACTATGTCCTCAAATTTCTATTTTTATGCAAGAAAAGCATCGTGGTTGGTTGATCATAATGAAAGGAGAGAATGCGAATGGCATCCAGTTTTATAGCAGATGACTGAATTGATTAAGCAGAGATCAACACTAACCATCAAACCAAATACCTAAGAGCTACAAGCTTCACTGAGAATGAGCATCTTCTGTCTGGGTGACCACTTGTTTTGAGGAGGGAATGCCAAAAGCTGATTTATCAGTGTGGGTCCCCCCCTTCAAGTTGTTATCTTAGATCAATACCCATCTGCTTGCCTTAATCATTGCTGAGCAAACAGCTGTACTAGATAAAATTTTCCTGTTCAAAAATGAATTGGAAGGAAAAAAGTTTCAACACTAAGCATATGCACAGAAAAAAAAAAAAAAGAAAGAAAGAAAAGAATAAAACAAATAGAGCAATGAAAACTACATTTGAACCAGAAGGCAATAAAATAAATTCTACTGGAAGCAGAGACAGGAATAATGACCAAAAACCAGAAGACTATGCAAAAGAAAATTGTTAAAACCAATCAAAAAACATGATTAATAAGATGATACACATGGGAAAACAAAGGAAATCAAAGAAAAGTGTGGTTAGATTTATAGAAAAAAAGTAAATATAAGAAAAAAATATTAACTGAAATAGAAGATTTTCTAGATCAAAAATACAAAATAGGTTCCAGGAAAAGTTGGTATAAAATGATGAACAATGACGTATAATGTTAATAATAAACTTGAAGGATCAAGAATGAATCCTATGATATTCAGGTGGAAAAATCAAGTTACATAGAAGGATGAAGCATGAAAAACTGGCTTCATTATTCTCTTCAGCAAATTCAATGTCAGCCAACAGTTGAACAGTATATAGAGTTCCAGGAAGAAATACAACCTAAGAATTTTTTTAAAAAAATTTTATTTATTTATTTGAGAGAGAAAGAGAGACAAAAAGCACAGAGCGAGAGGGAAAGGGAGCAGCAGACTCTCTGCTGAGCAGAGATCCTGACGTGGGACTCGATCCCAGGACCCCAAGATCATGACCTGAGCCAAAGGCAGATGCTTAACCCACTGAGCCACCCAGGCACCCCTATAACCTAAAATTTTATATCATTTTTATTTAATATATGAACAAAAGTCTTCCTTAACATGTGTACATTCAACATATGGAGCCATCTATAAACCTTCCTGACAAAGAAAAATTACTTGATAGAAATATATTATAAATATAGAACTCTGGGGATTACAGACATAGATATAACAATAGTTTAAACCTTGGTAATGGGAGAAAAAAAACCTTGAGAAATAAATGACAAAATGTTGGAGAGGCTATAATGTTCCTCATGTTCTTAAGTGTCGTTGGAGGGGATTATACATTTTTTAAAGTTGTAAATCAAGAAGTTTGCTCATATATCTGTATCTATATGTATATATAGTGTCTATATAAGTTTATATATATAATGTTATATGGTACCTAATAAAATAATTACTCAGAGGGTTCCATTTCAAGATGGTGGCATAGGAAGATCTTAACTTACATCCTCCTATGAATCCACCATATCTACAGCTACAGATGTAATAAATTTCTCTGAAAAAATAAATAAAAGAAAGAAAAAGAAATCTTTCTGAGCAACACTTACACATTAAGCAAAAACAAAAACGAAAAACCTCACTGAAGCGGGTAGGAGAAGCTAACACACAATCTTGCTTTAAAGCCCACCCCTGGAGTTGTGACCCACAACGGGGAGGTAACTGAAAACCCAGGTTCTCCCTGAGGAGTGAAGGGTTTGAACCCCACATTGGTCACCAACTTTTAAGTTCTGTACCAGAGAGGTGGGCCCCCAAAACATCTAGCACTGAAAACTAACTTGGCTCATGTCCATGAAACCCACAAGGCTGTAGTGAACTGAGAAATGGCTCTTAAAGGCCTTGCACTCTTGGACTCACCCATACCAGGGACTAGTGCAGAGACAGCCAATTGAAAAGTACACAGACTTTTTATAGAAGAGATTTAGTTGCTTATCTTAAAGCATTGGCCTAAGGGGTAGGCAACGAATTTAACACATGTCTCAGAGCCACCTGGGGTACTTTGCAGGGATGGAAGCTAGCAGGTGCCATCTTTGTGCTCTCCTTCTGCTTTCCTCCAGCTCACTAACATCTCCTAGAAGTGAGCTTATACCCTGTTTGGTGCTTAATTTTTACAGCTGCCACCAGTGGATACCTCTAAATTTCCTGGCTCATGCTCATGGGTCCCATAGAACTGTAACCAACAGAGGAAGAGTTTTCAACTAGCTACTACCCCAAGGACACAGCAAGAGACAAAAGAGCCAGGAGTCCAGTCTTTCTGTGAAAGAGGGCTATTAGCATATCTTCATAGAGGGCCAGAGGTGCAAACTTCTAATTAAATATACCTGTTAGGGCCAACTATAATACTCTCTACAGATCTTGGAGGAGATACACCATATTTGCACTCTCCCTCTACCATGCTCTAAAGAGCAAGTATGTCCCAGAAAGGAGCTTCTGTGTGTGTCCAGTGACTTGATTTTTGTGGCTGCTGCTCAGGGGACACCTCCTAATCATCTACCTCTGGTGGCCAGCAGGGCTTATATTCCTGGCTCCCATGGGATTGTAACAAATTGAGATAAAGTTCTTGGCCAGCTACCATCCTAGGGCACTGTGCAGACAGCAAACTGAAACACAGCCCCAGTCTTTCTATTCGAAGGGCCTATTTGCTTGTCCTAGAGCTTCAGCCTGAGGGACAGACATCTGGTTTGACACAGGTGTGGAAACCTGTTAAGGTGCCGTCTAGGGACAAGTCAGTAGACACCATCTTCATGATCTCTTTCTACCTCACTCTAGGTTGGCATTCCACCAAGGAACTTGTACTTTTATCTGACAGCCCAATTTCTGTAACTACCACTCAGAGGACACCTTTAGATCACCTGATTCTGATGGCCTGTGGGATTTACCCTTGTGGCCCCACAGGACCATACATATTTATACACTGTAAAAACTGAGTATCTGACTTCCAATCAACCTGGATCAAAGTGCTCACTCAGATCCTCTACTTTGTGACAATGGCATGTTTTGGCACATACTCATCTACTGGGAGCCACTAAAAAAATTGACTGTATCGTCAATCACAACATAATGAGAGACAGCCAAGAGCTAGGGCATGGTTGAATAATAAGTCTCATCTCATACACAAGGCTACTCCTTTGAGATGCAGAGAGGTAGCAGTATATAGGAACAAACACAGAGGTAAGCCAAATGAGGAAACAGAGGAATGCATTCTGAAAAAAATGAAGCAGAGACAAGTAATTTACCTTATAAAAGTTCAAAGTAATTATCATAAAGATGATCTGTGAAATTAGAATGAATGAACACAATGAGAACTTCAACAAAAAGATAGAAAATATAAGAAGGTACTATATAGATGTAACAGAGTGGAAGACTACAATAATTGAACTGAAAAATGCAATAGAGGGTTTCAAAAGCAGACTAGATGATGCAGAAGAATGGATCAGTGACCTGGAAGACAGGGCAGTGGAATTAATTCAAATAGGCAAAAAGAAAAGAAGTTTAAAAAGTGAAGATAGCTTAAGAAAATTATGGGACAACATCAAGTGGAATAACATTTGCATTTTAGGGGTCCCAGGAGGATAGAGAAAAGAAGGGGCAGAAAACTTCTTTAACCTAGGGAAGGAAATAGACATCTAGACCAGGAAGCCTAGAGAGGCCCAAATAAGATGTACCTAAAGGGATCCAAATCCAGATGCATAATAATTAAAATGTCAAAAGTTAAAAAGTCTTAAAAGCAGCAAGAGAAAAAAAAAATCGTTATATACAAGGAATCCCCATAAGACTATAAGTAGATTTTTTGTGTGGTTTTGTGTGTATGTATGTTTAATGTAGGAAATTTTCAGGCTAGAAGGGAATGGCAGGATGTAATCAAAGTGTTGAAAGAAAAGAAAACTTAATACCAGGAATACTTTATATGGCAAGGTTGCCATTCACAGTTGAAGGAGAGGTGGAGTTTTCCAGACAAACAAAAGCTAAAGGAGTTCATCACCATTAAGCCAGTCTTAAAAGAAATGTTAAAGGGATGTCTTTAAGCTGAAAAGAAAAGGTACTAACTAGTAATAGGAAAATATGTGAAAGTATAAATCTCAGTAGAAAATATAAATATACAGTAAAATTTAGAATAGTCTAATGTAAAGGTAGTGGATTAATCATTTGCAAAGAAAGAAAGAAGGCTAAAGACAAAAGTAAAAATACATAACTACATTAGTTAAGGAATATACAAGATAAAAAGATGTAAAATGTGACATCAAAAACATGAAACATAGGAGGGGAGTAAAGATGTAGAACTTAAGTTTGAATTCATTCTAAAGTTGTTACTAACATAGACTACTAAAAATATTTGTTATATGTAAGCCACACAGTAATTAGAGAGCAAAAACCTATAGTAGATTCATAAAAGATAAATTAAACGTTACTAAAGGAAATCATCAAATCATAAGGGAAGAGACCAAGAGAAGAAATGAACAGAGGAACTACAAAACATATAGAAATAAATTAACAAAAGGGCAATATGCACATACTTATTATTGATGACTGCAAGTGTAAATGAATTAAACTCACCAATCAAAAGAAAGAGTGGGGGAATGGATAAAAAAATAAGAACCATCTGTATGTTCCTTACCAAAGACACACTTCAGATTTAAGGATGCACAAGATGAAAGACAAGGGTTGGGAAAAGCTATTCCATGTAAGTGGAAATGAAAAGGAAGCTGGAATAGCTATGCTTATATCAGACAAAGTAGACTTCAAAACGAACGCTGTAAGAGACGAAGAAGAGCATTACATAACAGTGAAGGAGTCAATCCAATGAATGGATGTATCATTTGTAAATATTTATGCACCCAACATAGGAACACCTAAATATATACATAAAAATTAACGTACCTAAAGGGAGAAATAACAATACTAGTAGGGGACTTTTTTTTTTTCATCTTGAACATCTCCCAAATTTTATTTTTTTTTTGTTTATGGAAAATGTAACATAAAACAATATTGAAAACCATTTTGAAATAAAAATCATTTGTAACAAATTATAGCACATTTGTTTTGCAAATCACCTTCTGGTACTTGACCATGGATATATGTATTTCACAGTTTCAAACATAAACAGTGTATCTGTCATTTGGCATGTTGCTTTTTATTCCATAATCTTTTTTTAGTATTTTCGTTTTCTTTTTTTCATATATTTACTTTCTGTCGGGGAATATTCTAGTTGTTAGAGATAAGTGGTGAAAAAAGCATTCATGGTAAATTAAACAAATTAAGCACACTTTTATGTACACTGTACATATGTATACATATATTAGTAGGGGACTTAATATGGCACTTTTATCATGGATAGTTCATCCAGTCAGAAAATCAATATGAAACACTTGTCTTAAATGACAAATCAGACAGATGGACTTAAAGTGTACATAGAACATTTCATCAAAAAGCTCCAAATATACATTCCTCTCAAGCATACACGGTTCATTCTCTATCTTAGAGAATGGCCACAAAACAAGTCTTAATAACTTTAAGAAAATTGAAATCATATAAAGCATTCTTTTCAACTACACCAATATGAAAATAGAATCAATTACAAAATGTGAACTGGAAAATTCACAAATATATGGAGATGAAAAATATTGTAGTAAACAACCAATGAGCAGAAATGAAATAGAGACAAAAAATAAAGACCAATGAAGCCAAGAGCTGATTTTTTGAAAATAAAAGAATTGATAAACTTTTAGCCAGATTCATCAAGAAAAAAAGATCCAAATAAATCAGAAATGAAAGAAAACAATCAATACCACAGAAATACAAAGTATTATGATAATATTATCAAAAATTATTTGCTAACAAATTGGACAATTTAGGTATAATGGTACATTTCTAGAAACACTGTCTTCCAAAACTGAATCATGAAAAAATAGAAATTTGAACAGACCAATTACTAGTAATGAAATTGATTAGGTAATCAAAAAATCTTACAGCAAAGGCCTAGGACCAGATAAAATCACAGAAAAATTCTACGAAATATTTGAAGAAGATGTACTACCTATTCTCCTCAAGCTATTCCCAAAAAGAGAAGAGGAAAGAAAGTTTCCAAATACATTCTATAAAACCAGCATTACCCTGATACCAAAACCAGACAAACATACTACAAAAAAATGATGAATAATAAGAAGAAAACTATAGGCTAACATCCCTGATGAACATTAGTGCGAATATCCTTCACAAAATATTAGCAAACCATATTCAATCAAAAAGGGTCATTCTTTAAGGACTTAGTGTGAGACCTGAAAAGAACATAGGCGGTAATTTCTTTGACACTGCCCATAACATTTCTCTAGAGATGTCTCCTGAGGCAAGGGAAAAAAAAGCAAAGTTAAACCATTGGAACTACATCAAAATAAAGAGCTGCTGCACAGCAAAGGAAACTATCAACAAAACTAAAAGACCTGGGAGAAGATACTTATAAATGACATATCTGATAAAGGGTTAGTATCAAAAATATATTAAGAACTTAATCCAATTAAAAATGGGCAGAAGATATGAGTGGATATTTCTCCAAAGACTTCCAGATAGCCAACAGACACCTGAAAAGATGCTCAACATCACTCATCATCAGGGAAATCCAAATCAAAACTATAATGAGATATCACCTCATACCTGTCAGAATGGCTACAATCAAAAACACAAGGAACAAGTGTTGGCAAGGATATGGAGAAAAAGGAACACTCTTGCATTGTTGGTGGGAATGCAAACTGGCACAGCCATGGTGGAAAACAGTGTGGCGTTTCCTCAAAAAAATTAAAAATAGAACTTCCATATGATCCAGTAATCACACTACTTGGTATTTAGCCAAAGAATATGAACACTAATTCAAATGGATACATGCATTTCTACGTTTTTTGCAGCATTATTTCTAATAGCCAAATAATGGAAACAACCCAAATGTCCAATGATAAATGAATGGATAAAAAAGATGGGTGTGTGTATCCATAACACACACACACACACAATGGAATATTATTCAGCCATAAAAAGAATGAAATCTTGCCATTTGCAACAACATGGATGGATCTAATGGTATAATGCTAAATGAAATAAGCCAGGGAAATACAAATACCATATGATTTCACTCATATGTTGAGTTTAAGAGACAAAATTAAGTAAAAAGAGGCAAATCAAGAAACCAGCTCTTGACTATAGAAAGCAAGCAAATGGCTACCAGAGGGAAGGTGGGTTGAGGTAATGGGTGTAATAGTGAAGGGGATTAAAATTACACTTATCATTATACTGTACACCTGAAACTAATTTAACACCATATGTTAGCTATACTGGAATTAAAATAATTTTTAAAAAGGGTCATTCACCACAATCAAGTGAGATTTATTCAGAGATGCAAAGATCCTTCAATTTCCTCAAATCAATGAATGTGATACATCACATTATCAAAATGAAGGATGGAAATCATATGATCATTTCAATAGATGCAGAAAAAGTATTTGACAAAGCTCCACATACTTTTATGATAAAAACTCTCAACAAAGGGGGTTAGAGGAAACATACCTCAACATAACAAAGGCCATATGAAAAAACCACGGCTAAGAGCATACTCAAAGGTGAAAAACAGAGAACTATCCCCCTAAGATCAGGAACAAGAGAAGGATATTCACTCTCACTATTTTTATTTGACATAGTACTGGAAGTCCTCGCCAGAGCAATCAGACAACAAAAAGAAATAAAAGGCATGCAAATTGATAAGAAAGAAGTAAAATGGTCACTATTTACAGATGACATAATACTATGGTTTGGTAAACCCTAAAGACTCTACCAAAAAATAATTATTAGAATAAATGAATTCAGTAAAGTTGCAGGATACAAAATTAATACATAGCAATTGTTATTAGTGTATAGAAATACAACTAAAGTACCAGCAAGATAAATTAAAACAATTCCATTTACAATTGCACCAAAAATAATAAAATTCCTAAGGATAAACTTAACCAAGGAAATAAAAACAAATGGAAAGACATACCGTGCTCATGGATTAGAAGAAATATTGTTAAAATGTCCATACTACCCAAAGTAGTCTATAGATTTAATGCAATCCCTATCAAAATACCAATAGCATTTTTTCACAGAACTAGAATAAATAATCCTAAAATTTGTGTGGAACCATAAAAAGACCTCAATAGCCAAAACAATTTTGAAAAAGAACAGAGTTATCACAATTGCAGATTTCAAGATATACTACAAAGCTGTAGTAATCAAAACAGTATGGTTCTGGCACAAAAATAAATAAAATAGCCCAGATATAGACCCATGATTATATGGTCAATTAATCTACAACAAAAGAAGCAAGGATATAAAATGGGGAAAAAGACAATCTCTTCAATAAATGGTTCTGGGAAAATTGGACCATTTTCTTACACCATACACAAAAATAAAATGAATCAAAGTCCTAAATGTGAGACCTGACACCATAATACTCCCAGAAGAAAATATAGGCCATAATTTCTTTGATAATTCTTAGCAACATTTTTTCTAGCTATGTCTCCTCAGGCAAGAGAAATAAAAGCAAAAATAAACTATTGGGGATCATCAAATTAAAAAAGAATTTTGCACAGAATAGGAAACAATAAAAAATGAAAGGGAACCTACTGAATGATAGAAGTTACTTGCAAATGATATATTTAATAAGAGATTAATATCCAAAATATATAAAGAAATTATGCAACGCAATACTCCAAAAAAATAAATAAATAAAAAATGGGCAGAGGACCTGAATAGACATTTTTCCAAAGAAGACACACAGATGGCCAACAGACAAATGGAATGATGCTCGACATCACTAATCATCAGGGAATGCAAATCAAAACCTCAGTGAGGCATCAGATGGCACCTGTCAGAATAGCTAGACTCAAAAAGACAAAAAATAACAAGTTCTGGTAAGGATGTGGAGAAAAAGGAGCACTTCTGCACTATTGGTGGAATATTAACTGGTGCAGCTACTGTGGAAAACAGCATGGATGTTCCTAAAAATTAAAAATAAAAATACAGTAATTCTACTGGGTATTTATCAAAAAAAAAAAAAAAAAAGGAAACACTATTTTGAAAGGACATATGCAGCCCTGTTTTTTGCAGCATTATTTATAATAGCCAAGATATGGTAGCAACCTAAGTGTCGATTGATATGAAAAGATAAGGAAAAGGTCTTGCGTGCATGTGCTTGCACGTGCGCGCGCACGCACACACACACACACACATTGGAATACTACTCAGCTATAAAAAAGGGAATGAGATCTTGCCATTTGTGACAACATGGATGGACGTAGAGGACATTATGCTAAGTGAACTAAGTCAGACAGAGAAAGACAAATAACATATGGTTTCACTTATATGTGGAATCTCAAAACCAAAAGTGAATAAACATAAAAGCAGAAGCATAAGTACAAAACAAACTGGTGATTGCCAGAGGGGAGAGGTTGGGGGGACAGTCAGAATATGTGACATGAAGTGGGAGGTACAGGCTTCTAGTTATAGAACAAATAAATCATTGGGATTAAAGGTACAACATAGGGAATATAGTCAATGATACTGTAATAACATTGTATGTGATAGATGTTAGCTACACTTTGAGCATAGCAGATTGTATAGATTTGTTGAATCACTGTACTGTATACCTGAAATTAATGTATCATTGTGTGTCAACTATACTTCAATATAAATAAAACACAGAACAAAACCATTTAGAAAGGAAAAGAGAGAGTACACAATGAATAAAATGACAGAATAAAAGCCAAAAATACATATAATAAATGTAAGTTGCATAAAATTACTTATTAAAACAAAAGTATTCCTATATTGAAAGAGAAAACTAATCTAAAATATATGCTCTTTTTAAAAATTTATTTTTATTTTTTATTTTTTAAAGATTTTATTTATTTATTTGAGAGAGAGAATGAGATAGAGCATGAAAAGGGGGAGGGTCAGAGGGAGAAGCAGACTCCCCACTGAGCAGGGAGCCCGATACGGGACTCGATCCCAGGACTCCAGGATCATGACCTGAGCCGAAGGCAGTAGCTTAACCAACTGAGCCACCCAGGCGCCCCCATATATGCTCTTGTATTAATGAAAAGCTAGGTCCATAACTCAGTTTTCCCATTTTTGAGCTATGTCTCCATAGGTAAGCTACCTTACTAATAAAGTACCTATCCCACTGGATTGTTCTGGAGATGAAATTACTGATATTTGTATGGTACTTAGGACAATGACTATCTGTTATAGAGATATTGTTAAATAAAATAAACAAGTAAATTAATAGGATGATTTATAAATTAACTATGAGGCAATGCATATTCTAGAAAAGGATATCTACAATGACTGGAACAATGTTAAAGATACACAGTTAACAGATTACAGAATTGTATTATGTCCTTTGAAAGTCTCCAAGTACTAAAACAAAACAAAACCAAAAAACATTTTAACAATGGCACCCTCTGGGTTTTGAGATTGGCAAATTTGGAGTAATTCACCTGAAACAATTCTCTTGGTGTTACTTAAATTTTTCACAATGAGTAGGCATGGTTTTATACTAAATTTATGGAAGGAGGACACAGAATCATTTGAGGAAATGGTAATAAATGCACTTTTTTGTGTCATGTCTGCATGAACATCACCATGGCAAAATGACTTTGCTAAACTCCAACTTCCATTTTATTCTGTTTAGTTGCCTTGCCAACTAAGGAAATTTCAAAAGTTAATGGATGCAGATTGGTTCATCAGCACAGAGGCTTTTCTCACTTTTTCCTTGCTCATCACTTCCCAATGTCTATCCCTCACTCAACTCCTTATACGTCATTTCTGACCATTAGCAATCTGCTCTATTTCTGTTTAGATTCTCTTCTATCTCATTTATGGAGGCAACAGATAATAAATATTGTGGGCTCTGGGAACAGACTGCTGGGTGTGAAACTTGGCTCCATCACTGACTTAATGAGTACCTAGATACATAGTTTTCCCTGTAAAACGCGAGGATAAAGGATGATACTTCCCTCAGATGGTGTTAAGATAACTAAGCCATGTCTTTCTTTCTTTCTTTCTTTCTTTCTTTCTTTCTTTCTTTCTTTCTTTCCTTTCTTTCTTTTCTTTCTTTTCTTTCTTTCTTTCTTCCTTCTTTCCCCCAATATATTTTTCCTCCTTTTCCTCAGCAGTCAATGAGTTATAAAAGATGCAAGAATTCATCTTGTAATAACCAGTAATATATTTCACTGTTTAATCAAATCTTACTGTAACTCTGAAAGAAATGAGAAATCTCTGTCTACATTCTTTGTTCCTCACTTGCAACATGTTACCTGTGAAATGCGGATTTACAGACTTTGCCTTGAAGTTATCTTTCTTAACACAATGCCTCTTCAACCTGTTCTAACTTAAATTACTTTATTAATTCTACATTCTTAAATCCCAGCCCTTTATGTGTACCATAGATTTATTTTTAAAGGATTAATCATTTCTTTCTCCTGCATATCACCCATAAGTTCTCTCAAGTTTCTAAAATTTCAGGAAATGCAAGTGAAACAGGAGCTAAATCTTAATTAATCCAATTTAATGAGGTCAGACAAAAAAATCTCTATTGGACTAATGGACAATAGCTTTCTCTGCAGGTAAATGACAAGAAAGAAGAAATCATCAGTTTTAGTGCTCATTTATCCAAAAATATTTATGGAGAATCTTAATTATCAGTGACAGTTTGATGTCTGGCAAATTCTATAATATTTTGTTTCTTTATAATTAAAAGAAATTGAGTAGTGATAATGCTATCAGTAAAATTTTAAAACAGACATAACTCACTGAATTTTATTATGATTAAACTAAATGATGCAATGAGAAATCACTCAACCTAATGTCTGGGTTATATCAAATGCCTAATAATTATTTAGTTTTCTTCTCCCAGAGAATTGGCCCACACAACACATGCACATAAAACAGCCACACTCCCTACAAGGTACAAAGCCAGTAAATAACATAGCAGTCCCCAAACAAGATGATTCTAGCCAGAAATCATTTTGGGGAAATACAAAACTGCAATGCCTCTTTCCTTTCAGTTCTGAGAAATGTAGTTTGGATAGGGCCATCTCCCAAAGAGTGGCTTTTTGGCCTTTGCTCTATCTTCCCGTTTGTCCAAACCCTATTTCCTGCCAATCCTATTTCAAGATTGACATGCTTCCAGGTACTATCACTGCCAATTCTACATCTTACCTGCTACCATCACAGTATTCTAAGGACAGTTTATGAGAGAGACAGATCTCACTGCCTTCTGTGGCAATAAGCCTGCCCCTGTGGTCACCTTGGCTTTCACTTTCTTTATGTTGGATCTGGCTCTACTTTTGGATTACCTGTCTTGGATTTGGATGTAGAGCTTCTGAGATTAAGCCTTACCTCCTAAATTACCCAGAGTATTCTTTCCATTATATAAATGCTCATAGCATGAATGCCATTTAACAGACATTTAAGAAGCAAAAACTAATGATCAAATACTATGCTAAGTATTAGGGATATAAAGATAACTAACCACACTGCCTATCTTTAAAAGCTTCAGCTAATAAAATAACTTTCAGTGATTTTTTTCCTAATTATTTTTGTTGTTACACCCCTAAGAGAACAGAGATCCAGGGATCAGAAACTCCACATGTCATTCGGCCAAATTGCTGTACCAGATTTCTTAGCATAAGTGGTCAGGGGATATTGCTGGCAAAGAGGTTCAACAGAGTAGTAATAAAAACAACATCCAACATTTACTGAGAGCGTATTCTTACCCGAAGTGTTTTACATGTACTAACTCATTTATTCCACATAATCACAGCGTGATACCATTATTATCTCTGTTTTGCAGATGAAATGGAAGCAGAGAAAAATTAACCCAGGTCATATAGCTAGCAAATTGGAGCCATATTTTGAACTCGGCTCCCTAGTACTGGAAAAAATCACTCACACACACAAACTGACACATACACGATTACTAGTAATAGATATAAATATACATAGAGATGTTACTACACTAGTGGAATGCTAGAACATTACTATACTAGACTACTGCATTGCTACAATGGTATTCTAAGATTATTCAGGTACTACAAATTGAATCATATGCTACAGCCATTCCAATAAATATATATGGGTTTTAATTTCAATGAATCTTTACATTATATAGTGTAAACATTTCCTTGATACATAACTGAAAGACCAGTAGCATGCAAAAGCCAACACACAGCATGTATATACTACCTATCCACTAAATTATTTTCTTGGGCTTATACTTTTGGTGTCTCAACTTGAAGATTACTATTCATAGCCACTTATATTCCTTCACTTTAGACTTTCTCTAATCCAATATAAGAGTTCATGCAAGAATGTGAATTTCTTAAAATACTGGTATTTTAATGGTACTGTCCATTTATACACAATTTGCTTTCCATGAGCATGAATTTTGTTGACGTAACCAATATTGTATTTTAGGTATATATATCTCACCTAGTAAACTGGGAAAGAAAGAATTTCATGAACTTCACAAGCTTTAGCACTGGAACGGGAACACTTTCAGAAGATGGTTATTTTTAGTGCAGAGATTATTTCTGCACCAGACATATACAAGTATAAAGAGCTTACTATAATTTGTGAAGTAGGTTTTATATTTCCTTATATGCTCTCATTTCTAGAAACTTACTATTACATTTAAATTGCTACAGAGTAGGGTTCCCATGTAGGGGCAGCAATGCTTTTAGCTATTGTAGATGTTCTCGTATCAATGCCAAGCTTCATAGGTTGCTACTTACAGAGTTTTTCAGGGTTCACCAATGTAGTCCAAAATCTATGGCCTAACACATTCTGTTTATTCACCTTTTCAATATTGCACACTGATTTGAATTCTAGCTAAACTGAAAGTCCTGAATTCCAACTTTAGAAGAAATCAGAGCTATCTAAACTCTATTTTCTATACTCTTTAGAGAATGCATAGTAGCATTTTTCCCCCTCTCTTTCTAAAAGGTATTTCTTCAACTTATTTCTTCCCCAGTATCTATTAATGAGCTTTCTATGCCCAGCTGATTTTGAACAAGTTAAAAGTCTTATTGGGTATAACAAATCTCATGTTCCTTGGACTTTTATCCCTCTAATTAGAAATGTGGCATTTCAAATGTGAAAAATACCCATGTGTAATCGAGAATTTATAAAGTTTTGGAAAATAAGACCCTTTAAATTAAGGCATGAGCAAATTAAGCCTCACCTTCACCTATGTGTTGACTGCTGAGTAACAGTAAATGCTAGAGCAATAATTGCCAAACTTTAGGGTGTCTATAACAATCACTCAGGGGGCACCTAGGTAGCTCAATCAGTTAAGCCTCTGCCTTCCACTCAGGTCATGATCTCAGGGTTCTGGGATGAAGCCCACGTCAGGCTCCCTGCTCAGTGGGAAGTCTGCTGCTTCTGCTTCTTCCTTTCCCTCTGCCCCTCCCCACTGCTTGTATGCATGCTCTCTCTCTCTCTCTCAAATAAATAAAATATTAAAAAAATAATCACTCAGAATACACAAATTCTGAAGGTATCAGATGACTCTGACACAAGTGTTGAGACCCACATTGTAAGAAATGTTTACTAGAAGATTAGGATATCCTCAGAAAATTTTAACCATCTAAAAAATACAGAACATGCTAATGAAACCAAGAGAGAGAATAGACACTAATATCAATTTTTTTTGGTCAAAATATGCAATGACCAGGAGCCTTTAAAGATATAATACTGTAAGTTGTGGCTAATTGTGGAAATATGCTCTTTAAGTTCATACTTGACAGAAAAGATTGCATATGAGGTTTGATTCTTGGTCTTTAAAATTTTACATGCTGTCTTGATTTGTAAATATGTGATTAACTTTGCAATTTATTATTTAGGAACAAAACTGTCTTTTTTCTTTAGACTTACTTTGAATGCTGGACAATGTGGTTTTTAGTCCAGATGTTAGCTATAACTTGCTTACATGGAATTATCATACTGTATGTTGGCAGAAATGTAGGTGTTTTGCAGCTTGCAATAAATTGGCTCACTTTTTAAATAGGAAAAAATGATCAGTGGATGTGACATAATCTCAAGAAATCCATTCAGCAGTCAACTTTAGCTATAAGATTTGACAAGCTTGGACAATATTAAGTTTTAAATTATGCCTATAATATGCATATAATTTATATAGCCTTATCAGCACAACTTTAAAGACTGTAGCACAATGGCATCCTAACAGAGTGCATTAATCATTAGAATCTCAGGGAATGCAAAATGAAATCCAAAATGGATTTTTTGTTGTTACTTAACCTTAAACTTTATAGAATATTTTAATCTAATAGGTAAGGCATTTAAAGCATTTTTAAAAGTGCATCTTTTCAAAATATATGATAAACTCTTTAATATTTGATTTAATAAATGTTGGTATGGCTTAATTCCCCTTTAATAAGATAATGAGTCTTTTCTGAACATGCTTCCCTACATTCTCATAAAAAATGCTCTGGAAGCATCTGCTATAGACTTGATATCCAAGAGACTGTCCTTTATGTAGAGTAATGAAAAGCCATCTGTCTCAGTTTTATAATCATTAGAATTGTACTACCTAAAAATGAAATTTAGGATTTTCCTGGAATTAGAAAGTACGCTTTTCCGACTAACTTTTTGAATATAAGATTGTCTATTCTAAATGGAAAGACAAAATTTTTGCAAAATAATTAATTTTCTCTTAGTTCTTAATATCTCCCTCGTATTTTCTTGGTCAAAATAATGGAATAGTAACAAGGAAGGTGATACTATTGAAAAACAAATCCTGTTTTTATATAATAAGGTTAACAAAACTTATTGTATTTTGAAGCATCATTGCACTTGTCTTATTGCTAACTTATGTAGTCCCACATCAGCAGACACAAATGTGTGTTATAGAATATATTTACCTCTATAGGAGAAATAACAACGCATATAAAAGAGCTCTTATTTTGCAAAGCATATCTAGTAATCTAAAAAATGCCAAAGCAATGAGTCAAATAAGAATATACCTGGCCAGTTGAGGTTAAAGATGCAGAACTCAAAGCTGTTGCAGTTTGAGTGGGAGACTGGGGGCTGGGGGGGCGGGGAGGACTGGATAGTAGGACAACTTTTATTCCCTGGAAGGTAGGGAATCAGTTACATAAAAACAACTAGCTATCAAAATTAGACTTGACAAACATACCTCAGCACTATGAATCCAAGAGAACAAATGGTATATAACAAACTATAGAGGTCAATTACACAGATATTATTTAAAGCTTAATCCAGAAGATGGAGAATAACTGTGAAATCAGTATTGGGGAGGATGAAAACACAGAGGAGTAATTCAGTCTGGAGATTTGTCTCTTGTCAGATGTCGGCAGGACACTCGGGGAAAAAGGTCTAGCCTTTCAAGGAAAGAGAATAATGGAGAAGTGTTCTTACTGACTACTGTAAGATTGGACATTCTTTCGAAAACACATTAAAATTAGGGTTTTTTTCCTCTTCATGTAGTTTGCCAGGTTCTCTCTTTATTGTTTTCAATTTGATTTGTTGAGTTCTTTATATAGTATTTCTATGTTCATTTATATGTGTGGTAAATACCTTCTCCCTGTGGATGGATTGATTTTTAACATGTTTATGCTGATTTGAGTGTCCAGATTTCAATTTTAAAGTAGTCAAATGTATTGTTTCCTTAATGATTTATGATATTTTGATTCTTGCCTAAAGAGTCGTTCCTTGCCCTACTTTCAGAGAGATGTTCTCCTATATTTTCTACAGTTTTCATATTTTGCTATAAATATTTAGGTTAAATTTTACTGCAATTGTTTTTGTGCATGGATATCTATATATAGTGAATAGATCCAATTTTATATTTTTAAACATTAATAATCAACTTTTCCAGAAGACTTACTGAATGTTTTTACATTTTCCACAGATTTAGAAACCACCTCTATCAAAAAGTAAAATCTCGGGGCACCTAGGTGGCTCAGTCAGTTAAGCGGCTGCCTTCAGCTGGGGTCATGGTCCCAGGGTTCCGGAATTGAGCCCCACATAGGGCTCCCTGCTCGGCAGGGAAGTCTACCTACCCCTCTCCATCTGCCTCTCCCCATACTCATGCTCTCTCTCGCTCTCTCTCACTCTCAAATAAATACATAAAATTAAAAAAAAGTAAAATCTCACTATCGGGTTCCTTTTCTATTTCACTGATTCCTTGTGCCTGCACTGTCCTAATCCCTTAGCTTTTCATTCTTATTTCCCTTCTCTTTATCTTCCCTGTATAGGGTTTCACATTTTTAAATGAATTCTTATGAATTATTTTCATTTTTTTGAAGATTTTATTTATTTATTTGGCAGAGAGAGAGACAGTGAGGACAGGAACACAAGCAGGGGCAGTGGGAGAGGGAGAAGCAGGCTTCCCGCTGAGCAGGGAGCCCACAATGGGGCTCGATCTCAGGACCCTGGGATCATGACCTGAGCCTAAGGCAGACACTTAATGACTGAGCCACTCAGGGACCCCTCATATTTTAAATTATTACATAATACTATTTTACTGTTGATCCAAAGAGGGTACTATATTCACATAGCTTTTCTTATACTCTTAACCTTTTCTCTGGCTTAATTCCCTATTGATTTTCTGTTTCCTAATTTGCATTTGTTAAATCTCTGGCTAATTTTGGATACTCTGGAAATCACCTAACAAATGTTTATTATATTCTTTTTAACATTCTTTTTTCTTGGAAACATCCTTTTTTTATTCTCTCTTCTGCTATGCCTGGTATCTTTTTTTCCCTTTCTTTTTCTTTTTTCTGTTGCTATAACTTCTTTATGGTTATTGATTTATTATGATTATTAATCTCTTCCTAACTCTCTTTTGGCAATTTTTATCTTTCTAGAAAATCATCTACTTCATATAAGCTTCTAAATTTATAAACATTAATTTGTCTATGGTATTCTCTTTAGGTTTATTTAAATCTCTATTTTATCTATATTAATACCAATTAAAAAATTGTTACTTTTTTTCCCTCAGTTTTGCTGTTGGTTGACTATTACTTTACTTTTTATGAGGTGTGAGCTTTTGATTTGGTAGATTCCTTTTATTTCTTTGTATCCCATTTCTTTTTTATGTTTCAGTTTTTATTACTTATATCAACTTTCTTTAGCTTCATGATATTTCCTTCTTACATTTGTATATGTACACAAATATTTATTTCCAAATACACTTGGGAGGCTATGAACTACCCTCTAATTACTTCATTATATCCCACAAGTTTGTTTTTTTCTTACTGTAAAGTTATGTCTTTATTTTTCCCCCTCAATAAAGTAAAAGGAAAGAGAAGGTAAATAAAGCTGAAAAGTAGAAGGCAAGGAGAGCAGAAGAGAATGAGGGCATCAGTGATAATGCACTAGGAATATTTTCAGCTTCAAGTAAGAGACTAGCCAAATAAAATTGACATAAACCACACACTCACTTATTTTTTAATTTTTTTTTAAAAGATTTTATCCATTTATTAGAGAGAGAGAGTGACCATAAGCAGGGGGAGCCACAGAGGGAGAGGGAGAAGCAGTCTCCCCGCTGAGCAAGGAGCCCAATGCGGGGCTTAATCTCAGGACCCTGGGACCATGACCTGAGCCAAAGTCAGACATGTTACTGACTGAGCCACCCAGGTGTCCCCAGTCACTTATTTTTTTAATAGAATGTTTAGAATTAACCATTGCCCAAGGTTTTTTGAGATACATTCACGTTATTAAGGACCAGGCTCTACTTTTCTTCTCTGTCATTTTTAGTACATTAGTGGATTCTCCCACAAAGTCAGCCATAGCTTGAAGCAGTAGCTTTACATGAAATAATCCTAGACAGAATTGTTCCATATTTTGGGGGAATAGTGGTGTGCCTGGGTGGCTCAGTCAGTTAAGCATCTGACTTGGTTTCCGCTCACATCATGATCTCAGGCTTATGAGATCAAGCCCACACTGGGCTCTGTGCTCAGCAGGGAATCTGCTGGAGATTCTCTCTCCCTCTCCCTTTGCCCCTCCCCACCTCTAAAATAAATACATATATCTTAACTCATCAAGCAATGCATGTTTGTGGGGAATCTGGTGCTAAACTATTTGTAGATGACCGCTTCTGGATCAGCGTTTTGTATATAGTTGAGGAGCTCCCTCACTGAGATATGTTGAAAGTCAGCCCTTGACACAAGGGTTTGTAAATAAAAGTAAATTAAAAAAAAATCCTTAAAAAGGTGGGTGGGGGGAAATAGCAGCTATATAGACAGCAAACTGTATCTGCCATAATACTATGCATAATTTATTGAATAAGAAATAGATATGAAGTACTTTATACTAATAAATTTACTAAGTTTTTTTAGAGGGGGATTACAAATAATGAAATAATTATTTTGGAAAAATGGGGAAGGGAAGGGAAAATAAGGAAGTTTGTAGATGAGCTATAGTCATTTTTTCAGAGTAAAATTCAATAGAAAATGGTTAAAATATATTGAGAAATATCTATAAGAGAGGAGTATGGAAAGATGGTGGAGTAGGAGGACCCTAAGTTCTTCCTCATCCCATGGGTACAACTAGACAACACACTCACATCAGCATAAATAACCCCCAAAATGACCCAAAGAGTGTCAGAATAAACTTTACAACTAAAGGTAGAGAAGATGCCACCTCAAGGACAGTAGGAAGGACTGACACGAGGTATAGAACAAAATGGACGATGGCTGTCTCTGATCATGAGGGTACTGGTGGTACAGAGAAAGTCAAGAAACAGACTATCACACTGGGAAGATGGATCCCCATAACATTTGGCTTTGAAAGCAAGAGGGGCAAATTTTTTGAGTTCTTACAACCATCAAGACTTAAAGCCTAGAATTTTAAAAATCAGCACACTTGGCTCTGGGAGAAGCTGGAGGGCATTATGGAGTTGAGTCCCTGTCCCTAAAGAGACTGACATCAGCCTGTGCAGATGCACTGTAGAACCAATAGTTTGAAAAACTCCTGGGACATACAAGAGTGAGAGTTACTTACTCATTTCAGCATGTCCTGGAGAGACAGGGCTCACAGGGAGACCCCTCCAGGAATAAAGGAGCTAACAAGTACCATTACTCCCCAGCATAAACATGGGGCTAAATGCAGGAAGCAGCATGGTGTGATCATTCCTATTTAACTTGCTTACACCAAGCTCTGCCACCCCACACTTTGGTGGATGTGCCCTTTCAAGTCATGCTTGCCTTAGTTCTGGTGTAGCAGGCCCCCTCCACCAGAAGATTAGTGCAAAACCCCACAAACATTGCATATCTCAACTCACACACTTGCAGAGTTTTGGTTCTGGTGGCAGTAGCAGCAGTCTCATTTCACAAACAGATCAACATGCACCTTGTTAAAATATGTCCCAACCCTGCTAGGAGCAAAACACGGCCACAACAGGCAAAGAGACCCTCTGTAGATGACTGGACAGAAAAGAAAAACAGCCTAGACACAATAGCAGAACACGTGTAACATACATAGGAGACACTGCCTGAAGCACCAGGCCCTGGGGAACAAGGGACATTGCACTGCAAAGCACTACAGGACCTCTTTTTCATAAGGACATTACCTTCAAGACTAGAATATATAGTTGACTTTCCTAATACACAGAAACAGACAAAAAGAGTTAGATAAAAATGAGGAGATAGAGGAATATGTCCCAAATGAAAGAACAGGACAAAACCATAGCAGGAAACCTAAGTGAAATGTATATAAGTAATATGCCTGATAAAGAATTTAAGGATACCCACTGGCCTTGAGAGAAGAGTGGACATCAGTGAGACCATTAAGAAAGAGATAAAAAAGAACCAATCAGAAATGAAGAACACAATACATGAAATTAAAAATGCACTTGATGGAATAAATAGCAAGCTAGAGGAAGCAGAGGAACAAATTAATGACCTGGAAGACAGAGTAATGGAAAGTAATCAGCTGAGAAGGTGAGAGAAAAAAGTATTATGCAAAACAAAAATAGACTTTGGGAACTCAGTGACTTCATCAGGCATAATAACATTCACATTATAGGGATCCTAGAAGAAGAAGAGAAAGTAAAGGGAGCAGAAAATTTATTTGAAGAAATAGCTGAAAATTTCCCTAATCTGGGGAAGGAAATAGATATGCAGATCCAGGAGACACAGAGATGCCCCAATAACATCAACCTAAGGAGGTTCACACCAAGATACATAGTAACTGAAATGGCAAAAAGTAATGTTGAAAAAAATTTTAAAAGCAGCAAGAAAAAAGAAGACAGTGACATACCAGGGAAACCTCATAAGTCTATCAGTGGAGTTTTCAGCAGAAACTTTGCAGGCCAAAAGAGAGTGTCATAATATATTCAAAGAGCTGAAAGGGAAAAATTTGCAGCCAAGAATACTTTATCTCTCCTTCTATTCTGAATTATAGCTTTGTTGGATAAAGAATTTCTCAGATAAACAAAAACTAAAGGAGTTAATGACCACTAAACCAGCCCTAAAGAAATAGTAAAGGAGACTCTTTGAATGGAAAGGAAAGACCAAAAATAAGAGTATGAAAAATAAGTATAACTGTAAAAAAATCAGTCAAGGGATTCACAAAATAAAAGGTTGTAAAATATGACACCATATGCCTAAAATATCGTGGGGAAAGGAGTATATAGAATGGGTTCAAACTTAAGTGACCATCAATTTGACATGCATCTTACATGCATATGATGTTTTATGCAAACCTATTGGTAACCACAAATAAAAAACCAAAAGAAATACAAAGAATAAAGAGAAAGGAATCCAAGTATATCACTAAAGAAAACCAGCAAACTATGAAAGAGAGTGAGAAGGATCAGAGAAAAAGTACAAAAACAACTATAAAACAAATAACAAATGGTAATAAATACATATCTATTGATAATTACTTTGAATGGAAATGAACTACATACTCCAATAAAAAGATATAGGGTGACTAAATGGATAAAAAACAAACAAACAAACAAAAGATAAGACCCATCTATGTGCTGCCTACAAAAGATTCATTTCAGACTCAAAGTCACCTGCAGATTGAAAGGGAGAAGATGGATAAAACACTTATTGTGCAAATGGATGTCAAAAGAAAGCTAGGGTAGCAATACTTAAATCAGACAAAATAAACTTTAAAACAAAGACTGTAACAAGATACAAAGGAGGTACTATGCAATAACACAGGGGACAATCTAACAAGAAGTTATAACAATTATAAGTATTTATATACCCAACACAGGAGAACCCAAATACATAAAACAGTTAAAAACAAACATAAAGGAACTAATCTATAGTAATGCAATCATAGTAGGGGACTTTAATACCCTACTTATATCAAATGGATAGATCATCCAAACAGAAAATAAAAAAAGGAAACAGTGGCTTTGAATGACACATTGCACCAGATGGACTTAACAGATATATTGAGAACATTCTGCCCTAAAACAGCAGAATACATATTCTTTTCAAGTGCACATGGACGACTCTCTGAAATAGATTACATATTAGGTGACAAACAAGTCTCAACAAATTCAAGAAGGTCAAAGTCATACCATGCATCTTTTCTGACCACTATCAAACTAGGAATAAATCAGAATGAATAAATCAGAAGAAAAAGTCTGAAAAGAGCACAAATACATGGATGTTAAATAACATGCTACTAACAATGAATGGGTGAACCAAGAAATCAAAGAAGAAATAAAAAACTACATGGAGACAAATGAAAATAAAAATACAATGGTCCAAAATCTTTGGGATGCAGCAGGTAGTTCTAAGAAGGAAGTTTACAGCAATTTAGGCCTACCACAAAAAGCAAGAAAAATCTCAAATAAACTACCCAAACTTACACCTGAAGGATCTAGAAAAACAAACAAACAACCCCAGAACCAGCAGAAAGAAAGATATCATAAAGATTAGAGCAGAAAGAAATGATATAGAAACTAAAAGAAAGAAGAAAGAAAGAAAGAAAGAAAGAAAGAAAGAAAGAAAGAAAGAAAGAAAGAAAGAAAGAAAGAAAGAAAGAAAGAAAACAGATTAATGAAACCAGGAGCTGATTTTTTGAAAAGATCAATAAAATTGACACATTTTTAGATAGATTCATTCCAAAAAAAAAAAAAAAGAGGACTCAAACAAACAAACAAAATCACAAATAAGAGAGACAAAATCACCAACACTACAGAAATACAACTGTAAGAGAATATTATGAAAAACTATTTGCCAACAAATTGGATAACCTAGAAAAAAATGGATAAATTCCTAGAAACATATACCCTACTAAAACTGAAGCAGGAATAAATAGAAATTTGAACAGACCAATGACCAGCAATGAAATTGAATCAGTAATTTAAAAATTCTCAACAAACAAAAGACCAGGGCCGGATGGATTCCCAGGCAAATTCTACCAAACATTTAAAGAAGAGTTAATACCTATGCCTCTCAAACTATTCCAAAAAATAGAAACAGAAGGAAAACTTCTAAAGTCATTCTATGAGGCCAGCATTACCCTGTTACCAAAACCAGACAAAGACACCACACACACACACACACACACACACACACACACACACACAAAAGATGCCAATATCTCTGATGAATTAGATGCAAAAATCCTCAACAAAATACTAAAAAAACAAATCTAATAATTCCTTAAAAAATCATTCACAATCAAATGGGATTTATTCCTGGGATGCAAGGATTGTTCAGTAATCACAAATCATTCAATGTGGTATCTCACATCAATAAGAGAAAGGATAAAAACCATATGATTATTTCAATAGATTCAGAAAGAAAAATGGAAAACATTTGACAAAGTACAACATCCATTCATGATAAAAACCCTCAACTAAGTAACTTTAGAGGGAACATACCTTAATAATAAAGGCCTAATATGTACAACCCACAGCTTACATCATACTTAATGGGGAAATACTGAAAGCTTTTCTCCAAAGTTCAGGAACAAGACAAGGATATCCAATCTCAGAAATATTATTCAACATAGTACTGGAAGTCCTAGCCACAGCAATCAGACAACAAAAAGAAATAAAAGATATGCAAATTGGCAAGGAAGAAATATAACTTTCACTATCTTTAGATAACATGATACTATATATGTAGAATACCCTAAAGACCACCAAAAAACAACTAAACTGATAAATAAATTCAGTAGTCATAGGATACAAAATCAATGTAGGGAAATCTGCTGCATTTCTATGCACTAATAATGAAGTAGCAGAAAGAGAAATTAAGAAAACAATCCAATTTATAATTGCATTAAAAATAATAAAGAACCTGGGAATAGATCTAACAAAGAGGTGAAAGACCTGTGCTCTGAAAACTATAAAACACTGATGAAAGAAGTTGAAGATGATACAAGGAAATGGAAAGACATTCCATGCTCATGAATTGGAAGAACAGATACTGGTAAAATGTCTATACTATCCAGAGCAATCTACAGATTCAGTGAAATCCCTATCAAAATACCAACAGCATTTTTCACAGAACTGGAAGAAAAAATCCTAAAATTTGTATGGAACCACAAAAGACCCCAAATAACCAAAGCAATCTTGAAAAAGAAAAACAAAACTGGAGGTATCACAATTCCAGACTTCAAGTTATACTACAAAACTAGAGTAATCAAAACAGTATGGTACTGGTACAACATTAGACACATAGATCAATAGAACAGAATGGAGAACCCAGAAAAAAAGCCCAAAATTATATGGTCAATTAATCTTTGACAAAAAAAAAAAAAATATGTGGTGGGAAAAAGACCATCTCTTCAACAAATGGTGCTGGAAAACCTGGACAGCTACATGGAAAAGAATGAAAGTAGACCAGTTTCTTACATCATACATAAAAATAAATGTGAAACAGATTAAAGACCTAAGTGTGAGAAAAACCATAAAAAAAAAAACCCAAGAAGAAAGCACAGGCAGTAATATCTCTAACATTGCCCACAGCAACATTTTCTAGAGACATCTCCTGAGGCAGGGCAATAAAAGTAAAATTAAACTATTGAGACTACATCAAAATGAAAAGCTTCTGCACAGAAAAGGAAACTATCAACAAAACTAAAAGGCTACCTACTGAATGTGAGAAGATATTTGCAAATGACATATCCAATAAAGGGTTATTTTCCAGAATATATAAAAGACTTCTACAACTCAACAACCCCCCCAAAAAAAATTCAATTAAAAATGGGCAGAAGACATGAACAGACACTTCTCCAAAGACATACAGATGGCCATCAGATACATGAAAAGATGCTCAACATCACTCATCATCAGGGAAGTGCAAGTCAAAACCACAGTGAGATATCACTTCACATCTGTGAAATGGCTAAAATAAAAAATGCAAGGAACGACAAATGTTGACAAAGATGTGGAGCAAAAGGAGCTCTCTTTCACTGTTAGTGGGAATAAAAACTGGTACAACCACAGTGGAGAACAGTATGGAGGTTTCCCAAACAATTAAAAATAGAGCTTCCATATGCTCCAGTAATCATACTACTGGGTATTTATTCCAAAAATACAAAAACATACATTCAAATGGATACATGCACCCCTATGTTTATTGTAGCATTATTTATAATAGCCAAATTATGGAAGCAATCCAAGGGTCCATCAGTAGATGAATAGATAATGAAGAGGTGGTAAATATGCACAAAGGAATATTATTCAGCCACAACAAAGAACGAAATCTTGCCATTTACAACAACCTGGATGGAGCTAGAGAGTATAATGCTGAGCAGAATAAGTTGGAGAAAGACAAATGGCATATAATTTCACTCATATGTGGAATTTAAGAAACAAATGAGCAAAGGCAAAAGAGAGAGAGAGACAGAGAGACAGACAACCAAGAATCAGACTCTTAACTATAGAGAAGACGGGAGGGTGAAATAGGGGATGGGGATTAAAGGGTTACTCTTATCACTAAATAATGTATAGAATTGTTGAATCATTATATTGTATACCTGTATACCTGTAGCTAATATAACACTGTATGTTAACTATACTGGAATTAAAATTAAAAGCTGAATGAAAAATATCTATAAGAGAGTACATTTTTAAATAAAATTGGATTTCAATAAAATATATCTAAGAGACCTCGAAGTATTTTTTTTCCTACATAGAGACAGAACAGAATATGAAAATGAAGGGAGAAGGGATAGTTGCTTTTTATGTCAAGTAAATATGTTCCATTTTTAAAAAATAATGTGCATAGCTTATTTGGTCAAAACTTAGAACATTTCATTTACTTTTCCAGAAGTCTTTCACTAAGAGAGAAGATTAACTGTCATCATACTAGGTCTTTTACTTCCTACTCTATGTATATTAAAAAAGAAATCTATCATGTCAAAATCCATTCCTTCCATTTTAGTTTCTTTGAAGCATTTCATAGTATCTCAGAAATTGATATGCCACCTCTTCAATTTGTATTTTAATTCAGTGAGAACTCCATCACTTGACTTCGAAGTAGACTCTATTATATTTCCCAAACACTGATTCTCAAGCCAACTGGAAAGTCTACAGTTCAACACTGTTACCTTGATTCTCCTCTGTATCATTTTTGGCCCCCTTATTCTAGGTCTCTCTCTACACATGTGTGCATACACACAGTTTCCTAAGTGATAGAATCCTTAGCTCAAGAATTCTTTCAATCCTCTATAATTTCTTTAAAGCATTTCTTGAAAATGAAATGAATCTCTGACACTCGCTGGTAGTGCTCTGTGCCTGCATGTAACACAATACAGGCATCTTAGGATGTCCTCACCAGAGGCTCAGCTGTCTCCTGGTTTCATCATGTCAGAGTATTTTTAAAGAACTATATTCATGAAACAAGACATCTAGTAGTACTTTCAGTATGGTCAATGGGTAGCAAGGACTGACTCCTGGGGACCAAGAGGATTTGTGTGCCTCAGTTCTAAAGTGAGCTTAAAAAATCTGGACTAGATAATACCTAAAGTCTTTACGGAGGGGCAGAACTGGTCCAACCACAGTCCAGCACTACCATTGTTTCCTTAGAAGTAGAACTCTATGTCTAGCAACTGCCTTAGGGTCTTTCCAAAGAGGTACAGGAACTCTTCAAGATAGAGCCAGTATTTTATACTTGCACACAGAGGTCATCACAGACCAGACAGTATTGACTAAAGATAGTGACAATCAATAGAAGGATCAGGGTGTCAGACTCCTCTGCTGTAAGGTGGGAAAGTGGGAAAAAGAGTAAAGAGCAGAACAGGCTAGCCTGCACAAGCCTGAATGTTGCTTGCCAGAAGTAGGTGAGTAGGTATGGGGAAGACTATCAGATTCTTATTCACAACATTATGAAACGCTTTATAAACTATGGGTTAGGCTCCAAATGTTAGCATTTAATTGTGTTAATTAAGCTATTATTTAGCTTTAACATTTAGCATTCCTCTAGACACTTTAGCATTCCTCTAGACACGTTGATATAGATAAATTAAATGGCTCCAATGGCTTCCTGGAATTGAGATGTCAAAACAAAACACTGTCTTTTGAGCTTTCTTTATCAAGAATTGGGCATATTCCTAGAATATAGTCCTATAGTCACAGTCAGTAACATTCCTATAAACCTTTAGGCATTTACAGAAGGATTCTTTTTGTGAAAACACACATAAACACAACCCAACCATAGGTTAGTGTACTTTAGAAAGGAAGGAGTAGAGGAAAAGACATAAATGAAGGGGGGGGAGAGAGGGAAAAAAGAAAGGATAAATAGAACATAAGGTGATGCATATATGGATTATAAGATAAGGAATTTGAGCTTCCTATGTCTGTATTTATTTGTTTATTTTAGTTTGCCAAGGTAAAAATCCCAATTAAGAAAATTGACAGGGTTGGTATATATAGTAGTGATTGTCTCTAGAACTACAAAAAGTTTCTTTATGCCTTTAACATATGTTGTGAATAGGAGAAGTCTTTAAACTCTTGTTAAAGTTAGATTAAGCTTCATTTCCCACGCCCTAAATGCAGAACTATTGCTTCTGCTCCCAGACCATTATGGGCTAAATCACATAAACACAAATCATATACAATAGTTATGATTTAGTAATTGTAGTATAAGATTCTATCTGCTTAGATGTCAGAAGTAATGTTAAAATATAAAGCCCAGCTATAAATAGGGTAAAAATCAAAAGAGGCTAAAACTTGTCCTTTTTGCTGAAAAAACATTTGAAAAAGAATACAGCCATCCGTTTTTGGTTACACATATGCGTTATACAAAGCAGCTGTTTTTTACAGAACGTTTCAATTCTACCAACACTACCTTCCTAACTCAGCTCCTCTGTAGATTTTAAGTGCCTGAAAACTTTGCTTTATTTCCTCAGTATTTCAGAGTCTTCATTTAATTTAGCAATATCTATGGTGTGTTTGTGAAAATATAACTTTATAAGATTCAAATTTTATGATAGCTTTTTTTTCACTGGGATAACTAATCAATTGTTTAACTATGTTGGCAAAGTTGTTATGTTCCACCATTAAAATTATCAAAAAAAAAAAAAAAGAAAAATTAACAGCTCAAAGTTCAACTAAGCTTTGGTAAATTTCCCTTTAAAGGAGAATTTATTACTTTTATTGATAAATAATGTGCTCTACATGTAAATGCTACATAATCCATTTCCATGCTCACTTGATTCAAGTGCTCAACTCCCTAATTAGGCATCTGTTAGACAATGAAACTTTGTTTTCCTGCACATAATATTGGTCTCTTTACTAATGTAGCTTGAATAATAACAACTTCTTTCTCAAGAGATTAATTTGATGCCTAAAGTGTCAGGAACAAAGATTCAACATTTACATTATATTAATTGATAGGGTGTGAATATTGTTATTATTCAAGCCATGTATTTTTAAATAATATAAACTAAAACTTAACAATTTTGAACACAGGAAAATACTGCATTAGCAACATCGATGAGTTAGGAATAGGGTTTCCGTGACTGTTTTATATGCTATGATTTTCAAACAGACCAATGACATATCATCCTTCTGTGCTTTGTCTATAAGTAGGGATATACATAGCCAGTATTTTCATCTGTATTCTTAGAAGAGGGCATCTTCTCCATTAGAAAATCCACAATGTACAAAAATGTCTGTTGATACTTGGTCATTAGTTTTATAAATGAAAATTGTTCAATGAAATCTACCAAATGAAAAGTGCAGAGTTCTAAATCATGTGGAGTTCTCCAATGTCAAGGTGGTCAGGTAGGACAAGGAGCTGAACTGCAAGTTAACAATCAAACCTATTCACTAACTGTAATAGTGTAACAAGAGGCAAAAGTAGATGCCAGCTCCCCGATGTTCTGTTTCTCCACATGGAACAACAAACGCAATGGTTAGGTGACAGGAGAGCAGACGGGGCATTGTCTAACAGCTAGGGAGCCCCAAGCAGAAGGCCCTGCCTTTTTGTGGGCCTGAGGGGCTTATGGAAAAGAGAAGGTAACAGTCAAGAGTGGAGAAGTGCTGAGCCAGATTGGAGAAAAGTGTCTTCGTCAAGGTCCCCCATATAGAAGGTTCTGGCTGAGGCACCTGAAAAGTGCTACAGCCAGTTCCCCTGATAAAGAGGCTTCTGGATGGAGCTGCCTAGGATAGGAATACAGATATATGTATGACCATGGCTAGCCTGAGGGACTAGTCCTTAACTGCAGTTCCTTCCAGAAAACTGTAATGCTCAGGCTGTGCACCAAGTCTAGTCTGAGAGGACACCTTACCCATGAGGCCTGCAAGGCAAAGATGGTGTGTAATTGCCTACAGTCAGGCCTGAAAGGTCATGTAGGGAATTTTGGCCTGGAGCCAAGCTGGACTTCTCAAATCAATCGTGTCAGATTCAACAAATATATTCCATACTTCTCAAGACCTGTAGCCTTCACAAATAGCATAGCAGAAATTATTTGTGCTATTTTTCATCATTGAAATTAAAGTTCAATTCTCCATTCAAATATTCTACTCTATTAAGAATGTCCTTTTCTTTATATATTGTTGAATTTGGTATAAGCATGGTAAAGTGTTACATAACTATAATTTCAGTGTTCATAGAATACCTGACCTCTGATGCTATGGTATGTGACATTTATCATGTGGGTGGAATACTCTCTCAGTCTGCGAATGACTGCTTTCTGAAGTTGGAATTTATTGCAACGATGGGTACAGCTTCTCTGAAAGAAAAATAGTACTTTTTAAAGATGCATCATTGTAAAGCAAAAAATATTGGCTACAACTATGCAGTTATACAAAATAATGAGGAAATAATGAGGAAAGAAGAATTACTGTTGAACTGGAAACCTTTGATATTAATAGTTAAGTAGTAATTCATGAAAGTGAACTGTACATGAAATGTAATAAAGATGAAAATTTTACTGAAGTAATTTTCTCTTCATTACGAAAACATGTCTGATAATACTGAAAAGCAATGTAAAGAAAAAAACAATCCTGTTTAGCTTTAAAGAATTGAAAAAGTAATGGATAAATAGAGAAGTTATACTAGCTGCAAATCCAAAGAATTATTGCCTTACCAGGAAATTACAGCATTTAATCAAATATAACTTCCATCTCATTTTTAAATTAGTTTTTTTAAGGCAAAAAAAAATGTGAGTTATATAGAATAGTGAGGACAAGAAATAAACAGGGAAATTAACTTAGTTATATTATAAATATATATATGTTATGTTTTTAATATATATTACATACTTATAGAAATAAATGTATTATAAATCTATGTTATATATTATAAATTATATCATTATATATCCCACACATTTACACAAGCCCTAATCCTTGAAAAAATATTATTTATCAATTTTTAATTGAACAATGATTTTACTTCACAGGTTTTTATTAGTTTTAAGTCCGTTTCCTCTGACTTATCAAAAGATACGAATAGAGTCTGAGCAAAGCACTGAAAGTAATAACCACAAAAATATACACATGCAAAACATATCACATGAGAGGATGTGATATGCATTATCTTATAGTTCCCTTTACAAAATCACATGACTTACTGAGATGATCTAGAGCCTAGAAGCTAGGTATGTCTAATTGCATTTTCCCAGCTGTCACTGGTTTGTCACCTGGCTTGTGAGGTAACAGAAAACATTCTGAACTAATGGATCTACTGTGAGAAGCTCAAGAATAAAAAATATGAATGACTTGGGAATTATGTAGGAATATTTAGAATAATCTTTAAAGTAATGACATACTTTGCAGAAAACTCAGCCATGAAACCAATATGTTTCCTAATTAGAGCTGAAAAATCATAAAATCACACAAAAAATGATATAAACAGAATTCAAGTGTCCTTGTGCTGTCACAGGTTATATTTCTTTATATTTCTCTTCTCAAAGTAATGTGGTGGTGCTATGTAAGATTTTCAGCATTCATATCCTTAAGTATGTCCCTTCACACTATTTATCAAGTAGTTTTATTACTTATGGTCCTGTGATTTCAACATATGTAAATATTGCAAACAGTTGTAACTATAATTTAGTCTTATACAGAATCAAATGTTTTTCTTTCAAATATATGTTCCTACATGATAATTTAAATTACAATGAATACATTTATAAAATTGGAATTGTAGTTACTCAATAAAACTAAACAAATATTGTCTTATTAAATGCAGTATGGATGCTCAAAGACTCCACATATAAAGTACCAAATCATATTTTTGTCCTGATTCCTGTATCTATTGCATTTAAACATGCGCCATGTTCAAATGAAACTGATAGTGCTGCAACAATTTTTTTTTGTTTTACTCTTAGCACGTTTTGGGTTCCCTAAACAGGAAAATAGTGTAGTGAAGTGCATGGATGTTCTTAATGCTAAATCAAAGATAATTTCTTTTCAGTATCAAATTATTTTTGATATTTGAATTGAAAACTCAATATAAACAAGCATAGAGTTCCAAAAATAATTGATAAAGCAAAATTCAATTAGTCAGATTTATCTCAGCTTCATCTTCCATGCAGCTTAATCAAATTTGTGAAACTTTATAACTTTTGGGGACTTAGGATGTTACAAAATACTTTTAAAGAATACAAAGACAGAAGCAGGGTTATGCTATGGAAACTGATACTACTTTTAGTACTTTTACTTTACAAAACAGCATGACTATTTTAGCTACTTTGCTAAGAATATACCCTGTTTCTGCTTCATTTTTCCTGTGTCCTATAAACATAATGACAAGCCCTATGCTAGAGTAAAGAAGGGCTTGCTTGCAAGCATTGAAAAAAAAAAAAAAGGATTCAATAGTCAAATGATAATATCATCATGTCTTTATATTTTTGGCTTTTCTGGAGATTTTCACTTTGACCTAAAAGTACATACAAAACTACAAGTCGATCTCCAATTACATGGATTTGAGGAACATATATCTGTATATGCCTTCAGTATAGCTATGAGCAATCTTCTTACAAAATCTTAACATAGAATTCCAGGCTTGAAAATTTATGCAGAGTAATTCTGGCTTTGGATATATGGAAAAATAGATAATGTATCTTCAATCCCTGACCCTGACCTTTAAAAACTAACCCTGCTAGAAATACGGGATTAGGTTTAAGAAGTGTTCTCACAGGGAGAAAGGGAAATCCCTAAACAAAATAAGCCAAATAGAACTTCAACGTAGATTATAAGAAAATGAGCAGGCATTGGGCTTGTGGGGAGGTCTTAGTTATTGTTTTTTAGCACCTAAGTGAGGATTTAGTACAGAGGTCCCATGTAGAGCTGATACCCTCAGAGACTCCATTCATGTGAAGAGGGTGTACAGAGAAAATCTGCTTAATTGCACTTGGAGATGATGAGGAAGTTAGTGTGTCTATCTGGATCCTGAGTGGGGAAACATATCTTGAAATTCAAAGCAATGGATCCTCATCCACTGAGTTTTTGGTTCAGTTTATATTAACCAAATGGTTATGGAAAGCATACATTAAGAAACCTATACTATGAAATATGCCTTGGCCCAAAAGACAAAGGTAGGCATTGGGTACTAGGAAGAAGCAAATGCAAAATTCCTCTGACCATACAGGATCCCTATAAATAAAGCCCTGGGAAGGCAAGCTCACAATCCAAAGTTACAAAACATTAATATATATATATCTCCCCTATAAGAGAGTCACAGCCATGACAAACTGGATGAATAGTTCCTCAGAACATTAGGTAATTATGCCAACTTGTGGACATTATGAAGATGGGTGTTTAAAATGACTAAAAGCACTATATAAAATTGAAACCATAAGAAATAAAAAGCAAAAATAAATAAGAATAGGACTATTTAAAAAAGAACTAAATATAAATTTCAGAAATGAAAAATTGCCATTGGAATTAAAATTTTACCAAATCAGTTGATTAGAGCTAGGTGAATGGAAGATTAGTGACCTGTAAGCTAGATAATAACAATGCATATTGAGTGCTTACCAAGCCCACAAGTGCTGAAAAAGTAATTGCTACCAAAAATCATAAGATACCTTGGAATACACCTAACCAAAGAGGTAAAGGATCTATACTCTAGGAACTACAGAACACTCATGAAAGAAATGGAAGAAGACACAAAAAGTTGGAAAAACATTCCATGCTCATGGATTGGAAGAATAAACATTGTTAAAATGCCTATGATACCCAGAGCAATCTATACCTTCAATGCCATCCTGATCAAAATGCCACTGACATTTTTCAAAGTGCTGGAACAAACAATCCTAAAATTTGTATGGAATCAGAAAAGACGCCAAATCACCAAGGAAATGTTGAAAAAGAAAAACAAAGCTGGGAGCATCACATTGCCTGATTTCAAGCTATATTACAAAACAGTGATCACCAAGACAGCATGGTACTGTCACAAAAACAGACACATAGACCAATGGAACAGAATAGAGAGCCCAGATATGGACCCTCAACTCTATGGTCAAATAATCTTTGACAAAGCAGGAAAAAATATGCAATGGAAAAAAGACAGTCTTTTCAATAAATGGTGCTGGGAAAATTGGACAGCTATATAGAGAATTATGAAACTAGACCATTCTCTAATACCATACACAAAGATAAACTCAAAATGGATGAAAGACCTCAATGTGAGACAGGAATCCATCAAAATCCTAGAGGAGAACATAGGCAGTAACCTCTTTGACATCGGCCACAGCAACTTCTTTCAAGATACATCTCCAAAGGCTAGTGAGACAAAAGCAAAAATGAACTTTTGGGACTTCATCAAGATAAAAAGCTTCTGCACTGCAAAGGAAACAGTCAACAAAACAAAGAAGCAACCCACAGAATGAGAGAAGATATTTGCAATAGACACTACAGATAAAGGGCTGGTACCCAAGATCTATAAAGAACTTCTCAAACTCAGCACCCAAAAACCAAATAATCAAGTCAAAAAATGGGCAGAACACATGAACAGACACTTCTCCAAAGAAGACATACAAATGGTTAACAGACACATGAAAAATGTTCATTATCATTAGCCATCAGGGAAATCCAAATCAAAACCATATTGAGATACCACCTTACACCAGTTAAAATGGCAAAAATTGACAAGGCAAGAAACAACAAATGTTGGAGAAGTTGTGGAGAAAGAGGAACCCTCTTACACTGTTGGTGGGAATGCAAGTTGGTACAGCCACTTTGGAAAACAGTGTGGAGGTACCTCAAAAAATTAAAATTAGAGCTACCCTATGACCCAGCAATTGCACTACTGGGTATTTACCCCAAAGACACAGATGTAGTGAAAAGAAGAGCCAAATGCACCCCAATGTTCATAGCAACAATGTCCGCAATAGCCAAACTGTGGAAAGACCCGAGATGCTCTTCAACAGACGAATGGATAAAGAAGATGTGGTCCATATATCCAATGGAATATTACTCAACCATCAGAAAGGATGAATACCCAACTTTTACATCAATGTGGATGGGATTGGAGGAGATTATGCTAAGTGAAATAAGGCAAGCAGAGAAAGTCAATTATCATATGGTTTCACTTATTTGTGGAACATAAGGAATAGCATGGAGGACATTAGGAGAAGGAAGGGAAAAATGAAGGGGGGGAAATCAGAGGGAGAGAAGAACCATGAGAGACTATGGACTCTGAGAAACAAACTGATGGTTTTAGAGGGGAGGGGGGTGGGGGGATGGGTTAGCCTGGTGATGGGTATTAAGGAGGGCACATACTGCATGGAGCATTGGGTGTTATATGAAAACAATGAATCGTGGATCACTACATCAAAAACTAATGATGTATTGTATGGTAACTAACATAACAAAATAAAATAAAATTTAAAAAAAGTAATTGTTATCCTATTATTTTTTATTGTTTTTTTGTTGCTGTTATTTCTATTACTGCAATAATATTCATTAGTATATTCTGGATAACTGGAATTTGTTGGTGACAACCAGACTGGCTCTGTCATCTGTGCTATCTAAACTACTCTGCTGTATTGACTCTAAGGAAATTATTCAGAATTTAGAAGAGTAATAACTAGATGATCAATATGGAGATTACAAAATGTGGAGGATGAAATGTAAAGGTCTAATATGTATCTCTAATCACTCTTCCTTAACACTCTTTTGCGATGCACACACTCCTGGATTTCTCTAGCTTCTTCACTGGTACTGTGTCTCATGCTCTTATGCTTGTTCTTCCTCCTATCTCTGACTTCTTAACACTGGACCACCCATGGCTCAGACTACAAAGTACTACTCCTCTGTAGATTACTCACTCACTTGATATCATACAGTCCCACACTTTTCCATCTTTATATATCTCCATGCTGAAAATTCCCAATTTCTATCCCATATATATATCACATATATATCATATATACAACTACCTACATAGTACCCCAAATTAGCATCCCTCCAGTCTGGCTCTCACAGTATTCCCCATTTATTTCTTTCCAGGTCTCCAAGACATTGCTTTTCTCTTATAAACCACACCTAAAACAAAACAAAACAAAACAAAACAAAACAAAACAAAACAAAACAAAACAACAAACAAATCCCACACAAACACACATCTAAGTTACCAAAAAGTCCTATTGGCTCAAGAGTCTAACCACGGTTCACCACCTGCACCACTAACCACCCTGGTCCAAGCTACCATTATCATTATCCCAGATAATAGCAACAGCATCCTAACTCGATTCCCTGCTTCTGTCCCTGATCCTCTTCAGTCTATTCTGAATATTTAAGTTTGTATGATCCTACTTAAGTGTAAGTCAAATGATGTCACATTTTTGCTCAAAGCTACCCAATTCTCACAGAGAAATAAAAGCTTATAAGCTTGTAAATAATTAGGCTATCATCAGCAGTCATTCTCATAATTTTCTACTCCTCTCTTTTTTCACTGTACTTCAATCACATAGACATCCTCTAGTATTCTTTTTTTTTTTTTTAAAGATTTTATTTATTTATTTGACAGAGAGAGACATAGCGAGAGCAGGAACACAAGCAGGGGGAGTGGGAGAGGGAGAGGCAGGCTTCCCGCAGAGCAGGGAGCCTGATGTGGGGCTCGATCCCAGGACCCCGGGATCATGACCTGAGCCGAAGGCAGATGCTTAACGACTGAGCCACCCAGGCACCCCATCCTCTAGTATTCTAGGAATGCTTCTACCTCAGCATATTTGCACAGGTTCTCTCTGCATGGAAAATTCTTCCCCTAGATATCCACATAGCATCTTCCTTTACCTCCTTTTTCATTCACTTACATATCACCTTCCCTTAACATCTGTATGAAATTACAACCCCTAATAACTCATCATTTCTTATACCTGCTTTAGTTTTCTCTTTAGCACTTACTATTGTACATAAAATATGTTCTTTTAATTTTTGTTTAGTCTACATCTCCTAAAAGGAAAACTCCATATGTCACTACTGAATCCCCAAAGCCTAAAAAGGATGTGGGCTCAAGCAGGTCCCTAAGACATAAATAAATTGCATGACCAGAAAGCTTGCACTCCCAGTGCACATATTCAGCCTGTTTTATTACCATTTCTTTTTCAACTCTTATAAAAGGCCTCATGGAAACTTTCTATGACTAGGTGACTAAGAAAATAATTGTAGATGTCATCTAGGTGGCTCTGTGTGATAGGATATCACCAAAATAAAATGGAAGTCTATAGCATTAAAACCTTCTTTAGGGGGTCAATGAGAAAATAAATCTTTGGAGTGTGTAGAATTTTGGTTGTCTACTTTGTCTATATTGATCTATACTGATTTATGAATGATGAAGAATGGTTGAATGATGAGAAACTTAGATAAAATAAGACTAGTAGATTAAATAAAAGGCAGAAAAAGGCTTCAAGTCCCTGACTCTGGGCTCTTCAGTTCCAGCAGATTCTTCCCACCACACAGGTTGTCCTGACCAAAATTCATGTGCACCTCTGTGAGGCTCTGGGAAAAAACTGGGGAGCAGCTTTCAATCATGTTGATTCTTTCCTCATTAACACTTTTTATAGCTTCTGCTGGTTCTCTAATAACAACAACCTTGAACCAACCTGAGATTCTTTCTCATAACTTTTTTTTTATCCCTAACAACCAGTTATTTTATTTTATTTTTTTTATTCTTATGTTAATCTCCATACATTACATCATTAGTTTTAGATGAAGTGTTCCATGATTCATTGTTTGTGTATAACACCCAGTGCTCCATGCAGAATGTGCCCTCCTCAATACCCACCACCAGGCTAACCCATCCTCCCACCCCCCTCCCCTCTAGAACCCTGTTTGTTTTTCAGAGTCCATCGTCTCTCATGGTTCGTCTACCCCTCCGATTTCCCCCGCTTCATTTTTCCCCTCCCGCTACCTTCTTCTTCCTCTTTTTTTTTTCTTAACATATATTGCATTATTTGTTTCAGAGGTACAGATCTGAGATTCAACAGTCTTGCACAATTCACAGCGCTTACCAGAGCACATACCCTCCCCAGTCTCTATCACCCAGTCACCCCATCCCTCCCACCCCACCCCCCACTCCAACAACACTCAGTTTGTTTCCTGCGATTAAGAATTCCTCATATCAGTGAGATCATATGATACATGTCTTTCTCTGTTTGACTTATTTCACTCAACATAATACCCTCCAGTTCCATCCACGTCATTGCAAATGGCAAGATCTCATTCCTTTTGATGGCTGCAGACCCCCTGTTGAGCAGGGAGCCTGATGTGGGACTCTATCCAGGGACTCCAGGATCATGACCTGAGCCGAAGGCAGTCGCTTGACCAACTGAGCCACCCAGGCGCCCAGCATAGCTTGCTTTAAGTGCTTTATGTTGGAAGTATTTCAGAATTAAAATATATGTATTTATAAATGGAAAGGAAAATCTATGAGAATATTTAAAAAGTGGTACAAAGCCTCAAAGCAGATGGGCTCTAGACAAAATAGGAGGGTTATTTCAATCTCATTTATATATTCTAAATCTGTTCATCTCCAGGATCTTCAGTAACTTTTACTTTATTGTTTTCTAGTTGACTATACCCCACTATAACATCCTATCCAGATTGTCCCACACTTCTACATTTCTTCTGTGCCTTTTGTTTTTGATCAGTCAAAACTCTTATTTCCTAATATTTAACCTTTCTTGATTTGAAGTCTTTACACTTAAATCTTCAAACTATGTAAGAGGTTCCTATTCCCATTCTGATTCCTCCTAATTTCTGGGAATTGTGAAAGAGGATGCTGTTGATCCTAATGGATTATTCTCTCTCAATTTCCATTTTCTAAAATAAGAGACCTCTTCTTCTTCTTTTTCTTCTTCTTCTTCTTCTTCTTCTTCTTCTTTTTTTTTTTTTTTTAAGTAGGCTCCATGCCCAGCATGGAGCCCAATGCAGGGCTTGAACTCACCACACTGAGATCAAGAGCTGAGCTGAGATCAAGAATTGGACACCCAGGGGTGCCTGGGTGGCCCAGTCATTAAGCATCTGCCTTTGCTTGGGTCATGATTCCGGGGTCCTGGGCTCAAACCCCACATTGGGCTCCCTGCTCAGTGGGAACCCTGCTTCTCCCTCTCTCACTCCCCTTGCTTGTGTTCCTTCTCTTGCTATGTCTCTCTCACTGTATCTCTCTCTGTCAAATAAATAAATAAAATAAATAAAATCTTAAAAAAAAAAAAAAAGAATTGGACACCCTATTGAATGAGCCACCCACGTGCCCTAAGAGACATCTTTTTGTCAGACATCCAGGGAAGAAGAATAAGATCAGCTTTGGTCAAAGGAGAGCCCAGAAGTAGTTACAATTTTTGCCCTTCCTCTTTTCCTTCTGCCTCTCTCTTCCAACTCCTGCCTCTCCATTCCATCTTAATTTACTCATCACAAGGAAAAGCTTCTCTCACTTGTAAATATTTTTATACTTAGTAATTATGTTACTTATTTTTCTTTGCATATGACATGAGTATTTCTTGCTCAGACATACAGAGCCTCTGATTTTTCATAGTCTTATTTCTTTGGTTTATAATGAATGTAGAGGATTTAATTTGATTAAATTATTGTCCAAGAGTATTAAATTTCAAGACAACAAGCATAGGCTTGTTATAAAAATTTATATTAGCTTACTTATATATTAAAACATAAATAAAACCATGAATAAAAGGCAAGCTAACTTTAATTTAAAAATAAAGCAAGTTACAAAGAAAACAAAACCACTAATTCAAAAAGATATATGTACCCCTATGTTTATTGTAGCATTATTTACAATAACCAAGCAATGGGAGCAACCTAAGTGTCCATCAATAGATGAATGGATAAAGAATATTATATATATTTATATATTATATATATAATATGTATATTATATATGTAAAATATATATCAGAATTTTACTTAGCCATAAAAAAGAATGAGATCTTGCCATTTGCAACAATAAGGATGGACCTCGAGGGTATTATGCTAAGTGAAATAAATCAGACAGAGAAAGATAAATACTATATGATGTTACTTATTGTGAAATCTAAAAAACAAATTAAAGAAACAGAAACAGACCTGTATATACAGAGAACAGCTGATAGTTGCTAGAATGTGGGAGGGATGAGCAAAATGGGTAAAGGGGAGTGGGAGGTACAGACTTCCAGTTTGTAAATGAATAAGTCATGGGGATAAAAGCATATGAATATAGCCAGTGGTATTGTAATAGCATTGTGTGGTGACAGATGGTAGCTATGCTTATGGTGAGCATAACATAACAAAAAGAGTTGTGAAATCATTATGTTGTAGACCTGAAATGAACGCAACATTGTGAGTCAAGTATACGTCCAATAAATAAATAAATAAATAAATAAATAAATAAATAAATAAAAATAAATAAATAAGGCAAGTTAAGGAATGTAATTTTATCAGCAAATAGGGCTGAACATTGACAATTCCTTGTCAAAATATGCAAGCACTTTTATGCCCCAATTGCGATCTGGATTTAAAAACAAACAAACAAATAAACAAATAAAAACAACCAGTAACATTTCTACATTTGTACAAAATGTTTATATTATAATCATACATTTCCCAGCATTTTATGTTTCAGGGGGATGCTTGGAACTCTGTATATTAAGCAGAACTTTATTTTGAAAGTATTTTCAAACTTTCCATTATGTGAGTTTTTTAATTTTATTTTGTAAAAGCAAAACATACTTCTGTAATTGAAATACTCATTCTATCTTAAAAAAGAGTCCTATATAAAATGCCAAACGGTTAAGTGATAACACCATGGCTTGATATTTTGTATTATTGAAGGACACTTAACCTGGGTCTTCAAAATGTTTTGAAAGAAAAATCTATTAAAGATTTGGTTGGCTGTAGATATTTGTATTGTTAGACCTAGTGTACCAAAAGGTGATTGTGAAGAATAACTTAATTTATTATGAAAAATAGCCATTCCAATGATCTTATTGCTATTATTGGGTGGCATATAGAGCCAAGGGCTTATTTCTGATCTTAGTACCTCCATATGTGATAACTGTCTGTATCTTAATAATAAAAATGCTGGGTTTGGGTTCAAGATGGTAACATAGGAGGCTCCTGAACTCAAATCCAGACACACTGAATCTGCAACTACATATGGAAAAACTTCCGCTGAAAAAAACCCCAATAACTGGCTGAGAAACTCTTACACATTGGGCATATAAAAGAAGGTCCACATCGAAGCAGGTAAAAGAGGATGGGGCAAAATGTCACCATATAGTTCATTCCCACCATAACGGCCCACATTTGGAAGGGAACTTAAAACCTGGGGCTTCTCCCTGAGGAATAAAGGATTTGAACACCACATTGGGTACCATAACTTTAAGACTTGCACATGAGAGACAAAAACCCAAAACATCTAGCTTTGAAAACCAATAGAACTTGCATTCACTAGACCCACAAATATGGTAAACTGAGAAACTACTCTTAAAGGGCTCACACACAAACTCACTGCCATGGGACTCAGAGCAGAGGAAGGTGATGGAGACAAACCCAGACTTTACGTGAAAGAGGGTCATTTGCTAATCATAAAGCATCAGTCTAAGGGGCAGTCATCTAATTTTACATACATCTGGAAGCCTATTGGTTGACGTGCAACATATTTGCACTCTCATTCTGTCTCCAGCCAGTAGGCACTTTTTCTTCCACCATTTCCATGGCACCATCTATACATTCTCCCTCTGTCTTATTATAGCCAGTGGGTACCATCTTTTTTCATTGTTGTTTTTAAACTCTAGGCCTTTTTATTTTCTCTAAGCACTACATGTATGTACCCCATCTACCTTGCTTCAGCTGGTGGATTCCATATTCACTCCCCATCTGCCATACTCCAGAGCACCAGTATCTTCCAGATGGGAATTTTTACATGCATCTGGTTTGCCAGGTTTTTTAGCTTGGACCCAGAGGACACCCCATGATTGCCTGGCTCTGGAGGCCAAGGGAACTTGTGGTCATGAGTCATATGGGTGAAACTATTGAAGGGACAGTTCTTGATAGAATTCCAGCACAGGACACTGCACAGATAGCATACCAAAACACACCTCTAGTCTTTCTGTGAAAGAAGTCTATTTGCTTGTTGTAGATCTTTGACCTAAGGGACAGGCTTCAGGTGTGGCACATTTTTAGGGGGGGGGTTCTATGGAATGACTCCCAGGGAATGTGAACTGATGAATGCCATCTTTGCAGTTTTTCTCTGCCTTGCTATAGCTCCCAGGTATCTCACAGAAAGAAACTTAAAAACTCACTTGGTGCTCTGAATTTTGTGACTGCCATTCAGAAGATACCTATTGACCACCTGGCTCTAGTGGCCAGTGGCCTTATGCTTGTAGTCCAATGACTGTTTATACTTGAATTCATTTAAAAATGTTGCCAGAGTGGCTTCCAACAGCCTGAATCTAGGTGCTGACTCAGACTTTTCCCTTTGGGACAATGACATGTCTTGGCACATCCTCATCTACTCAGAGCCATAAAATATAAGATATACTGCTTGTACAATCTCCAAGGTTTGAGAGACAATCAAGATCTAGGGCAGGGTTGAATGATACTGCTAATTTTCTACATGAGGCCACTCACTCAAGACTAGGAGACATGGCTGTTTTATCTAATGGATAGAAACCCCACAGAGAGTCAAGCAAAATGAAGAAATTGAGGAATACATTCCAAATGAAAGAAGATAAAACCACAGGGGAAAAAAATATTAACGAAATGGAGATAAGTAACTTACCTGATAAAGAGTTCAAAGTAATGGTTAAAAAAGGTGTAAGTGAACTCAGAAGAAGAATGGATGAACACAGTGAGAACTTCAATAAGGAGACAGACTATAAGAAAGTACTAAATAGGAGTCATGGAACATAAGAATGCAATAATTGAACTGAAAAATACACTAGAGGCTCAACAGCTGACAAGATGAAGCAGAAGAAAGAATCAGGAATTGCCAACAGTGCGGTGATCTTACCTAATGAGAGCAGCTAAAAGAAAAATGAAAAAAAAAAAAAAAAAAAAAGGACAAATACTTCAGATACCCATGGGACAAAATCAGATGGACTAATTTTGCATTATAAGGGTCCCAGAAGAAGAGAGAGAGAAAGGGGCAGAAAATGTATATGAAGAAATAATGGCTGAAAACTTCCCTAACCATTGGAAGGAAACAAATATCCAGATCCAAGAAGCCCACAAAGTTCCAAATGAGGAAACCAAAAAGATGTACACCTTATAATTAAAATGTCAAAAGTTAAAAACAAGAGAGAATTTTAAAAGCAGCAAGGGAGAAACAACTTGTTACATACAATGGAACCCATAATAAGACTGTAGCAGATTCTTCAGCAGAAGCTTTACAAGTCAGAAGAGAGTAGCACAACATATTCAAAGTGCTGAAAGAAAAGAAAAAGCCAACAAACACTCTATCTGGCAAAGTTATCATTTAGAATTGAAGGAGAGATAAAGGATTTCCCAGACAAGCAAAACATAAAGGAATTCATCATCACTAAATTAGTTTTACAAGAAATATTAAAGACATTTCTCTAAACTGAGAAGAAAAGGTGTTAATTAGTTATAGGAAAAGACATGAAGTATAAATCTTAGTAGTAAAGGTAAATATATAGTAAAGGTAGTGGATTAATCACTTATAATGCTAGTATAAAGGTTAATAGCCAAAAGTAGTAAAAATAACTACAACTACAATAACAAGGGATAAACAAGGTAAAGAATGTAGAATGTGACATCACAAACATAAAATGTAGAATAGGGGAGTAAAATGTACAGCTTAGAATATTATGAAACTTAAGTTGTTATCAACTTAAAATATACATTTACAGTTACAAGTTGTTATATGTTTCTTTTTAAATTTTAAAAAATATTTATTTATTTATTTGAAAGAGAGAGAGAGAACACAAGTGGGGCAAGGAGCAAAGGCAGAGGGAGATACCTAGGCATAAATTTAATCAAGAAGTAAGATATCTGTAAATGAAAGCTCCAACAGTGTGTTGAAAGGAATTGAAGATGACACAAACAATGGAAAGACATCTAGTTTTAGTGGATCAGAAGAACTACTATATTACAATGTCCATACTACCCAAAGCCATGGATTCAACACAATCCCTATCAAAATTCCAAAGCATTCTTCACAGAAATAAAACAATCCTAAAATTTGTATAGAACCACAAAAGACCCCAAATAGCCTAAAGCAATCCAGAGAAAGAACAAAGCCAGAAGCATCATGTTCCTGAATTTTCAAACTATATTGCAAATCTATAGTAATTATAATTGTATGGCACTTGCATAAAGATAGGCACATAGATCAATGGAACAATAAAGAGCCTGAAATTAAACCCCTGCATTCACAGTCAGTTAATATTCAATAAGGGAGCCAAGAACATCCAATGGGGAAAGGATAATTGTTTTAACAAATGGTGCTGGGAAACTGGATAAACGTGTGCACAAAACAAAATTGGATCCCCATCTTACACCAGTCACAAATTAACTAAAAATGGATTAAAGAGTTAAACATAAGACCTGATACCATAAAACTCCTAGAATAAAATATAGGGAGGAAGCTCCTTGACATTGGTCTGGGTACTGATTTTAGATATGATACCAAAAGCACAAACAACAGGAGCAAAAATCAACAAATGGGACTATATAAAATTTTAAAGCTTCTGGGGCATCTGAGTGGCTCAGTTGGTTAAGCATCTGACTCTTGATTTTGGCTTAGGTCATGATATCAAGGTTGTGAGATCAAGCCCGATGTTGCGCTCCATGCTGGGTGTGGGGCCTGCTTAAGATTTTGTCTCTCTCTCCTCCCCCACCCTCTCTCTCTCTCTCTCTCTCTCAAAAAAAAAAAAAAAAAGCTTCTCTAGAGCAAAAGAAAAATGAAATGAGGAGGAATCAGATGAGGGGTTATTATCCAAAATATATAAAGAACTTGTACAATTCAACAAACAATCTGATTAAAAATAGGCAGAGGAACTAAATAGAGAATTCTTGAAAGAAGACATTAAAATAGGGGCGCCTGGGTGGCTCAGTCGTTAAGCGTCTGCCTTCGGCTCAGGTCGTGATCCCAGGGTCTTGGGATCAAGCCTGGTATCGGGCTCCCTGCTCCGCGGGGAGCCTGCTTCTCCCTCTTCTACTCCTCCTGCTTGTGTTCCCTCTCTCGCTATGTCTCTGTCAAATAAATAAATAAAATCTTAAAAAAAAAAGAAGATATTAAAATAGCCAACAGGTACATAAAAGGTGCTCAAAATCACTAATCAGGGACATGAAAATCAAAACCACAATGAGGTATCACCACACATCTGCTAGAATGGCTATCATAAAGGGATAACAAGTGTTGCTGATAATGTGAAGAAAAGGGAACCCTTATACACTGTTTGTGGGAATGTAGATTGGTCAGCCAATTGGAAGTTCCTCAAAAAATTAAAAATAGATCTATAATATGATCCAGCAATCCCTCTTCTGGGTATAGCCCAAAGGAAATGAAAGCAGGGCATCAAAGAGATGCATGCACTTTCATGTTTATTGAAGCATTATTCACAATGGCTAAGAAATGGAAATAATATAAGTGCCTATCAACTGATTAATGGATAACAAGATGTGATATATATATATATATATATATATATATATAATGAAATATTAATCAGACATGAGAAATAAGAACATAATGCCATTTGTTACAACATGGATGGAGCTGCACCTGGATAGCTCAGTCAGTTAAGCATCTGTCTTCGGCTGAGGTCATGATCTTGGGGTCCTAGGATTGAGCCCCCACATTGGGTTCCCTGCTCCCTGCTCAGTGGGGAGTCTCCTTCTCCCCCTCTGCCCTTCCCCCACACTTGTGCTCTCTCTCGCTCTCTCTCAAAAAAATAAATAAAATCTTTAAAAGAAGTCACAACATGGATGGAACTTGAGGACATTATGCTGAATGAGAGAAAGATAAATACTGTATGATGTCACTTATATGTATAATCCAAAAAAGCCAAACTCAAAAAAACAGAGTAAAATGGTAGTTACCAGGGGTTGGAAGGTGAGGGGATAGGAACACGTATAAGAGTAAAGAAGTCCTAGAGTTTTAATGCATAGTATAGTGAATATAATATAACAACAATATTGTATTAGAATCATCAAACTTGCTAGGAGACTAAATTTACCTCGGTTATTCTAAACACTAAAAAGAAATGATAATTATATGATATGCTAGACATCCTAATTATCCCCATGATGGTAGTATATAAATATATCAAATTGACATGTTGTATACTTTAAATTTTACATAAGTCAAATATATTAAAAATTAAAAAACACATGTAGTAAAGATGTTTGGAAGTGCCAAATGTGAGAAAAAAAAGAAATTGATTTATTTTTCAAATAAAATCAAAGCAGGGGATTACTGTTTCTTTAGAAAATCACCTTCAGGTAAATTGTCACAATTTTTTGTCTCATAGAAAAATCTTTCACAGAAGTGGAAAGTTTAAATTATTAAATATTATAAAAATGTAGCAGTATAATTATGGAATGGTATGTAGAGTAATTCTATCCAGTTTAATAGACTGGGGGTGTGCTTTATTAACTCTAGTCCTAAGAGCTAAGAAAAATTGTTTATATCAAATACTTCTAATTTTTGCAAAACCCTATGTGGTAAGCACTATTGTTATCTCCATTTAACAAATGAGTAAAATAAGACAAAGAGACATTATTTGTTCACAGTCACAGAGTCAAAGCTGTGATTCATACACAGGCAGTAAAGCTCTCTTACTCACACTTTTAATCAATATACCAACAGGTTCTCAAAATGGGTTCTGCAGAACCCTAGGGTTCCCAGAGAATTTTCAGAGTTTGTAAGGTCAAAATTATTTTCAGGGGCGCCTGGGTGGGTCAGTTGGTTAAGCGACTGCTTTCGGCTCAGGTCATGATCCTGGAGTCCCAGGATTGAGTCCCACGTCCGGCTCCCTGCTCATCAGGGAGTCTGCCTCTCCCTCTGACCCTCCCCCCTCTCATGCTCTCTATCTCATTCTCTCTCTCAAATAAATAAATAAAATCTTTAAAAAAATTATTTTCAAAATAATACTGAGATTATATATTTTTTATTGTGTTGCCTTTGAACTGATGATACAAAAAGAAAAAACAACAACAAAACATAGGAAAAACTACTGGCATCTTAGCATGAATCAAGGCAGTAGCAACAAAGTGTACTGGTGGTCATTATATTTATCATCACCACGCATTTTTTTTAAGATTTTATTTATTTTCAACAGAGAGACAGACAGCGAGAGAGGGAACACAAGCAGGGGGAGTGGGAGAGGGAGAAGCAGGCTTCCCGGTGAGCAGGGAGCCCGATGCGGGGCTCGATCCCAGGACGCTGGGATCATGACCTGAGCTGAAGGCAGATGCTTAACGACTGAGCCACCCAGGAGCCCAATAATTATTTTTTAAAATCTCTATTTGTGAGTGTACATCTTTTTTTATCTGTATGACTAAATAGAAAATACATATTAAAGAGCTAACTATTATAATATTGTGGTTGTCAATAAACAACTCAAACAAGGAGCAGTTGTTTGAGTTGTGAACTGAAATGCCACTTTTTTCACAAAATGCCATTTTTTTTTTAACTATAAAAACAACAGTCAGGGGCACCTGGGTGGTTCAGTCAGTTAAGCATCTGACTCTTAGTTTCTGCTCAGGTAATAATCTCAAGAGTCCGCTGAGCCCCATGTTGGGCTCTGAGCTCAGCATACAGTGCAGGCTTGGAGTTTCTCTCCCTCTTCCCCTCCCTCCACTTGCACTCCCTTGTCTTTCTCTCTCTCTCTCTCAAATAAATAAATAATCTTATAAAAACAATAACAATAAAAAACAATAGTCATACAAACTAAGGTTATCCAGATTTGGGGTATTTTGCAGCTATTTCCTCAAAAACTGAATTCAGTAAACTTGTTATGTCAAGGAAAACTATTGATAGTATCTATTGACAATAATAAAATTTGAGCTCAAAGTCTCAAATTTAAAAAGCTTGTATCTACCACTAAAATTCACAGCTTCCCAATATACACAGGTTTCTCTGGTGAGATAAGTGATAGTATAAATGAATGTGATCTTTTTATACTCTCTAATAAAATAATTATCTCTTTGAAGTTCTGCATAGCTAGGTGAACCAATATTTTCCAAATGATTAATACATAATGTTACAGAATCATTCATGACAATCCAACCATTCAAAATATAAAATACATCAAAGGATTTTATTATAACAGAGTAGAAAAAATTTAGATTTACTTTTAGGTTACACCTTGCAAATAACATTTAATAAGCTACCATTTGCTAAGTTTTGGTATAATATTAAAGAAAAATACATAATTACCTCAAAAGTCTATTAAAATATTCTTTCATCTGTATGTTTGTGTGAGGCCAGATTTTATTCATGTATTTCAACCAAGAAACAAAACAGATTGAATATGAAAGCAGATATAATCCAGCTTTCTTCAAATGGGTCATCCATTAACAGATTTGCAAAAATGCTACTTTTGTCACTTTTTTTTTTGTTTGTTTTGGAATAATATGGCTACTTCTCATAAAATTTTATTTATGTTAAATAGGTTTATTATTATTATATTTAATTGAATTAATACAGATATGTTTTTAAATTTTTATTTTAGCCTTTTTTTTTTTTAACTTTGGGAGGTCTTTTTTTAATTTAAGCTAGACCATACTGCACATTCCAGTATCACAGTTTTGTGTCTGTGATTTTCTAAGTTCTTATTTTAATTACTTTAATCTCTTATATGATATTTATAGCTATAACCTACATTTTTTTTAAAAATCTTTTTGGAGTCCTCAAGATTTTTAAACAGTTTAAAGGGATCCTAGATCTAACATTTTGAGAACTCTTACACTGTACTATGCTGCTTAAATATCTAAACATAGCATAGCAATTGTATATAAGTAATCACTTCTAAAGTGCCTGACATAAGTATGGATGGATATTTATATATCCCTGCTATATTTGGATATATTCTCACCAAAGTTTGCACTTTTGAGAACTACAATAATTGAGAATACCCAAACTCCAGAGGTAATTCCTTTCATTTTTGGATAGCTCTACAATGAGAAAGGTTTTGGTTACTTTCAACCCAAATCAATATTCTTAAATTCTTCAGTCTAACACAACTACGTTTCCATTAATGTAAGCTAGCATTGTATTTGGTATATGAATTAGTACATTATACCAATGTTGACAATTACTTGAGACTGATATTGAGCTTACTAACAAATATTCTGATGCCATGCCTCCTTACTTCCTAGGTATTATTGCCTAATCAAACTCCCATTTTCTTCCATCCTGTTTAGAAGCAAATGTAACAGTTTATATTTACCCACTTTCAAGTTCATCCCAGAAGACTAATTGCTTTATTACATTATATTCCTTTAGATTCTAGTTACTTCACTAATGACCACTTCCTGTTATTTGCAAATTTTATAAAATGTATTCAATATTTTTTTCATATTATTGGTTAAAATGTTTTGAAAAAATTTCTCTATAAACTTCTCTGCATCACCCACATTTCTTTTCCTATCCAGTAGATTATATGGAAAACTTCCATAAATGCCATGCTAATTCCACGTAACTGAAAAGAGACAATTAGATTAATCATAATGACATTTACTAAATGAACACATTAGTACATCTAGTGATTAATGGTTTAATTTTCTAAGCACACAAATTTTAAATATCTAATTCTAGAAACTTACCAAAGATCTATATAATCACATTTGTTTATAATTTACAGAATCTATTCTTTTTATTTAAAACACAAGCTACGTCTTTCTTTCTTTCTCTTCTCCATGGTTTTTGCAACAGTAATACAACTCCTTTAGTGACTTTATCTGCAACATCTCTCAGTATCCTTCTACAAAATTCATCAGTTTTGTTGTCAAATAATGCCCAGATCAGATTCTTCCGGCCTTCCTAATAAACTAAAGAGTTTCCCTTAAACTTGAGGGACAGCCCAGCTGCAAGGAATGCAAGTGTGCTAGAGTCAAGACTTGCCCTTAAATGCCAGTGCTGCCCCCTACTGGCCGAAGAAACTGAAGGCTGGTTAGTGAATTTATTAAACAGTTTTCCCTAGGTACATAATTATATAATAATAACCCACCCTCCCCCTTGGAGGGACTTGGACATTACATATTCAAGGCATAATGTATAGCGCTAACAAAATTTTCAATAAATTTCAGCTTTTATGTTCATTCAGTGCCCATTTTCTAATTTTTACTTTTCTCTATTTTCTGTGCTTTCTTTTATTCTTTTCATGGCTCATGTTCATTTTAACTTATCTATAGACTCATAAAATTGGAGACTTTCATAGGTTTTTTTGGTTTATAGAGCTGCATTGGGCATTGGTTTTTGTAATAAGTGCTCTTTTTTCTTCAAGAGATTTTGTAATTTCCTGGTTTTTTTTTTGTGTGTGTGTTTTTTTTTTTTTTTTTTAAGAAATGATAGTCCTGGATTCTTTCGGAACATAAATACAGGTAAAGCAAAAAGTCACAAGTGATAATATTATTAATGAAATATAGAAAAATATTAATAGAACGTGAGAACTTGATATTACTTTAGTGACTTCAGTTATTCCTAGTCTTTATTTTTTACCCTCACTGATGACATACATTGTCTAAAATAAATAATAAGATAAAAGGACATACATTCTTAGGTGCCAAAGGTGAAAAATATTTTTGCATTGTCTCTTATACTTGCTTTTATCCTCGGGATTGAATATATGATTTAAATATTTACAGTGATACCTTGAGGAGTATCTTACCCATGTGAGTAATGTGCTTACACATGGTTATACAATTCAGAACTAGACAATTAATTCCCTGTGTGCCTTCATGACGCTCTACATATTTCATGAAGCTGCTGTTAATACATTTGCCTTTGTGCTTTGTGTTTAAAGATTGCATAATTATTATTTTCGTAATTTGTTATTTCTATCAGTTCTTAGTATCATTGGTTTCCCCATTTGTAATACAGAGTAACCAAAGCATAAAATAGACTGTTGTCCATATTAAATATCAATGTTATCCATTAAATAACATCAAAACTCTCAGTTTCTTTGTTTAAATTATAGTAGCAACATCATTTTACCAATGTTCTTTTCAATAGTGTGGGGCTACAGCACGTTCTTTTTAGTGAAGACATGTGACATTTATGTCTTCATATTCTATATGTTTACTACAGTAAATAAAATACATGAAGCAATAAAAAAGCAAAAATTCATTTTGACATTTGACTTTATGTAATAATTTAGGTCTGGCTTTCAGTTTGGATTTTTCTGGTTCACTCACCTGCAATAATGACTTTATTCAACCTAAAGCAAGTGAGTGCAATGTTTTTGCAGTCACAGAGGATCACAACAATCAAAGTATTGATTTTTTTTTTTTCTTAACTTGTAATCAAAACCTCTGCAACATGTAGGTGCTGGCTCAGAGTTTCTAAAGTTGAAAGCTATAGAATGTGAACTTTTCTTTCCTCAAGGCTATAACTTTATTTTATTCTACCCAATTCTAGAGAGATTAGAGAGAAAGAGGGGTAAACAGACCTTAGCATTTTGCAATTGCTCATAGAGTCTGGTTGGTGCCTCAGCTGCTTCTGCAAGCAGCTGTAACAAAAAACTTTGCCTACAGGCAGGTCCACAGAAGCCATTTTTTCCCCCCTAGCTTGCCTAGGGGCTGTGCTCCAGGCTAAACTTATGGTTTTGGTTACTTTTCAAATCTGCATTTTCAACAATTTTATTTGAATACCAAGTCACATTTCAGATTTTCTGTATTTTAAAAATTTATCAGTAATACATCCCTGCTTTCTTTTGTTCCCCCACCCCCATATTCAAATGATAAAAAAAATCTTTTGGAGCAATATATATTAATAAAGTAGTACGAGGCCCTACATTTCATCAATATGAATGTTTACTTATTGGAAAATTCTCAAAAACAAGGAGAAAAACAAATGTTTATAAGTTTTACAGAGCGGATATTTGGGACTGACTCAGAAATCAGGTATATGATGACAATTAAAGTTTCTATGATAGAGCATAAAGCTGTTTTGCCTACTCTGTAGTAAGAAATGATTTGACATTTTAATAAAGATAAATTAAATGATAAATTGGAAAACACAATTGTATAAGAGGGAAAGAAAGATGAAATATGCAACTAGAAAATCCTTAAGACTTTATTGGCCAATATTCACTGCACTCCTGACAGGTGCTGTCTTAGCAGATATGGTAGTGTCCCCTATTCACTTCTGTCTCATATTCTGTGGCATCATGAAATTTATGCAATATCCGTGAATATTTTTACATGCATCCAACATAAATTTCAGTTTATCTATAGACTATTGTCAAAGATATCTATAAGTTTCTGAAAGCATTTTTAAAATTCTCAGGATTTATTTTGCTTGAGGGTGTTCCTGATTATGTTGAAATTCTACTGGGAATCTCATTTTTATTATCACCATCCAGTTTTCTTCTCATGTACTCAGAAATATACAGGCAGAACTTTAGGCTTTAAATCAAAACAAAATCAACAATAACAACATATTCATGATAGACACACACAAAATTGGCACTATTTACTTTGCTAATGTTATGTTGAAATGTTACTTTCATATATTTTTATTAATTGTCTAATGGAAAATTAATATGTGCATATGATAAATACAAAGGAACATAAAAGATGTTCTTTTTTTAAAAGATTTTATTTATTTATTTTTCAGAGAGAGAGAGAGAGCACAAGCAGGGGGAGTGGCAGGCAGAGGGAGATGGAGAAGCAGGGTCCCTGCTGAGCAAGGAACCCCATATGGGACTCAATCTCAGGACCCTGGGATCATGACCAGAGCTGAAGGCAGATGTTCAACTTACTGAGCCACCCAGGTGCCCAGGAAAGATTCTTTTCTATACAAGATTCCACAGCACTCTTTTTGATATGCAAACATTGTTAATATTATTTTGTGCATCCTACCATCATTTGACTATAAATTTGTACAACTATTATATTTTTAACAAAAAGGAGATGTTACACACACACATTTCCTCTTATGCAGTTTTCTATTTTCAGTAAGTAATATGTATTTTGGCTCCATATCATCAAATTAGATCTACTTAATTATTTTAGCACCTGCAGAGTGAATATTCATTATATAAATATACTATGATACATTTAATTAGCCCTATATTAATGGGCATTTTATTCATTTCTAGCATTTTGCTAATACAAACTATGCTACAATGAGAATCTTTGTACACATATCTTTGCACAATTGTGACTCCGTGATGTGCTTTAAGTAATAGAATGTGGAACACATGACATTTTCCTGCTTTTGTGCCATGGGTAGCGAGTTGCCAAGTAAGAAATCCAACCATTGGCAAATCCAATCCTGCCATAGACTACCATGCCCTCCCAAACTATAGAACTGTAAATAAATAATACAATGTCTTAAGCTACTGATTTCTATGAAAGCTAGTTACACAGCATTAGGTAACCAAGAGATGCTTCATTAAATTTAAGACATTGTGTTCATCAAAATACACCATTAAGAGATGAAAAGAAAGTCATGGATTAGAAGGCATTTACAATACATACAACTGAAAAAGAACTTATATTCAGATTATATAAAGAACCTCTACAAATTAATGGAAAATCCAAATAGTAAATGGGCAAAAGGCTTGAGACACCTTATAAAAGAATGTATTAAAACAGATAATAGTTATATAAAAGTTATATAAAAGTAATCATGGAAATGCAAATTAAACTGCATCCATCAATGGTTAAAAGAGAGAGTTTGCCAATACCAAATGTTGACAATGATTCCTGTAGCAAGTGAAATTTGTTTGCATACTTAGTGAGAGTATAAACAAGCACCACTACATGGGAGATACTGGGCAGTCCTTACCAAACAACCAGCAATTCCCTTACTACATTGATTCTCAAGTGAAATGAGTGTTCTTGTCCTCCAAAGACAGGTAAAAAAAAGTTCATAATAGCTTTACTAATAGCCAAAGTTAGAAGTAAGTAACCATAGACAAAATGTTACATTTGTGCAGTGAATACACAGCAATGAAAAAAAGTAAATTACTGATAACTGTAATTACATGGATGAATATTGTTTTTCTTCATAAATGGCATCTTTCCATCTAAAATTTTTATTTTGCTTATGAGTACTTCCCCAACTAAATTTTTTTTTTAAATGCAGAAATACCTTGTTTTATTGTGCTTCACTTTTATTGCACTTCATAGATGCTGCATTTTATACAAATTGAAGGTTTTTGGCAATCCTGCATTGAGCAAGTCTATTAACATTTTGGTAATTTTCACAATATTTCAAACTTTTTATTATTATTATATTGTTATGGTGATCTATGGTTAGTGATCTTTGATGTTACCATTGTAACTGTTTTGGGGCTCCATGAACCCTACTCATATAACCTGGGGAACTTAATTGATAAATGTGTGTGTTCTGACTGCTCCAGCAACCAGCTATTCCTTAGCCCTCATCTCTCTCCTTCTCCCCAAGCCTCCCTATTTCCTGAGACACAATACTGAAGTTAGGCCAATTAATAACCATACAATGACCTCTAAGAGTTTAGATGAAGAGTCACATATCTCTCATTTTAAATAAAAAACTAGAAATAATTAAGCCTAGTGAGGAAAGAATATAAAAGCCAGGATAGGCTGAAAGCAAGGCCTCTTTCACTAAACAGTTAGCCAAGTTGTGAATGCAAAGGAAAACATCTTAAAGGAAATTAAAGTACTACTCCAGTGCACACAAATAATAAGAAAGCAAAACACTTTTATTGCTGATATGAAAAAATTTTGAGTAGTTTGGATAGAAGATCAAACCAGTCACGACATTCTCTTAAGCCAAAGCCTAATCCAGAGCAAGGTCCTAAGTATCTTCAATTTTATGAATGCTAAGAGAGGTGAGGAAGCTGCAGAAGAAAAATTTGAAGCTAGCAGGGTTGGTTCATGAGGTTTGAGGAAAGAAGCTGTCTCATAATGTAAAAGTACAAAGTGAAGCAGCAAATATTGATATAGAAGCTATAGCAAGTTCTCCAGAAGAGCTAGCTAAGATCATTAATGAAAGTGGCTACACTAAACAATAGATTTTCAATGTAGATGAAACAGCCTTCTGTTGGAAGAAGATACTATCTAGGGCTTTCATAGCCGGAGAGGAGAAGTCAGTGGTTAGCTTCAAAGCTTCAAAGTTGTAAAGGATGCCTGATTTTATTAGGGGCTAATGCAGTGAGGACTTTAAGTTGAAGCCAATGCTCACTTACCATTCTGAAAACCCTAGGAGCTTTAAGAATTATGCTACATCGGGGGCGCCTGGGTGGCTCAGTCATTGAGCGTCTGCCTTCGGCTCGGGTCATGATCCCGGGGTCCTGGGATCGGGTCCCGCATCTGGCTCCCTGCTCTGCGAGAAGCCTGCTTCTCCCTCTCCCGCTCCCCCTGCTTGTGTTCCCTCTCTCGCTGTCTCTCTCTCTCTCTCTCTCTGTTGAAAAATAAAAAAAATCTTAAAAAAAAAATTATGCTACATCTACTCTGCTCATGCTCCATAAATGCAGCAACAAAACCTGGATGACAGTTTATCTATTTGTAATATGGTTTACTAAATATTTTAAGCCCACCGTTGAGACCTATTTAGGAAAAAAGATTCCTTTCAGAATATTCTGTTCATTGACAATGTACCTGGTTGCCCAAGAGCTTTAATGAAGATGTAATGAGATTAACAATGTTTTCATGCCCGCTAACATAACATCCATGCTGCAGCCCATGGGTCAAGAAATCATCTCAACTCTCAAGGCTTATATATATTTCATAAGGCTCTAGCTGCCATAAATAATGACTTCTCTGATGGAAGTGGGCAAAGTGAATAGAAAACTTTCTGGAAAGAATTCACCATTCATCCACTAAGAACATTTGTATTTGGGGGAGGAGGTCAAAATATCAACATGAACAGGACTGAGGAAGAAGTTAATTCCAACCTTTATGTATGTCTTTGAGGGGCTCAAGACTTTAGCAGAGGAAATAACTAAAGATGTAGTAAAAAATCTTTACAGATGAGGAATTGCTTCTTATGGATGAACAAAAAAGTGGTTTCTTGAGATGGAAGCTATTCCTGAAGATGCTGTAAAGATTTTTGAAGTGATAAAGGGTTTATACTATTACACAAACTTGGGGCGCCTGGGTGGTTCAATCTGTTAAGCTTCTGACTCTTGATTTCAGCTCAGGTTATGATCTCAGGGTCATGGGATTGAGCCCTGCATCGGGTTCTGTGCTGAACGTGGAGCCTGCTTAAGATTTTCTATCTCCCTCTCCCTCTGCCCCTCTCCCTGAGTGCATGCACATGCTCTCTCTCTCTCTCTCATAAAAAAATAGAATATTACATAAACTTAGTTGATAAATCAGTGGCAGGGTTTGAGAAGTTTGACTTCAATTCTGAAATAAGTTATACTGTGGGTAAAATGTTATCTAACAGCATCGCATGCTACAGAGACACTGTGAAAGGAAGAGTCAACTGATATGGCAAACTTCAGTGTTCTCTTATTTTTTAAATTTTTTCATTGTTGTCTTATTTTAAGAAATTGCCATAGCCACTCCAACCTTGAGCAACCATGACTCTGATCAGTCAGCAGCCATCAACATTGAGGTAAAAACCCACCATAAGCAAAAATATTAGTATTCACTGATGGTGATTTGCATACTTTAGCAATAAAGTATTGTTTTTTTTTAGCAATAAAGTATTTTTAAATTAAGGTATATAATACTCCTCCACCCCGGCCCTAATCTTAATCCTAACCCTTTATTTGAGAAAAAAAATAAGATGTGGTACATATACAATGGAATATTACTCTACCATAAGAAAAATATAATCTTGCCATTTGCAACGACATGGATGGAGCTAGAGTTATGCTGATTGAAATAAATCGGTCAGAGAAAGACAAATACCATAAGATTTTGCTCATATATGGAATTTAAGAAACAAAACAAAGGAGCAAACGTGGGGGCAGAGAAAAAGAGAGGAAACCCAGAAGCAGATTCTCAACTACAGAGAACAAACTGATGCTTACCAAAGGGGAAATGGATTAAACAGATGATGGGGATTAAGGAGTGCACTTGCTGTGATGAGCACCAGGTGATGTATGGAAGTGATGAATCACTATATTGTACTCCTGAAACTAATATTACACTATATGTTAACTAACTGGAATTTAAATAAAAACTCAAAAAAATAAAGGTATGTATATTTTTTAGACATAATGCTATTGAACACTTAATATACTGCAGTGTAATGTAAACATAACTTTTATATGCGCTGGGAAAGCAAAAAATTCATTTGGCTTGCTTTATTGCAACATTTACTTTATTGTGGTGGTCTAGAACTGTACCCACAATATGCCTTTATATTATTTTAGCATTTTTATAGATTTTGGTTTTAATATTTAAATCTTTGATTTATTTGCAATTATTGTTTGTTTCAAGAGTAGTAAAAGTCAGCATTCTTTCTTTCTGATGGCTAGCTATGTATTCCCACATTTACAAAGTCCTTGTATTTTCTTCACTAATTTGGAATGGAAATTTGTCATATATTATATGCCTATGCTTGTTCATGTTTGTTTCTCAATTTTGTAATTAGCACCATTAATATGTTTATGTGCCAATATGAAGCTATTTTTTTTTAATTTTTTTTTTAAAGATTTTATTTATTTATTCATGAGCGACAGAGAGAGAGAGAGAGAGAGGCAGAGAGAGAAGCAGGCTCCCAAGGAGCAGGGAGCCCGATGTGGGACTCGATCCCAGGACCCTGGGATCATGACCTGAGCCGAAGGCAGACGCTTAACCATCTGAGCCACCCAGGCGCCCAATATGAAGCTATTTTAATAATAAAAACCTTATTAACCTTTTACTTATTTTCCCTTTAGAATATCCTGGCTTTTCTAAAAAGAAAAAAAAGTTTTTTTGTTGTTAAAAACTTTAACATTAGAACTATTGAGTTCCAGAGACTATTTGATAGGATTACAGTTCAGATTATTTAGGGGAGAAATGACATACTTAAATATAAAGAACTCTAATCAAAAATGATGTTTTATGATTCCATTATTCAAATTTTATTTTATGTCCTACACAAAAATTTCAAGTTTTCTTTATATAGATCTTCAATTCCTAAGTACATTGCCACTGGATATCAGCTACAATCTTTTTTTCTCTTCTTGACTTTTTTTCTTTCTCCCTCTCTCCCTCCCTATTTTCTTTCTTTTAAGAAATACTGTGGGGCACCTGGGTGGCTCAGTCGTTAAGTGTCTGCCTTCGGCTCAGGTCATGATCCCAGGGTCCTGAGATCAGCCCCACATCGGGCTCCCTGCTCAGAGGGAAGCCTGCTTCTTTTTTTTAAAAAAAGATTTTTATTTATTTATTTGACAGAGACACAGCGAGAAAGGGAACACAAGCAGGGGGAGTGGGAGAGGGAGAGGGAGAAGCAGGCTTCCCACCGAACAGGGAGCCCGATGCAGGGCTGGATCCCAGGACCCTGAGATAAATAAATAAAAATCTTAAAAAAAAAAAAAAAAAAAGAAATACTGCAAATGAGGTCTTTTTCTCATTAGATTTTGTTATATTTATTACGCAAATGACTTTTTAATTAATTGTGTAGCTAACCACCCTAAAACAGTTTCTTAATAGAAATCTACCATATTTTGGTTGAGTTTTCAGAGTTTTACAGAGTTTTACAGAAATGCAACAACAGCATCTGCCAAAAGTATTCTTATTTATATACTGCTTACATAAGTGGCTTACCTAATACCATCAGAGTATTTAAAATAATTGTTTTTTGAAAAACTGTGTTTTCATAAAAATGATATTTAGCTGAGATAATGTATTTTAATTTCTTATTTGCTAGCCAATTATTCCTTAAAGATGTCAAACTATATTCCCCACAACTCACCTTCATTTTAGGTAAAGTGTGCATATGAGTCTGTTTGTTTTCATTAATGAATGCAGAAGTTCAAGTGTCTCTTTTAGCACCTATTATCTGTTTTCCTCCTTTGAATCAGTAAAATTAATGTATGTCCTAATATTGAAGAATCTACATTCATTAGATAAAATTCACTCACTTCATGATACTTATGTATTAATATTACATTTAGTATTTTTGGACTGGTATTTATAGTAATATTGGTTAGTAATTTTCTTCAATTTATTCTTTACCATTTTCAAGTTTGGGTGATAGCATTTTCCTAGCTTTCTAAAAGGAATTGTACAAATTTCTACCTTTCTCTATGATCTAGACAAATTTAAATATAATAAGAACTGTCTATCCCCTAATAGAAAAGAATGCACCTGTGAACAATCTGGACATAACATTTTTGAAGGATAGTTCTTTAATAATTTTTCAAACAGTTTAAAATTATTCTTTTAGATTTTCCATCTCTTTTGGGTCCAGTTTTTCTAAGTCCAGGTTTTCAAATTAACTCATAATGCTGAGAGAGGTAGTAAAAATAAATCTGCCACTTACCTTTCTAATATTATTTGTGCTTAAATTTTGCCATTTTTTTCTGATTTCTATTTTATAAATATTTATTTTTATATTTTAAAATTATTTTCTTCCCTATTCATTTTTTTAATTTTGCTGTTCTTTTAATGATTACATAAATTCTGTTTCACTTTGATTCCATTTTTTTTCCTTTTCTTGTAACATAGGTATATATAATATTAATTTTTCATCTGAACATTTTTACCAGTATCACAAAAGATCTAATAAGTAGTGTTATTGCCTTTATATTCTGCAATTTTATAGTTTTTTTTAAGAGTTAATATTTAGGTTTTACATTTCTACCTGGTATTTTTTTGGGGGGTGTCTCTTTTCAGTTTCTATTTTTATTATTGTATTTATTTCTAGTGTTATTACATTTGAGTCAGAAAAAAGTGGTTTTACTCTTTCATTAATAATAATGTCTAGGAATCATGGTAAATGTATATGTAAATGAAGTATTTTTTGAGTGGTTGCAAAGTATATTCTATGTGCTCAGTGTATGTAAGTAGACAAACATATCTTTGTATCCTACCAAAATTATTTTCTCCACATACTTAATTTTATTGGGAATATTTCATCTATTATTGGCTAGTACATAAATAGAAGCTGCTGATATTTTTCTAGAATTCTTGTTTTGTTAATTTTAATGCTCTTTAATTATTTAACATATGTATAATACTACTATATACCTGACTTCATACCAAGTCTTTTATAAGTATTAACTGATTTCATTCTAGAAGTAACTTTTTGAAAATGTACTATTATTTGCACTTTAGAGATGAGGAAATTGAGACACTGAGAACCTAAGTGACTGACTCAAAGTCACATAGCTCTATTCAGTGAACCTAGGATTTGTAGTCAGTCATATTGACCAGAATCCCTGCTCTGAATTATTCCACAAAGCACTAAAGAATCTCCAAAAAAACTATTAGAGTAAATAAACTAGTTCAGCAAAGTTGCAAGATACAGTGTTAACTAATTTGATTTTGTGTATGTGCAGACATTTGACCAGTGATACTATTTGGATTTGATTACATATTTTTTTCTTTCAATTTATTTCCTGGAACCAGTTTGCTCACTTATCGTCTATATATGTTAGCTTGTCATTGTCTCTCTCTTTCTCTCTTTTTTAAAGATTTTATTTATTTATTTGAGCGCGCGCAAGAGAGAACGAGAGCGCAAGAGCAGGGGGAGGGAGAAACAAGACTCCCCGCTGAGCAGGGAGCCCAGTTGGGGACTCGATCCCAGGACCCTGAGATCATGACCTGAGTTGAAGACAGACGCTTAACCAACTGAGCCACCCAGGCACCCCTGTCATTGCCTGTTTGAGGCCATATAAGAAGCCATATTTTTCATTGTGCTTTGTTTCACTGATTTTTAAAATTTGATCTACTTTGTGATATAATTCATCGTTCTGTGTTTATCCACCAGAGGTTGTGTATTTGGAGGTGTCATAGCATATAAGTTGCTTTGCTCAGTCCCTTTTAGGTTTCACTCATCCCTGAAGAGAGACCATTCTCCAAGAATCAGCTATTTGCAGAAGTGTTTTTGAGAGGGGAAAAAGGTCAATGAGCTGTAAGAGCTCATCTTGGACATTTTTTCTGTGGTTTCCAAATTTTTCTTCCTTGAGGTAGTAAGCAGTACCTTTGGCTCTCAGTTTTCCTTCACTGGCTCATTGTATGTCAATGTGGCATTTTCTTCCTTTCAGCGGACAAGCTTGAAAACTGCATTTCTGCATGCTCCTTCACCTTGCCTCCTACCAGCGTGCTTCTTGCCCAGACAGTATGTAGGGGTGGGCTCTTTTCCAGCCCCCTTTCCCCTGACACACCTCTATGATGAATATGATTTAAAGACATCTCCTTGCCTGTCTATTCAAACATTGCAATTTCAATGAAGAACACCTCAAAGTGGCCCTTTGGAAAGTGACATAAAACTTGTAATTCTCCGTGCTCCTCTCACTCTGATGTAGATACGCAGAGACAGTTTTTTTCTCTTGTCTCTCTTCATTATACTGATTCAATAGTTGCTGCTGGTTGGCAATCTTATTCCAGGTCTGAGGTGTGTGTGTGGGTTTGGTCCTAATTTTATTAAAGGTGAATTTTCTATTTCTCATTTTTTTTGTCTTAGAGAATTGGATTCAGGAAAAAAGTGAGCAAAGTGAACTCTGATATCTACAAACGGAAGTCAAAACATGATTTAGACCTTGATGTCTCTTGTAAGTTACTCAGAATACAGAACGATTAAAAGATAAAAATGACCTGCTGTAAGAGCAATGGCTGAGTGTATTCACATATTTATAATTGTACTCTTTTTTAAAGCTTGCAGCCTTATGTTCCATCCAAATAGGGCATTATCATATATCAAGTCATATTCAATATAATATGCACCACTCTGCAGAATTCAAATTCTGTACTAAATTGTGTTGATATACTGTCCCAAAAAGGTATTAAGTATCCCAACATCTATTACATGAATGAATAAAAAAAGCACATGCATAATACTAAAGGGACAATATACCAGGTCTTTGTAATGTAATTATTCAAAGTGTTTTATATGTTTTTATGATATTGCCTGGATCTCTGAAACCTAAATTATAAGTGTCTTTCCAGATACTATGCATAAAAATAAAACATTTTCTCAAATTACATTCTCATTTCCAAGATAATATAGTTTTTCTCATATATTTTGATTCATTTCAAATTTCTTTCCAATGGTTATTGCTGTCTTTGGCTACCTCATTTGAGTACTTGAATAATATTTCAAATGTTATTTGAATTCAGCAAGTTTAGATGCTCCATGACAATTAGGGACATTTAGGTTGGAGGGAAGATTTCTCTGTCATTAAGTGAAAGAGTGATGTTTTATGCTAATGTATTATTTATTTACTTCTGGGGAGCAAAATGTCTCAAAATTTAGCTATTAAAAATAACAAATATTTATCACCCACAGTTTCTCTGGGTCAGGATCTGGTCACAGCTTATCTGGGTGTCTCTGGTTCATGGTCTCCCTTAAGGTTTCAGTCTAGGTCTTGACAGAGGCTGTGGTCTCTTCTAAAGGCTCTACTGGAGGGAGGGATCCCATTCACAAGCTCCCTCATATGGCTGTTGGCAGGCCTTGGTCACTTGCCCAGTAGGCCTCTTCATAGGGATGCTTCATAATGTGGCTGCTAATTTTCCTCAGGGCAACTAAAGTCAGTTTTATTTCCTGATCTCAGAAGTGACATATCACTTCTTCCAATTCTCCTTGTAAGAAGGAAGTTGAACTTAGTCCACACTGAAGGGCAGAAAATTACACAAGGGCATGAATACCAAGGGGTGGGGATCATTGCAAGCCATCTTAGAGGATGCCTACCACAGCTAACTTCTGAAATAATGTGAAAATGGATCAGAAACATCATTAAAATAACCTTTTAAATCCATATTTCTCTGATTATTACTTTTAAAAAATATTTTCACAGTGGTTTAAGGTAATGATATGCAAAATTCTTTCAAAAAAGGATGTGCAATGGGTAAAATAGGCTGTGTATCTGTGTCTGACAGAAATAAGAATGTTGGTAATTAGGAAATTGTTCCACTCCTTAGACTGTTTCAAAAATAGCTTAGCTATTTGTGATTTGTTTCAGAAGAAAAAGGAGGACACAGAAAAATAGCTAGCCTATTAGTTGTCCTGGGTTTTAAAAGAGGAATATTTGTGGGGTCCCTGTTGGTTTCTAAACATCTCAGCTAAATACTGGAAAGGAGATTCACTTCAATTCTTTAAGCTTCATCTTTAAAAGGAAGTACAGAGTATCAACAAATCAGATTTGTCATTAATATTAATAAATAAACTGGCAGAGTAGGCATCTGTCTGCTTTCCTCTTATCCTCATATTGTTTCCACTCTCCTTCTATCACTTCTGTCACACTGAAGAATTTTCTGTCCCATCCAACTTTATGTGATTTTTCTCTTCTCCAAAAAGTTACAGCAGTTTGAATTTCCAATATCACTGATTATCATTATATTTAATATTATGGACCCAGGACTCCAAGATGGCGTCAGTCGTACCAGTGAAGGAGAAGATGCTCATGGATGTGAAACTAGGAGAGCTGCCCAGCTGGATACTGATGCTGGATTTCACCCCTAAGGGCATTGCTGGAGCATTTCAAAGAGGTTACCAGCAGTATTACAACAAGTACGTCAATGTGAAGAAAGGGGGCGTTGCTGGGATTTCTATAGTGCTGGCAGTTTATGTACTTTTCAACTACTGTTGTGTTACAAGGAACTCAAACACGAGCGGCTATGAAAGTACCACTGAAGAGGCCCCAGTGTGGAGGCACATCTGGCATTCCTGACCATGACCTTTGCCTGGCACCCTTGAATCCTTTCATATTAACATCCAATAAAAGATGAATGCTCATCTCTATATTTTGAAGTATTTAGCTAAGTTGCTGTACATTGTATATGTTCAACATGGACTTATTTAATTCTGTTGAGTGGAATTCATAAATAGGACTAACTATTAATACATTTACTCTACTCAAAATAAAGATTATAGGCTAGTTTACATTAGTAGTCTACAAAAATAATAAATGCCAAATTTATACATTTTTATTATTTGCAGTAGTTGCAATGTTGTCCTTCCGATGTAATTTTGCTTTGAGCATTGAAATTAATTCAAACTTCAATTGATCCAAATTTTCAGTTTATTTTTTAAAGAATCAAGTTTGTTTCCCATATGAAATAAATCCAGTGGGACCATATAAATAACTAAATTATTGACATGTATATTTTGACATTATTTTTTTTCTAGCTTTTGCTGCTTTGAGGCTATTTGGCATTTTAATATAAATAATAAATTCATGTACATATATGTTGGGATAAACCCACAATTATGAAGCAAAACTATATACATCAAGAGATGTATACTACTGTTTTACAACAAAAAGCCATTTTCAAATTGTGAGTCACTTATTTAGCTAAGGAAAAGTAACAAGTCTTTTAAGCAAATAGAAGCTACTTTTATTTGCTGTGCAGCATTGGCTAGTTTGGAGAGATGAATATTGTTTTCTATGCCAATGACATTGATTTAGTTTTATGATAAAGAAGCTACTTATATTTGAGAAAAATATATTTTTTCTATTATTTTTTCATGGTAAAATATATAAGACAAGGAGGAAGTTACATAATTACCTTAATTTGCATTTTTATTCCCAAAATTATTTTCATAAAACAACACAAATAATTTAGAATATTGTCTGGTACTCAAGAAATATTTTTGAATGAATTTTGATGATTATTTAATTTTCTTAAAAGAGTCATATTATTTTTTCCATTAACAGTAATTAAAATATTAAATTAAATTTAATTAAATTAAAATATTTTAATTAAAATATTAAATTAATTAAAATATATAAAATAACAAAACCAAAATGCAGAAACTGATTCTGAAGCCATCTTTTCAGATAAATAAAATCACATTTGATCTTGTGTGGATGCACACACACATATTGCATGTGCAGGTATATGTATATTATATGAAAGCAAGGATATATGTTTAACAACTAAAAGTAATTTTGAAAATATACATAATAATTTGTTCTAAGTACTGATATTATAGTATTTCTATAATTATTATATAAGGTAAAATTCCAATGAAGAAATTCTCCTAACCTGTATGTTTTACTTATCATCTTCCTTCTTGTCCTCTTTCAAATGTTCTATGTATTCTTCCATATTTTGTGTCAGCCATATGTGTATGTGTGTGCACATGTGTGTATAGAGAGATATATAAATATTGATACATATATGTACACAAGTATATATAGAATGTTTTGGACTTTTTTTATACAAAATACCATAATAAATACACTCTTCTAAATTTCTTCTAAATTTTTTTTCAATAAATTATGTTATGGAGATCTCTCCAAGCATTCCTAAAACTTATGTAAATTATGGAAACTCCTAAAAAATTTTCCCAAATCAAGAGAATTTGATCAACACAAAAAAATGACATAAATAAATAAATGAAAGCATAGAAGTAACTCTACCTTCCAAAAAGCAAATGGCAAAAGTAAATACAACCAACCCTATTAATACTTATATTAAATATAAATGGGCCTAACAATCCAAACAAAAGGGAAATACTGTTAAACTTGCAAAAAGGCAAGAACTAACAATAAGAGCTCAATTTTCCTTATTGAATAATTGAAAAGTCAATATATTGTATAGATATAACAATTATGAATATATATGCACTTAACAACAGAGCTTTAAAATATATGAGGCAAAAATTGACAATACCTATGTAAGAATAAATAAATCCACAATAATAGGTGGAGATTTAAAAGAAAATAAACTTTGTTAAAGATTTTATTTATTTATTTGAGAGAGAGAGTGCATGTGAGTTGGGGGGAGGGGCAGAGGAAGAGTGAGAGGGAAATAATCTCAAGCAGACTCCACACTGAGCATGGAGCCTGACATGAAGCTCAATCCCACAATCCTGAGATCATGACCTGAGCTGAAACCAAAAGTCAGATGCTTAACTGACTGAGCCAGCCAGGCACCCCTTACTTCCGTTATTGATAAAGGGAACTTGACAAAAATAATGAGCAAGGATATAGAATATTTGATTGACACTATCAACAACCTTAATCTAATTAACACTTAAAAAAATATTATATCCACTAACTTCAGAATGCACATTCAGGTACACATAATGCATTCAGCAAGAATGACTCCATGCTGTATTTAAAAATAAGTCTCCATATATTTCAAAAACAAATAATCTCCCAAGGAATCTTTTCTCACTACAAAAGAAATAAATTAGAAAGCAATAAAATATAACATCCAGAAATGTCCTCAAATATCTGGAAATCAGACAAAGTACACTTAAATATCTTATAGATAAAAAGAATAATAAAGGGAATGGGGAAATATTTTGAACTGGATAATTAAAAAAAGCATCAAAATTTTAAAAATTTAAAGAATTTAACTATAGAAACAAAGGAAAATGCACAAATTTAGATGTTTCTATTGGAAAAGAAGAGTCTAAAATTACTGAGCAAAGCTCCCACCTTAAAAATTAGAAAAAGAACCATTAAATTCAAGTAAGTAGAAGGATAGAAAATAAAGACAAGATTAGAAATTAATATAAGACAGATGAAAAATAGAGAAAAATTAAGAAAGTCCAAAGTTGTTAGAAAACATCAACAAGAGAGGCCCCTACACTGAATGATAAGAAAAAAGGAAAGAGAACAAAATTATCAATGCCAAGAATGAAAGAGTGGACCCCACTAAAGGGCCATAAGGAAATTAAAAATATGAGGGAATATTAGAACTTTATTGACATGTTAGACTAATATTGACAACTTAAAAAGAAGGAAGAAATTCCTGAAAGACATAAATTACTAAAACTGATAGCAAGAATAAATAGAAAATCTTAATCCTTGTATTTCTATTAAAGGAATTGAAATCAAAATAAAAACTTTCCCACAAATAAAACTCCAAGGTCAGATTGGTTCACTGTTGAATTGTATCAAATATTTAAGGAAGAAATAATATGAAGCCAAGATTAATACTTTTCAGAGATAGATCAGTAGGCATCCCATTTTATTTGGCCAAGATCTCTCTGGTACCAAAACCAGGCAAAGGTATTACAAAAATAAATTACAAACTAATAGCTTCATGAACATCAATGCAAATTCTTTAACAAAATATTAGCAAATCTAATTCAGCAATATATAAAAAGAATAATACATTGTAACCCAGTGGAATTCCAGAAATGCAAGTTTGTTTAACATAAAAAATCAACCTTGTATCCAAAGACATAAAGAACTCTTAAAATCCGATCAATGAATGGGCCAAAAATTATAACAGGTACCTCAAAAAGAAGATACGAAGATAGCAAATGAGCATGTGAAAAGATGCTCCCCATCATTTGACATCAGGGAAATGCAATTTAACACAACAATGAGATACAAAATCCAGAACACTGGCACCACTGAATGCTAGTGAGGTAATGGAGCAACTGCTGGTGAGAATGCAAAATGGTACAGCCACTTTGGATTATAGTTTGGCAGTTTCTTACAAGCAGAGTCTAACCATATAATCCACCAATTGTGCACCACTCCTAGGTGCTTATCCAAAGAAGGTGAAAACTTATATCCAAAACAATCAAACAAACTTCTGTCCTGCATACAAATGCACCTTTACTCATAACACCGAAACTCAGAAGCAATCAACTATCTAAGATTCTTGCAATAGATGAATGAATAAATACATTGTGGTATATCAATCGATTGAATGGAATATTATTCTGTGATAAAAATAAGTGAACTTTCCATCCCTGAAAAGACATGGGGGGAGGACCTTTAATGAATATTGCTAAGTAAAATTTCAGTCTGAAGAGACTTCATACTATATGATTCCAATTCTATGACCTTCTGGAAAATGCAAAACTATAGCGACAGTAAAAAGACAGTGGTTGCCCATGCTTAAGGGGTGGGGGCTGAGGGTAGAGTAGAGGGCAGAGGGACAAATAAGTTAAGCTAGGAGATAATATTCAAAGTACTCTGTACTATACTTAATGACATTATGTGTGTAGCAAAACCTATTAAAATTATACAACACAAAAAATAAACCCTATGTAAACTATGGTCTTTGGTTAATAGTATTGTAGCAATGCTGAATTATCACTTGTTACAAATGTAGTATGCCAGTGCAAGATGTTAATAGTAGGGGAAAAGCTATGGGTTGAGGGAAAGGAAACATACAGGAAGTCTATGCTCTATGTACTTTCTGTTCACTTTTCTGTAAACTTGTAACTGTTTTAAGAAATAAGGCTAATAAAACAATTTTTAAAAACCAATCTGGTTTGCCATGTCACTAAATAAAGAAGGGCATAGTTATTTCAATATATGCAGAGAAAGAATTTGACAAAATTCAACACTGTTTCATGATAAACAGAAGATCTCTGCAAATTAAGAATAGTTGTGTAAAAATTGGTTTACCTTAAAACTGGTTTGAGGTAGCTCTCTGCTTATACTGGGTAATGCTTGAAAATCTGAAACTAGGGGCGCCTGCGTGGTTCAGTCGTTAAGTGTCTGCCTTCGGCTCAGGTCATGATCCCAGGGTCCTGGGATGGAGCACTGCATCAGGCTCCCTGCTCAGCGGGAAGCCTGCTTCTCCCTCTCCCACTCCCCCTGCTTGTGTTCCCTCTCTCACTGTGTCTCTCTCTGTCAAGTAAATAAAATCTTAAAAAAAAAAGAAAAGAAAATCTGAAACTAATACTTGACCAAGATAAGAATAAATTGTGCTAGCTAGTACTTTTTAATGTTTGATTGAAATTTCACAATTTTCCTGGAAACAATCTATGCTCTTGTCTCCATTGTTTACTGAAAATGTATACATTAATGGTTTACACCTTGTTTAACTGGTTACACAGCCTGCTTTTAGATACTTTCCTAGTTGGTTTTAGAAGATCCCTTTAACAACTTTGCTTTGGATCCCCAGAAAGCAAAGCGTATCACATAGTTTAAAGATGAAACACATTCTACGTCACTGAGAAAAATCTCTAGGGGTTGTGTTTGGAAGTTTTCTGAACCCTAAGATGATTTCCTGTACTTTCTTTCTCTCGCTGTACCATATCCTTTATCTTTATGAACACCTTCCATGAGTTTACCCTGTGGATGTTCTTTCAATTATTGACTGTTCAATTGCTGCTGTTAGTAGTGTGAGCAAGGTAACTGTAATACTCTTGACTCTATAGTATAAATAATTGCTAAGTCTTGATTTGGGAAAAAGATGAGGAATGGCAGAATGGAGAATCTGTAAAGGCAAAGTGGCTTCTTGACAACCTCTGCTTTGAGGTCCTCACTCAATCATTGTGACTACTGAAAGGAGGAAACACGTATCAACGGAAATCGGAGGTGGTCAGGGAGGGTAGCTAAGTGGATTCAAAATACATTCAAACCAAGGGGGAAGTCAAACACTTAGTATGGTAATTTGGTTGCTTTTGGTTGCTTTCAAGAAAACAAAAGTAATTGATAAAAATCTCAAGGCTGCCAAGGCCTCCAAATTATAGTTCCTGATCCTGTGTGTTAAAAAGAACAAACATGAGAGATAGGCAGTTATCTTCTTAGATTGAAATATGGTTCTTATCCAATAAAAGGAGATGCTATAATTTTGAATGGCAGGATGGCTTAGGATCTCTTAGTACAACCCCAGCAGGGAACCCAAGTCTATTTGCCTTGTCCAGTTATGGGGAAGAAACTTTACTGGAATTGCTAGACACTGGTGCATAAAGTAATGCCATAACTAAACCTGCTAATCAAAACTTAAAGGGCAATAGAATTATGTTAGGAAGATATGGTGATACAGCTTTAGGACCTCAAAGTGCGAGCAGAATAAAAGTAAGACTTTAAGAACAAATGTTATCTAAAAATTTAAGAAGAAATATTGCTGTTTTACCCTTTCCAGAGTATTTTAATGGGAGTGTTTAAATGGGAGTCTATATCCTTTTCCAAACCATTGGAAAATGGATGTTATTCAAATCTGCTCTTTGTTCTGTTTTAATATTTATACCGAGAGGAACTTTTAAAATTACCTACACACCCTAGTGGTTAATTTAAATCAATATCATATAGCTTGAGAAAAATCAAGATATTTCAGCTTTAGGGGCACCTGGGTGGCTCAGTCTCTTAAGCATCTGCCTTCAGCTTGGGTCATCATCCCAGGGTTCTGGGACCCAGCCCCACATGGGGCTCTCTGCTCAGCGGGGAGCCGGCTTCTCCCTCTGCCTCTGCCTACTGCTCTGCCTACTTGTGCACTCTCTCTCTCTGTCAAATAAATTAAAAAAAAAATTCAGCTTTAATGAAAGATATATTACAGGCAAGTGTGTAAGTACCCACAAATTATTTAATAGTCCAGTATGGCCTTGGAGAAAAGGTGATGAATCCGGGGGTTAACTTTAGGCTATATAGAACAACGTGGAGGTTTGCCTTCAATAGCATCAGTTCTGTCCATTATGGTATTAATTCAAACTATGCAAGAAACTAAGAGAGATTGATATTCTGTGTTCAGAGGATCAGTATTCTGTGTTCAATCTGGCTAATGCTTACTTTTCAATAACCATTTCAAAAAACTCTTTAAAAAGAAGAAAATTGGGGGGGGAAAGCTAGAACCAATGTGCAATCATGTGAGACAAACTCTAATATACATTTAGAGTTTACAATATTGTGCTTTCACAGGAATATTTAAATTTTCCTCCTTGTTGCCAGAGTCTTTAGAGAAGAAATGTATACTTAATTAATTTGGAAGTACTAATATATTATTTTGAGGATATATGTTCATTCACAATCTGAAGATCAAGCTAATATCAAATTACAGATTCTGAATAATCATATGACCTCCAGTGTATAGATAATTAATCTGACTATGGCACATTTCCCAACAAAAATGGGAAGATTCTTAGGAAACTTCAATTAGCAGATCAAATCCAACAACGTATAAAAAGAATTATCCATCATGATCAAGTCATATTTATCCTAGGTATGGAAGACTGGTTCAAGATTAGAAAAACAATTAATATAATCCATCATATAAACAGACTAAAAAAGAACAAGTCATATGATCAAATCAATTTGACAAAATCTAACAATCATGAGAAAAATTCTCAGTAAAATAAGAATAGAAGTGTGCCTGGGCAGCTCAGTCGGTTAAGTGTCTGCCTTTGGGGTCTTGGGATCAAGTCCCACATCAGGCTCCCTGCCTGTTTCTCCCTCTCCCCTCATCCTGCTTGTGCTCTCTCTCGGACTCTCTCTCTCTCAAATAAATAAATAAAATCTAAAAAAAAAAAAAAAAAGAATAGAAGATAGTTGTCTTAGTTGCAGAAAGAATATATACAAAAAAACTGCAGCTAATATCATAATGGTGATAAACTTAAAGCTGACCTATTTAAATCATATACAGTGCAAGGGTGACCCCTCTCATCCATCCTTTACAACATCATACTAGAAGTTCTTGTTCATGCACTAAGTCAAGAAAGGAAATAAAAGTTATGCAGATTTGGATGAAAGAAATAACTGTTTTTGTTTGTAGATATGATCATCTATGTAGAAAATCCAAAAGAATCAACAAAAAAATTCCTGGAGCTAAAAAGGGATTATAGCAATGTTGCAGGATACAAGATTAATATACAAAAGTCAATCACTTTCCTATATATCTACAATAAACAAATGGAATTTGAAATAAAAAATATAAAACCATTTAAATTCTAGTTAGTTAATATATAGTGTAATATTAGTTTCAAGAGTAGAATTAGTGATTCATTTATTACATATAACACCCAGTTATTTGGGTGCTACATGTAAGTGCTCATCACAACAAGTGCCCTCCTTAATTACCCATCACCCATTTAGCCATCCCCCAACCACCTCCCTTCCAACAACCTCCAATTTGTTCTCTGCAGTTGAGAGTCTCTTTTATGGTTTTCCTCCCTCTTTATTTCTTTCCCCATGTTCATCTGTTTTGTTTCTTAAATTCCACATGAGTGAAATCATGGTATTTGTCTTTCTTTGACTGACTTATTTCACTTAGCATAATACTGTCTAGTTCCATCCAGGTCATTACAAATGGTAAGATTTCATTCTTTTTGATGGCTGAGTAATATTCCATTACATACCTATACATAATCTCTTCTTTACCCATTCATCAGTGGATAGAAATTTGGGCTCTTTCCATAATTTGGCTATTGTTGAGAATGCTGCTATAAACATCAGGGTGCACGTGCCCCTTTGAATCAATATTTTTGTATCCTTTGGGTAAATACCTAGTAGTGCAATTGCTGGGTTGTAGGGTAGTTCTATTTTTAATTTTTTGTGGAACCTCCATACTTTTTCCAGAGGGGCTGCACCAGTTTGTATTCCCACCAACAGTATAAGGGGGTTCCCCTTTTTCCTCATCCTCACCAACAGCTGTTGTTTCCTCTGTTGTTAATTTTAGCCATTCTGACAGTTGTGAGGTGGTGTCTCATTGTGGTTTTGATTTGTATTTCCCCAATGACTCACGTGAAGCAGTTTTTCATGTGTCTGCTAGCCATTTGGATGTTTTCTTTGGATAAATTTCTATTCATGTCTTTTGTCCATTTCTTAACTGGATTTTTTTGGGGGGCTATTGAGTTTGATAATTTCTTTATAGATTCTGGATATTAACACTTTATCAGATATGTCATTTGCAAATCTTCTCCCATTCTGAAGGTTACCTTTTAGTTTTGTTGATCGTTTCTTTCACTGTGCAGAAGCTTTTTATCTTGATGTAGTCCCAATAGTTCATTTTTGCCTTTGTTTCCCTTGCCTCAGGAGACATGTCTAGTAAGAAGTTGCCAAGGCCAATGTCAAAGAGGTTGTTGTTTGTGTTCTCCTCTAAGATTTTGATAGTTTTCTGTCTTATATTTAGGTCTTTCATCCATTTTGAATTTATTTTTGTATATGACATAAGAAAGCAGTCCATTTTCATTCTTCTGCATGTTTCTGTCCAGTTTTCCCAATACCATTTGTTGAAGAGACTGTCTTTTTTTCTTTCGATATTTTTTTCTGCCTGTTGAAGATTAGTTGACCACAGAATTGAGGGTCCATTTCTGGGTTTTCTATTCTGTCCCATTGATCTATGTGTCTGTTTTTGTGCTGGTACCATACTGTCCTGATGACTACAGCTTTGTAATACAGCTGGAAGATTCAGAATTGTCATGCCTCCAGCTTTGCTTTTCTTTTTCAAGATTGCTTTGGCAATTCAGGATATTTTGCAGTTCCACACAAATTTTAAGACTGTTTGGTCTATCTCTGTGAAAAATGCTGTTGTTATTTTGATAAGGGATAGCACTAAATGTGTAAATTGTTTGGGGTAGTATAGACATTTTAACAATATTTTTTCTTCCAATCCATGAGCATGTTTTGTTTTGTTGATTGTTTACTGCACAGGAATGTTTTTCCATTTCTTTGTGTCTTCCTCAGTTTCTTTCCTAATTGTTATATACTTTTCACAGTACAGATCTTTTATCTCTTTGGTTAGGTTTATTCTTAGGTATCTTATGGTTTTTGATCCAATTGTAAATGGAATTGATTCCTTCATTTCTCTTTCTGCTGCTTCATTATTGGTATATAAAAATGCAACAGATTTCTGTATGTCGATTTTGTATTCTGCAAATTTACTGAATTCATTTATCAGTTCTAGCAATTTTTTGGTGGAGTCGTTTGGGTTTTCTACATAGAGTATCATGTCATCATAGCATCATAGTGTATCATGTTTGACTTCTTCCTTGACAATTTGGATGCCTTTTATTTCTTTTTGTTGTCTGATTTCTGAGGTGAGGACTTCCATTACTATGTTAAATAACAATGGTGAGAGTTGACATTCCTATTTTGTTCCTGAACATAGAGGAAAGGCTCTCAGTTTTTCCCCACTGAGGATGATATTAGCATCTTTCGTATATAGCCTTTATGATGTTGAGGTATGTTCCCTCTATCCATACTTTGTTGAGGGTTTTTATCAAGAATGGGTGTTGTACTTTGTCAAATGCTTTTTCTGCATATACTGAGAGGATCATATGGTTCTTATACTTTCTTTTATTAATTTTATTAATGTGGTGTGTCATGTTGATTAATTTGTGAATACCAAACCACTCTTGCAGCCCAGGAATAAATCCCACTTGATTGCCGTGAATGATTCTCTTAATGTACTGTTGGATTCAATTTGCTAGTATTTTTTTTTTTTTTTTGAGAATTTTTCCATCCATGTTCATTAGGGATATTGGCCTGTAATTCTTTTTAGTGGGCTACTTGTCTGGTTTTGGAATCAGGGTAATTCTGGCCTTGTAAAATGAGTTTAGAAGCTTTCTTTCTATTTCTATTTTTTTGGAACAGTTTGAGAGAATAGGTATTAACTCTTCTTTAAATGTTTGGAAGAATTCCTCTGGGAAGCCATATGGTTCTGGACTTTTGTTTGTTGGGAGATTTTTTGATTCCTGACCCAATTTCTTTGCTGGCTATGGGTCTGTTCAAATTTTCCATTTCTTCAGTTTCAGTAGTTTATAATGTTCCTAAGAGTTTATGCATTTCTTCTAGATTGCCCAATTTGTTTGCATATATTTTTTCATAATATTCTCTTATAATTGTATTTGTGTGGTGTTGGTTGTGATCTTTCTCATTTGTGATTTATTTGGCTCCTTTCCCTTTCCTTTTTGATAAATCTGGCTAGGGGTTTATTAATTTTATTAATTATTTCAAAGAACCAGCTTCTAGATTCATTGATCTGTTCTGTTTTGTTGTTGTTGTTTTTTCTTTATCTTTTATTTCTGCTCTAATCTTTTTTATTTCCCTTCTGCTGGCTTTAGGCTTCGTTTGCTGTTCTTTTTTTTAGCTTTTTTAGGTGTAAAGTTAGGTTGTGTATTTCAGATTTTTCTTGCATCTTGAAGTAGGCTGTATTGCTATATACTTCCCTCTTATGACCATTTTTGCTGTATCTCAAAGGTTTTAGACCATCATGTTTTCATTTTCATTTATTTCCGTGTATTTTTTAAAATTTCTTCTTTGATTTCTAGGTTAACCCATTCACTCTTTAGTAGGATGTTCTTTAACTTCTATTTATTCATGGTCTTTCCAAATTTTCTTCTTCAAGTGGTTGACTTCATGTTTTGTAGAGTTGTGGTCAGAAAATATGTATGTTATGATCTCAATCTTTTTATATTTGTTGAGGCCTGATTTGTGACCCAGTATGTGATTTATTCTGGAGAATGTCCCATGTGCACTCAAAAAGAATATGTATTCTGCTGCTTTAGGATAAAATGTTCTGAATATATCTGCTAAGTCCATCTGGCCCAGTATGTCTTTCAAAGCCATTGTTTCCTTGTTGATTTTCTGCTCAGATGATCTGTCTATTGCTGTAAGTGGGGTGTTAAAGTCCCCTACTATTATTGTATTATCAATGAGTTTCTATATGTTTGCTGTTGTTTTATATATTGGGTGCTTCCAAGTTGGGGGGCATAAATATTCATAATCATTAGATTTTCCTTTTGGATAGACCCCATTATTATGCTATAGTGCCCTTCTTCATCTCTTGTTACAGTCTTTGGTTTAAAATCTAGTTTGTCTAATGTAAGTATAGCTACTCTGGCTTATTTTTTTGACATTCATTAGCATGATAAATCATTCTCCGTCTCCTCAATTTCAATCTGCAGGTGTCTTAAGCCTAAAATGAGTCTCTTATAGGTAGCATATAGATGGGTCTTTTCTTTTTTTTTTTTAATCCATTCTGATACCTTATGTCTTTTGATTAGAGCATTTAGTCCATTAACATTGAGAGTGATTATTGATAGATATGAATTTAGTGTCATTGTATTACCTATAAAGTCATTGTTTTTGGAGATTTTCTCTGTTCTTTTCTAGTCTTTGTCACTTTTGGTCTTTCTTTCCTACTCAAAGGGTCCCCTTTAATATTTTCTGCAGGACTGGTTTAGTGGTCATGAACTCCTTTAGTTTTTGTTTGTTTGGGAAACACTTTATCACTCCTTCTATTCTGAATGACAGTCTTGCTGCATAAAGTATTCTTGGTTGCATATTTTTCCCATTCAGCTTATTGAATATATCATACTGTCTTCTGGCCTGTCAAGTTTCTGTGGATAGGTTTGCTGCTGACCTTCTTTGTCTTCCCTTGTAAGTTAGGGATTTCTTTGCTCTTACTACTTTGAGGACTTTTCTCCTTATTTCTGCATTTTGCAAATTTTACTACAATATGTTTTGGTGTTGGTTGGCTTTTATTGATTTTGATGGGAATTCTCTGTGTATCCTAGATTTGGATGTCTGTTTCCTTCTCCAGAGTAGGGACATTTTCAGCTGTGCTATAATTCACTCAAATACATCTTTTGCACCCTTTTCCCTCTTCTTCTTTTTCTGGGACTCCTGTGGTACAAATTTTATTACATTTTATGGAGTAGATATATTCCTGAAGTCTACATTCATTATCCAATATTTTTCTTTCCCTCTTCTTTTCAGCTTCATTATTTCCCATAATTTTATCTTCTATATCACTTATTTGTTCCTCTGCTTCTTCTATCCTTGTGGTCATTACAATCAGTTTCACATCTCAATTATTGCATTTTTTATTTCAGTCTGACAAGTTTTTAGGTCTTTTCTCTCTGTTGGAAGGGACTCCCAAATGTCTTCTATGCTTTTATGAAGCCCTGCTGGTATCCTCAAGATTGTTGTTTTAAATTCTGGATCAGGCATATTACTTATATCTGATCACAAAAATTAACTCAAAATGGATCACAGACCTAAATGTAAAATGCACAACTATAAAACCGCCAGAAGCTATCATAGAAGAAAATAGATGACCTTGGATAATGGTGATGACTCCAAAAGTGCAACACATAAAATAAAAATGGATGTTAGACTTCATTATAGTTAAAAACTTCTGCTCTGTGAAAAATAATGCCAAGATAATAAAGATGACATGCACAATGGAGAAAATATCTGCAAAATATACATCTGATAGAGGGCATTTACCTAAAATACATAAAAAATTCAAAACTCAACAATAAAACAATATTATTCAAAATGGAACACAAATCTTAACACCTCAACAAAGATACCACAATAAAGAAGATATACAGATGGCAAATAAGCATATGAAAATACGTTCTATATCATATACAAATGGGAAATGCAAATTAAAACATTGAGATACCACTACACACCTATCAGAATGGCCAAAATCTGGAAGACAGACAATACCCTATACTGGTGATGATGTGGAGCTACAGGAACACTCATTTATTGCTGGAGGGAATGCAAAATGGTACAGCCACTTTGGAAGACAAATTTTTTTTTTAAAGATTTATTTGGGGGGGAGGGGCAGAGAGAGAGAGAGAGAGAGAGAGAGAGAGAGATCCAGTCCCAAGCAGACTCCACTGTGAGTATGGAGCCTGATGTGGAGCTTGATCTCACTACCCTGATATCACGACCTGAGCCAAAACCAAGAGTCAGACACTTAAACACCCAGGCACCACTGGTGGTTTCTTATAAAACTAATCATACTATACCACCCAGACGTCTTGCTCTTTGGTATTTACTCAAAGGAGTGGAAAACTTATATCCTTACAAAAAACTGAATATGTGTATTTATAGCAGCTTTATTAATAATTGCCAAAACTTGAAAGCAACCAAGATGTCCTTCAAGTAAATGGATTAATAAACTCTGTTACATCCAGAAAATGGAATATTATTCAGCACTAAAAAAGAAATAAACTATCAAGCGATGAAAGGTTATAGAGGAACATTAAATGTATATTATTAAGTGGAAATAAACCAATCTGAAAAGGCTATGTAATATACAGTTCCAACTCTGACATTTCTAGAAAAGGTAAAGCTATGAAAACAACAAAAAGATCATTGGTTGTGAGGAGCTGGGGTGGAGGGGATTGATGAATAAGTGGAACACAGAGAATTTTTAGGGCAGTGAAAATACTCTATATGATATCACCAGGATGGGATCAATGTCATTATACATGTATCCAAACCCATAAAATGCACAACACCAAGAGTGAACCATAATGGAAAGTATGGATTTAGGGTGATTGTGATGTGTCCATGTAGGTTTATCAATTGTAACAAATGTACTACACTGGTGAAGGATGCTGATAATGCAGGAGGCTATGCTTGCATAAGGGAAACCTTTGTATCTCCCCCTCAATTTTGCTATAAACCTAAACTACTCTTAAAGTTTTAATGATAAAGAAAAGCAAATCACACATCCTGCTCACAAGTCTTGATCACAAGAGTGGAGATAGTGGAAGGTGGGCATCATAGCAGCCAACTTAGGGTCTTTCAGGCACAATATGTTCCTTTCTGTCCTGTGATATAGTAGGATAATGTCACTCTTTCTTTTCTCTTTAAATAATACTTCTCAAAATTGCCCACATCCTTTAGTGCACCCTTCTTTTCTTTTTCTAGAAAATCACACTTTCAGAAATGTATACATTTCCTTTTCTTTTTAGAGAAACTTACAGTAGTGGTAAACTTAATTTAGTCAAATGTAAAATTGACTTTGACCTGCAGTTCTGCTCTCTTCAAGTCCCCATTCCACTGAACCCTGATAGAAATCCAATATGATAACTTCAAGCTAACTAATCTCAACAAATACCCCTGAACATGAAATACTTAGAATTTTATTCACTAGCAAAAGCAGATTTTTAGACTTAGAAATTAATGGTCTGCACTGTAAAAATGCCCACTTTGTATCTAGACTTGTTTTGGTAGATTGCCAGATGTTTGCCAATCAGGTCATTTGTACTTATAAACTCATTATATAGACTAAGTCTGAAATGTGTATCATTTTTAAACATTCTAAAGCACATTGAGTATTATCAAAAGTTAAATCTTTCTCAGGGAAAATGATTTTAGAGCACAGAAGTAGTTGATCTTAAGAAATTGAATTTGTATTCCATGTAATTAGTTTTAGTAAAGAAATTGAAAAATCCTGTTTAGCTTGGCTCTACATTCTGGTGATTTTTCTTTTTCTTTTTTTAATTTTGACAGTGTTAATTCCAATATAGTTTCACTATATTAGTTTTTGTCAGAACCTACACATAATACTGATCAATTCAGATCCTGTTTGTTTATTCTTTTCTAGACTTCCTATGGTTTTGTCAAAGATCATCAAACATTTTAGAGAAACAGCATATAAATTTTTATTTTATTGTAATCCTTTTCTCCATTCTCATCCTCAATACATTTCCTGATTACAGAAGGAAATTTTTTTCCTACACTTTGCAAATATTTCAAGACCAACATTTGCAGACAACAGGCCAACACTTTAGCACCTTTTATATGGTTTGCAACAATCAAAACCATTTTATAGGTACATTTAGGGCCTACATGGATAATCTAGGACAATCTCATCATCACAAGATTCTTTATTTTAAAGTTTTTATTTTAATTCTAGTCAGTTAACATACAGTGTAATATTAGTTTCAGGTTTACAATTGAGTGATTCAACACTTTTATACAACACCCAGTGCTCATCACAAATGCCCATCTTAATCACCATCACCCGTTTAACCCACCCCCCACTTACCTCCCCCCAGTAACCATCAGTTTGTCCTCTATGTCTGTTTCTTGGTTTGCCTCTCATTATCACGATTCTTAATTTAATCACAACTGCAAAATTCCTTTGCCATAAAAATAACATGCACAGATTCCATGGATTAGGACCCTGATATCTTTGGGCACCATTAGTAAACATATCACATTTATCCCTAACCTTCATTATGAAAGTCTCAATATCACAGGTGAGAAAATCATACCCTATCTTAGTAGTATTTTTTGCAACAAAAGCAAGCAAATTTTTTATTTTTCCTTGTATGAAATTTATAGACAAAATAAAATTTGCCAAAATTTGTATTTTCACTGTCTGCTTAATATGCATAGATAAACAAATCTAATTTGTATTTTGAAAAGATATTTATGTTTTCTGTGGTTTCATTAAAATTCTCATAGAAACAATGAGATAATTTGAAACTAAATATTTTTCAAGTAAAATTATCTAAGAACTGGGGAAAACATTTTTTGGTTGCATGATTTAATACATCACTATATATGTTCCAGAAAGCATGACATTTGGTAATGTATGACAGAATGAGCTCTATACTTGTATTGGTTTTCTATGGCTACCACAGCAACTACTGCAAACTGAATGGCCTAAAAGAACAGAAATTTATTTTCTGACAGTTCTGGAGGCTAGAAGTTCAAAATCAAGACATTAGCAGCAGCATGCTCCCTCTGAAAGCTCTAGGGAATAATTCTTCCATGCCTTTTCCTGTCTCTGGTGGTAGCTGGCAATTCTTGGTATTCCTTGACTTATAAACACATAATTCCAATCTCTGCCTCTGCCATCACATGACATGCTCCTTGTGTCTGTGCATCTCTGTGTCTTTACATGGCTTTCTTATAAGGACACCAGTCATGGGATTTAGGGCCTACCTCTAATCCGGTATGCCTAATTTCAAGATAACCTGATTACATCTGTAAAGGCCTCATTTCCAAACAGGTTCATATTTTGAGATTCTAGAAAGATATTAATTTGGGGGGATACTAGTCACCCCAGAACAATACTATAAGGTACCCAAACATCTGTTATCAAAATCCCTTCTTTTGTTTGCCCATAGGGGACATTTTAGTTGCAATCTTTGAGTCAGGAAATGAACTGTATCCAGTTTTAGGAAGCAATAAAAAGAACAATATAATAATGCTGATTCATTTATGTGGTATACCCAAGCTAATTCATTGGCCACTATTTTTTTTTTTCCCTGAACATTGGTATCTCTTTGGGAGATAAAACTTTTGATTTATTATAAGAAATACTTGACTGTATCATTATAGACTTGTGAGATCAGTCTATATAGTTGATTTCATATTCTCCTCTCCACCGTGCCCAGTCTCAAACTGTTCTTTTTGTGTATTATACAGTATGCTCTGCTTTGGTCCTAATACCATTGTATAAATCCTTTCACTGATAATAAAATAACCCAATTATTAACCTTTTTTGTCAGTGATATCTGAGTCTTGCTAGTGTTGGTATTGTAATCAACCTCATTTTCATGATGTGAACTCTTAGAAAACATTGTTGCAATATTCACAGTGTTATAAAGAAACTAGCACTATTACATTACAAAGCACAACAGTTAATCTACAATTAATTACAACACACTTAAACTGCATCACTTAGAATGATGCAATAATGGATGATTCATTATTGTGAACAGTAAATCATGGTTGCCAATATCAGCTGTTTGGTAAAAAGAGTGACCATGACTATGGAAGGTGTATAATCTATGCCATATCTGTTTGACACTAAAAACGGTATTGCTTTTGGTCCCTATATTTGGCTCATCATATTGGTTTCATGCTATTTCACAACCATCTACATTGTCTACTGAAACCTTTTGCAGCCTAAGGTAAGGTTTCCTGGGATTCAAGACTTTCAGTATTAAACTTATAGTCTAGACAAATCAAGACAGTTGGTCATCCTTCTTAGGGTCTCATTGTTCAAATGATATTGTGTCATTATGCTGATTGGAGACTTAGTCAAAAACCCGTGACTGCTACCCAGCAGCAACTTCTGGGGTTTTGGACTAGAATTGAGTCTACTAACAATATATAACCTTTGAAAGACAGTTAGTGGGTTATTTTCTGGCTTTAATTAAAGCTATTTCTATTAACAAAACAAAAAATTATTTTGAAATAATACTTATGTCATGGATTATATAACAACAGCACTTCATTTTAGAAAATGAAATGCAAAGAAGAGTTCTCTTATCAAATGGGCATATCATATTAAGGATATTGTTACAGGCACTACACACAGGAATACTTACTGCATTTATTAAGAGGTGACTAGCATGACTATGAGTCACATTAGATACCCCTGAGGAGTTCCCTAACTCCAAATCTAAATAGTCCCTTCCCCATGATCAGTATCTGAGGGTGCTAAATAAGCAGTATGATTTAAATATGGTAGCTCAAGGATGGAGTGGCAAGAATTAATTTGGAAAACAGCTTCATTGTTGCAGTTAACAGCTGTACCTTAAACAAAGAAGGAAAAGCCAAATCTACTCAATAGGCAGACTTAAGAGCAGTGTTCCTAGTGGCATCCGGAAGGACTAGACGATAATAATGATATGGTATGGATTTTAGTAATACCTGGGTGGTAGACAACAGATTAACAGTATGGTTTAAAATGGTCTTAGATAAGTAGAAAATTAAATTTCAATTTGGGGTGACACATTATAAAACGTGGTGGGTTTAAAGGGAGAAAAGCAAAGGGGCATGCTGATAATCTCAAAAGAACCCCTTTTCTGACTTCAGAAGGGAACTGAAACCAGGAAGTGGTTGCCCTTATTTATTCTTTCAAAGAATTCTCTCCTGTATATGAAATGATTGGCATGAGGATATTTAATCATTGAAATAACAAGTAGACAAAAAACAAAACAAAACAAAACAAAAAAAACACAACAAACTAATTTAAGCCACTGCAAAGCTTGAAATGTGGTAACAATTTTTCAAACAGAAACATAAAAAAACAAGCACAGCTATAGGCCATCTATTGAGAGTGTCTTAGCTCAGGCTTCTATAACAAAATAGACCGGGGAGCTTAAATAACAGACATCTATTTCCCCCACAGTTCTGGAGTCTTGAAAGCCCAAGATCAAGGTGCTGGTAGATTAGGTTCCTGGTGAGGTCCTCTTTCTGGCTTGCAGAGAGCTGCCCTCTTCCTGCATGGCAGCAAGTAAAATCTCTGGTGTCTCTTCTTTCTTTCTTTTTTTAAAGATTTTATTTACTTATTTTAGAGAGAGAGCACACACACAAGCTGGGGGAGGGGCAGAGGGAGAGAGAGAGAAAATCTTCAGCAGACTCCATGCTGAGCATGGAGCCTGATGCAGGGCTTGATCCCACAACCCTGAGATCATAACATGAGACAAAACCTCAGACACTTAACCAACTGAGCCACCCAGGTGCCCCTCTTCTTTTTGTAGGACTAATCCATCCATGAGAGTTCCACCCTTACGACCTCATCCAAACCTAATTATTTTCAAAAAGGATTCACCTCCTAATATAATCACATTGGGGGTTAGGGATTCAAGATATGAATTTAGGGGGATGGGGGTTGGGATACAAACATTCAGTCCATAACAGAGATTCAAAATTGGCCCATAGCTGGTCTATTACCCATGGCTCCAGGTGATAGTAATAGGTCTTTCCAAGACTATACACAGATTCTGGATTTGGATTTGCATACCCAGTAACTGAAGCAAGTGTTCCAAACACTACTATAGGTCTGTAGCCAAAAATTTTCAATTTGGATTCCTTATTAGTATATCACTCTTGGATATAAACACTAAACATTTTAATATATTATATAAATATTTCTTAAGTTAAATATATAAATTTAAACAAATCCAAGGAACAGTTTCAAGAGGGCATTTTTGAAACCTGACAGAATGTTTACAAAATATGGAAAAAGAAGATATTATTGCAGAACACTTTGAAAGGAAAGACGGGACAGCTGGGCTATTTTCCTTTCAGAAACTAAACTTTAGGGCACCTGGATGGCTCAGTCGGTTGAGCATCTGCCTTCAGCTCAGGTCATGATCCCAGGGTCCTGGGTATCAAGTCCGGCATTGGGCTCCCTGCTCAGCAGGGAGTCTGCTTCTCCCTTTGCCCCTCCCCTGCTTATACTCTCTCTCTCTCACACACACACAAAAATAATCCTTAAAAAAAAAAACCTTAAACTTTAAGTTTAAAACTAAATTCTTTTAAATCAAAAATACTTAAAATTCTCTTTTGTGAAGGCAAACAGAAAAAATTAATAACATGGAGAATTCAGAACATAATTAGGTATAAAACTTAATATCTCTCGATTATGCACACTTTCAACACAACTTAGTGTATAGTGTTATTTGATAAAGTTTTAATTACAGTGATTTGCGGGGGAATATTGAGTTCCATACATCTAATATCAGTTGTTCTCAAGTTATAATGTGCTTTGGTATCAACTCAGGCACTTGTAAAAATATAATCCCTAAGATCTCATGACTAGAGACTGCTTCATCTGTATAACAAACCGTATGTTTCTGATAGCATGTGTTTTTGATCTCTGCATTGACAAATACTGTCCTATATCATACTCTAAACTAAAAATCACATGAATAAGAGGGGATATATAAGATATAACTATGTGGGGAAAATAGCAGAGTTGACAACTTTATTAACTTGGAAACAGTAGAAAAATTTACAGTGGAAAATACTGACATATTGTAATGTATACAAACAAAAATTGCAGTGAATTCAGTGAAGATAACAAAACTCAAACAAAAAATGCAATAGAGGGGTGCCTGGGTGGCTCAGCTGTTAAGCATCTGCCTTCGACTCAGGTCATGATCTCACGGTCCTGGGATCAAGCCCCGCATCGGGCTCCCTGCTCAGCGGGAAGCCTGCTTCTCCCTCTCCCACTCCCCCTGCTTGTGTTCCCTCTCTCACAGTGTCTCTCTCTGTCAAATAAATAAATAAAACCTTTAAAAAAATGCAATAGAATAGAAAATATTTTTTCTATCAGTAGGTGAATAAGTGTTGACATAGTATTATATCACTGTAATTTAATAAGAGAGCTGTCAAACTATTAATACTTCAAGTGGAAAAAAATAACAATTGAGGTAATTAGATGAAATTCAAATAAAAAAAACTGTTCTCTCTGCTAAAGAATTGCAAATTAAAGAAATTTTGAGAATCCATTTTACATTTATAAAATAAAAAGTTAAAACTAAAATTTTGTTAAAGAAAAACTATTTATTAAATGTTACAGAAACCTGATGAATTATTTTATAAACTTATGGACATTCTTAAGAAAATATATAACAAAATTATAGGCAATTTAAAATGCAATGATGACATCTAAAATATAAGCAAAAAAATAAAAAATAAACAAGTGGGACTATATCAAATTAAAAAGCTTTTATACAGCAAAATAATCAACAAAATGAAAAGACAACCTATAGAGTGGGAAAAAATTATTTGCAAGTCCTATATCTGATCAGAGGTTAAAATAAAAAGTGTATAAAGAACTCATACTACTTAATAGAAAAAAAGTTAAAAATGGACAAAGGACCAAAATAGACATTTTCCCCAAAGATATACACAAATGGCCAACAGCTACATAAAAGGTGCTCAATGTCACTAATCATAAGGGAAATGCAAGTCAAAACCACAATGAACTATCACCTCACACCTATTAGAATGGCTATTATCAAAAAGACAAGAAATACTAAATACTGGGAAGATTTGGGAAAAAAAAGGAGACCCTTAGGCACCGTTGGTGGGACTGTAAATTAGTATCATCACTTTGGAAAACAGTATGAAGTTCCCTCAAAAAATTAAAAAAAAAAAAGAACTACCATATAATCCAGCAGTTCCACTTCTGGATATTTATCCATAGAAAACAAAAACACTAACTCAAAGAGATATATGCATCCCTATGTTCAATGAAGCATTATTTACAATAGGCAAGACATGGAAACAACCTAACTGTTCATCAATAAATGCATGGATAAAAAGTGGTGCTATATATAAACACTGGAACATTATTTAGTCATAAAAAGAAAATCCTACCATTTGCCACAATGGGGATGGACCCAGATGGCATTAAGTTAAGTACAATAAGTTAGTCAGAGAAAGACATCTCACTTATACATGGAATGATCTCACATATATGTGCAATCTAAAAACCAAACAAACTCATAGAAAAAGAGATCAGACTTGTGTTTATCAGAGGTAGGGGTTGGAAGATAGAGGAATTCAATGAAGGTGATCAAAAGGTATAAACTTTCAGTTATAAGATAAATAAGCACTGAGAAGGTACAACATGGTGACTATAGTTAACGCTACTACAAGATATATTTGAAAGTTAAGAGAGTAAACCCTGAGTTCTTATTACACAGGAAAAAACCTTTCTTTTCTTTCTTCTTCCTTTTTTTTGCTTATCTATATGAGATGATGGATGTTAACCAAACTTATAGTGGTAATTGTTTAACAATCTATTTAAGTCAAGTCATTATGCTGTATAGCTTAAATTTATATGGTACTATATGTCTATTATATCCAAATAAAACTGGACGTTAAAAACATAAATAAATGAATAAACAATTCAACGGAAAAAATAACAAAATAACAAAACATTAAAAAATAACATAAAATTGTACATGGTATGATGTTTCAATAACATACTATGTACATGATAAAGATAATCTACAAAAATTACCCCAGGCTTGCTGAAACTGTGGAATTATGCAGTTCTAACTTTTTAATATTATCTTTTCAATAAAAACAAATTTATAACAAAGTTACCATATAGTAAATCTCCCCTAATTATGAATTTAGAGCATTTTAGACATGTTCTATGCTACTTAATTATATTTGATTACTTTATTAGTATAAAATTTAATTCTTCACTCATTTCACAAATATATATATATATATATTTTTAAAGATTTTATTTATTTATTTGACAGAGAGAGACACAGCAAGAGAGAAAACAAGCAGGGGGAGTGGGAGAGGGAGAAGCAGGCTTCCCGCGCAGCGGGGAGCCCGATGCGGAGCTCGATCCCAGGACTCTGGGATCATGACCTGAGCTGAAGGCAGACGCTTAACGACTGAGCCACCCAGGCGCCCTTTCACAAATATATATTGAATATCTACTACATTGCAGGCACTCTGTGAGGAAAACAGGGAAAAACAAAACAAGCAAACAAAAAAAATAATACTTGCCCTCAAGTAGCTGATATTCTAGTAGAGGAGATGACAAATATAATTACGATTTATAAGGTATTTTAGAAATTGGTACTGTGGGAAAACTAAAGCAAGGAAAGAGAAATGAAAAAAGTTGATGGGGTGGGAGAGATAGCAATTTTAAATAGAGAGGTAAGGGTAGGACCCAATGAGAGAGGGAGTTTAAACAAAACTGTCAAATACACAACACAACAAGCATATGGAAAAGCATTCTATGCACAAGTAGGAAGCAATTCAAAGACTGAGCAGGAGAATGCTGGGAATATTAAAGAAACAATAGTAGGAAAGCTAATGCATTTGTAGCAGATGAGCAAGGGGAATTTATGAAGATGAAGGTGGTGGGAGATGAAAGTGAGGGATAAAAATTATCAGTAGTATATCTTTCTGTATTCTTCTAATTGAAATAAATTTGGGGGAAGTGTTTAGGGAAGGCACAAAATACTCCTTCCCCCCTTCTTTCCTTCCATGTGTCTTCATCTTCTCTAAAGCAGAAGCATGATAAATACTTATTTAAGAAATTGGCTCAATTGTAGTTTATGTTTGAGAAAATAATGACAATATACATCTAACATTTATTATAGACAATGACTATGCTACATATATGCTTGATTTTGCAAATACTCTGTTAATTAAAATAAAAGTCATACACAATTTCACTCTAAATCTGCACTCAGGTGATTATTTTCCTTTGATACCCTAATTTATTTTGCATATTTATGCATTCAGATGCACATTTAAAAATCTTAGATCCAAAGCAAAATGAATATGTGGTGCAAATACTGATTTAAAAAAATACAGAGTTGTTCCAAAATGTTGTAGTAATAGATATTAGACAAAGAATGCATACATCCTAAATAGAAGAGACATTTGCACAACAAAAATGTCATTCAAGATGAGGGAGACTACAGGGCACCTGGGTGGCTCAGTCGTTAAGCGTCTGCCTTCAGCTCAGGTCATGATCCCAGGGTCCTGGGATCGAGCCCCGCATTGGGCTCCCTGCTTGGCGGGAGGCCTGCTTCTCCCTCTCCCACTCCCCCTGCTTGTGTCCCCTCTCTCGCTGTGTTTCTCTCTGTAAATAAATAAATAAATAAATCTCTTAAAAAAAAAAAAGATGAGGGAGACTAAAAAGCCAACTCCATTAAGGACAAAACAAGCCATAGGATTAGCACAAGGGAATTATGTATGTGTGGCATTTTCTTCAGACATTTTTTAATACTAAGCAGAAATCTATTATATCCACATCTTACTGTGCCTTCCATTCTCCAGGAAAACATAATGGATTATACCTTAAATATTCTATTTCTTTGCAAAACACATCAATACAAAGTTCACAGGAGATTTTTAGAGATATTTGCAGTGACTCCCTGATCGAAAACACTCAATGAAAAAAAAACTGATTATATTTTATAATTATAGTTAATATTAACAGTTAATAATCCTTATTTATATTTTAAAATCTAAGAGGACATTTACTCAAGTGTAGTCCCTTATATTAATTGATGTTAAATTCAAATGACTTGGGTGAATATTTGCATGGATAGATATGTCAATGTTTGTTTTTGGTTTTGTTTTTTGTTTACATGGTTATCCCACCTATAGTGTGTGATATATTTAGGAGAACTCTGAAAAGCAATAGCACTCAAGCAAAGTTGGATATAAAGTGATTTAATAGATGGAAATTATGACACAAATATAAAACGGAGGGGAAGAGTAAAAAAAGGAAAGAACAAAGTAGAGCTTTAGAATGAATTCAAACTTAAGTTGATACCATCTTAACATAAACTGTTAGAAGTTGTTTTATGTAAGCCTCATGATAACCACAAAGCAAAAACCTATAGTAGATACACAAAAGATAAAGAGAGAGAGATCTAATCATGCCACTAAAAAAAAATCATCAAATCACAAAGGACGAGAACAAGGAAAAAAGAAAGGAACAGAGGAATGACAAAACAGTCAGAAAACAAATAACGAAATGGCAATAAGTACACTGTCAATAATTACTTCAAAAGTAAATAGACTAAATTCTCTAATCAAAAGATATAGAATGGTGTACGCTGCCTGCAAGAGATACACTTTAGACATAAGGACACACACACAAACTGAAATTGAAGGGACGAAAAAGGATATTCGACGCAATGCTAACCAAAGAAAGCCAGAATAGAATGGCTATAGTTACATCACATGAAATAGACTTTAAGATAAAGACTGTAATAAGAGAAAAGTTTGTTATATAATTATAAAGGGTTAATAAAACAAGAGGATATAAAAATTGTAAATATATATGCACCCATGTAAGCGCACTTAAATATATAAAGCAAATATTAACACCTAAAGGGAAAAGTTGAGAGCACTACAAGAGTAGTGGGAGAATTTAATCCTCTACTTTTATCACTGAATATATCATCCATATAGGAAATCAATTAGGAAACAGTGGTCTTAAATGACACATTAGGCCACATGGAGTTAGACATATAAAGAACATTCTATCCAAAGGCAACAGAATATATATTCCTCTCAAGTATACATAGAACATTCCCCAAGATAGATTATATGTTAGGCCAAAACAAGTCTTAATAAATTTAAGATGATTTAAATCATACCAAATGTCTTTTCTGACAACACTAAAATGAAACTAGAAATGAATTACAAGTAGAAATCAGAAAATTCAAAAATATACGGAGATTAAAGACGCTACTAAACAACCAATTAGTCAGAGAAGAAATCAAAAGAGAAATAAAAAAAAATACCTTGAGACAAATGAAAATGAAAACAAAACACACCAAAACTAATGGTATGCAACAAAAGCAGTTCTAGGAGGGAAGTTTACAGCAATTAATGCCTACATTGAGAAACAGGAAAGATCTCAAATAACAATCTAACTTTACACCTCAAGCAACTAGAAAAAAAACCAAAAGAACCCTACATTTAGTAGAAGAAGCAAAAAAGAAAAAGTAGAAGGAAATAAAGATAGAGCAGAAAGAAATGAAATAGAGACTTAAGACAATAAAAAAGATCAGTGGAAATAAGAGTTGTTTTTTTAAAGATAAGATCAACAAATGTTTACTAGACTCAGAGACAGAAAGAAAGGTATTAAATAAAATCAGAAGTGAAAGAAGAGATGTTACAACTGATACCATAGAAACCAAAAGATTGTAGGAATATACATGAACAAATGAACAACCTGGAAGAAATGGATAAATTCCTAGAAACACAACTTGCTGAGTAAATCCTGAAAAAACAAAACAAAACAAAACAAAACAGAAAATCTGAACAGATCAATTGCTACTAAGAAGATTAAATCAGTAATCAATAGGGTGCCTGGGTGGCTCAGTCGTTAAGCATCTGCCTTCAGCTCAGGTCATGATCCCAGGGCCCTGGGATCGAGTCCCACATCGGGCTCCCTGCTCGGCGGGAAGCCTGCTTCTCCCTCTCCCACTCCCCCTGCTTGTGTTCCCTCTCTCGCTGTGTCTCTCTCTGTCAAATAAATAAAATCTTAAAAAAAAAAATCAGTAATCAATAAACTCCTCAAAATAAGTCTGGGACCTAATGGGGAATGAACCAACTGGTGAATTCTACCAAGCATTTAAAGGATAATTAATACCAATTCTTCTTAAACTCTTTCGAAAAATAGAGGGGAGGGAGCATCCAAACTCATTGTACAAAGCCAGCATTACCCTGATTACCAAAACCAGACAAGGACACCACAAGAAAATCATAGCTTTTCTTCTAAGATCAGAAACAGGACAAGGATGACCATTCTTTCCACTCTTATTCAATGTAGTATTGAATTTCTTAGAACAATTAGACAAGAAAAAGAAATAAGAGGCCTCCAAATTGGAAAGGGAATCGAACTGTCATTTGCAGATTACATGACATTATATTTAGAAAACCCTAATGACTCCTCCAAAATACCATTAAAACTAATAAATACATTCATTAAGGTAGCAGGATACAAAATCAATATACAAAAATCTGTTGCATTTCTATACACTATTAACAAAGTATCAGAAAGAAATTATTAAGAAAACAATCCCATTTACAATTGCATCAAAAAGGATAAAATAACTAGAATAAATTTAACCAAGAAGGTGAAAAACCTATACACTGAAAAATATACCACACTAATGAAAGAAATTGAAGAAGATATTTCATGCTCATGGATTGAAAAACATATTGTTAATATGTCCATACTACCAAAAGTAATCTATACAGATTCAATGCATTGTCTATCAAAATTCCAGTGGAAGGTATTATATGCAAATGATGAATGATTGGATTCTACATCTGAAACTAATGATGTACTATATATTGGCTAACTGAATTTAAATTAAAAAAAAATTCCAATGGATTATACACTCCAGAGAAACATTAAATTATACTAAAATTTATATGAAACCACACAGACCCTAAAGACAAAGCAATCTTGAAAAAGAAGAATGAAGCTAAAGGTATCACACTTCCTGATTTCAAACTATATTACAAAGCTATAGTAATCAAAGCAATATGGTATTTGTATAAAAACAGACACATAGATCAATGGAACTGAATAGAGGGCCCAGAAATAAACCCATGAATTTAGTCAATTAGTTTATGACAGAGGAGCCAATAATAAACAACGGGAATATGACAGTCTCTTCAATAAATGGTATTAGGATTACTGGAGAGCCACATGCAAAAGAATGAAACTGGACCACTCTCTTAATTTAAAAAAAAAATTCAATTCAAAATGAATTAGACTTGAACACAAGACCCAAGACCTTAGACCATAAAACTCCTAGAAGAAAACATAGGCAGTAAACTCCTTGACACAGTCTTGGTGATTATTTTTGGATTTAACACTAAAAGTAAAGGCAACAAAATAAACATTTGGGTTGACATCAAACTAAGAACTGCACAGCAAAGAAAATTATCAACAAAATGAAAAGACAACCTACTGAATGGGAGAAAATATTTGCAAATCATATATCTGATAAGGAGTTAATATCCAAAATATACAAAGAACTCACAAAACTCAAAAAATACATTATAAGATGGTCAGAGAATCTGAACAGACAACTTTCTTTTTTTCTTTTTTTAGATTTTATTTATTTGTTTGACAGAGAGAGAGCAGAAGCAGGGGAAGCAGCAGGCAGAAGGAGAGGGTGAAGCAGGTCCCCCACTGAGCAGGGAGCCCCACATGGGCTCAATCCCAGGGCCCTGGGATCATGACCTGAGCCAAAGGCAGAACCTTAACTGACTGAGCCACCCAGGCACCCCTGAATAGACAATTTTCTGAAGAAGATATACAGATGGCTAAAGTACGGGGAAGGGTATTCTACATTACTAATCATCAGGGAAACACAAATTAAAACCACAATGAGATATCACCTCACACCTGTCATGGCTATTATCAAAAAAAACAAGAGATAACAAGTGTTGGTGAAGTGATGGAAAGGGAACCCTTGTTCTCTGTTGATGGGTATGTAAATTCTTGCAGTTGCCACAGAAATAGTATAAAGTTTACTCAGAAAATTAAAAATGGAACTACCATATGATCCAGCAATTTTGCTTCTGGGTATTTATCTGAAAGAAATAAATCAGTACCTCAAAAAAATATGCATCCTTATGTTCATTGCAGCATTATTTATAACAGCCAAGACATGAAAACAACCTAAGTTTCCACTAATGGATGAATAAGGAAGATGCTATATATGTTATATATACAGTGGAATATCATTTAGCCACAAAAAGGAGGGGGATCCTGCCATTTGCGACAACTTGTATGAACCTTATAGCCAGTCAAAGACAAATATATCATAAGCCCACTTAAATGTGGAATCTAAAACAAACAAACAAAAAAACAACTCAGAACTCATAGAAACAGAGAACAGATATGCGTTTGCCAGAGTCAAGGTCAGTTGGGGAAGGAATGGAAAAGAGGTGAAGATGGTCAAAAGTTATAAACTTCCAGTTATAAGATAAATAAATACTGGAGATGTAATTTACAACATGGTAACTATGGTTAACAATACCGTATTGTACATTTGAATGTTGCTAAGAAAGTAGATCTTAAAAGTTCTCATCAGAAGAAAAAAATTATAACTATGTATGGTAATGGATGTTAACTAAATTTATTATGGTACTCTTTTGCAATATATACATATCAAATCATGTTGTACACCTAAAACTAATTTAATTTTATATAATTTACCTCAATTTAAAAATATTTTAATTAAAAAAACAGGCAAAATGTGTGGTTAATTTATAGAACTCAACAGCACTAGAACTCAGAGAAATACAAACTAAAGCAGCAAGAAGGTACAACTTCATACCCATCAGTCTGACATAAATTTAAAAGTCTTATTAGAGCAAGTGTTGGTGAAAAATAGAAACTCTTTTTCACAGCAGTTGGAATTTGAGAAAATAAAAGAAGATGACTTAGATAACATTCATTCTTAAGTTAATATGCATCATTATTATCATAATTATATTCACTGTTCAATATTACATGTATTCAGTTTGTTATGTATACAGATTGATGTTGAGCTTTTCATGTATTGTATTATTTATTACTCACTAAAGTCCTATAGTATAATTACTATTAAACAAAGCAAATTAAAAAGTAAAAAAAAAATCAATCTTTTTTGTTGTTAAATATATCCACAGGGGAGTAAACTCAGGCATATTTATTTTTTCCATCAATAATTCTCATTGGTGACTATAATCTATTATTGTAAATAACATTAAAATTGAGTTTTTCTTTTAAAGGAAATTCTTTGAATGGAAAGTAAAAGCCATAATCAGGAGTAAGAAAATTAGGAAAAGATTTCACAGATATGCAAAACATAATAAAATTAGTAGATTAATCACTTATAAAACCAGCACAGAGGTTAAAACATAAAGGAGGTAAAATCAATTATATCTACAAAAATCAGCCAAGGGATTCACAAAATAAAAGGTTATAAAATATGACACCATATGCATAAAATGTGGAGGCAGTAAAAATTTAGTTCTTTTAAAATGGGTTCAAACTTAAGTAATCATCAGCCTAATACAGACTGCTATATTCACAGGATGTTATATGTAAACCTAACGATAACCAAAAATCAAAAATCAGCAATAGGTATGCAAAAAAATTTAGAGGAAATTATCCAAGAATATCACTAAAGAAAGCCATTAAAACACAAGGGAATCGAGCAAGAGAAGAAAGGAACAGATAACTACAAAACAATCATAAAACAAGTGATAAAATGACAGTAAATACATACCTATCAATAATTACTTTGAATGTAAATGGACTAAATGCTCCAATCAAAAGACACAGGGTGACAGAATTGATAAAAAAAAGCAAGACCCATCTACATGGTGCTGACAAGAGACTCATTTCAGACCTAAAAACACACGCAGAGTGAAAGTGAAGGAATGGAAAAGCATTATCACACAAATGGATGTGAAAAGAAAGCCAGGGTAACAATACCTATATCAGATAAAATAGACCTTAAAATAAAGACTGTAATAAGAAATAAAGATACTATATAATATTAAAGAGAACAATCCAACAAGAAGATATAATAATTGTAAATAAATGAAATAAATGAAATAGAGACAAAAACCCAAAAAACCAAATAAACAAAAAACAACAGAACAGATCAATGAAACCAGGAACTGGCTCTTTGAAAAGATCAACAAAATTGATAGACCTTTAGACAGACTCATTAAAAAAGAGAGTGAGAGGACTCAAACAAAAATCAGAAATGAAAAGAGAAATAACAACTGACACCACAGAAATACATAGGATTATAAGAGAATATTTTGAAAAATTATATGCTGACAAATTGGACAACCTAGAAGAAATGGATGCATTCTTAGAAACGTATAACTTACCAAAACTGAATCAGGAAGAAATAGAAAATTTGAATACACTGATTACCAGCAAAGAAATTAAATCAGTAATCAAAAACCTCTCAACAATCAAAAGACCAGGACCAGATGGCTTCACTGGTAAATACTACCAAACATTTAAAGAAGAGTTAATACCTATTCTTCTCAAACTATTCCAAAAAATAGAAGTGGATGGAAAACTTCCAAAATCATTCCATGAGGCCAGAATTACCCTGATTCCAAAACCAGACAAAGACACCACAAAAAAAAAAAAAAGAAAGAAAGAAAAGAAAAGAAATATAGGCCAATATCTCTGATTAACATAGATGCAAAAATCCTCAACAAAATACTAGCAAACCAAATCCAACAATATATTAAAAAAAACAAAAACAACAACAAAAAACATTCACCATGATGAACTGGGATTTATTCCTGGGATGCAAGGGTGGTTCAATATTCACAAATCATTCAACTTGATATGTCACATCAATGAGAGAAAAATAAGTACCATATGATCATTTCAATAGATGAGGAAAAAGCATTTGACAAAGTATAACATCCATTCATTATAAAAACTCTCAACAAAGTAGGTTTGAGGGGAACATACCTCAACACAATAAAGGCCATATATGACAAACCCAAGGCTAACATTGTACTCAAAGGGGAAAAACTGAGAGCTTTGCCTTAAGATCAGGAACAAATAAGGATGTCCACTCTCATTAGTTTTTTTTGTAGCTCAAGTTTTTATTTAAATTACTGTTAGACAATATACAGTATAACATTAGTTTCAGGTGTAGAATTTAGTGATTCGTCACTCATATACAACACCAGGCGCTCATTACAACAAGTGCCCTCCTTAATACCTATCACCCATTTAACCAATCCCACCACCCACCTTCCCTCCAAAAATCCTCAGTTTGTTCTCTATAGTTAAGTCTGCCACTCTTACTATTTTTATTCAACATAGTTCTGGAAATCCCAGCCACAGAAATCAGACAACAAAAATAAATAAAAGGTATCCAAATAGAAAAGGAGGAAGTAAAACTTTCAGTATTTTCAGATGACACTATATATAGATGATACATGCAGATAATACTAAATAGAGAAAACCCTAAAGACCACCAAAAACCTTCTAGAACTGATAAATAATTTCAGTAAGGTCAGAGGATATAAAATCAGTGCACAGAAATTGGTTGCATTTCTATACACTAATAATGAAGTAGCATAAAGAGAAATTAAGAAAACAATCCCATTTACAATTGCATCAAAAATAATAAAACACTTTGGACTAAACTTAACCAAAGAGGTGAAAGACATGTACTCTGAAAACAACAAAGCACTGATTAAAGAAACTCAAGAGAACCTAAACAAATGGAAAGATATTCCATGCTCATGGATTGGAAGAACAAAATTGGTAAAATGTCCATACTACCCAAAACAATCTACAGATTTAATACAATCCTTATCAAAACACCCACAGCATTTTTCTTAGAACTAGAAAAAATAATACTAAAATTTGTATAGAACCACAAAAGATCCCAAATAGCCAAAGCAATCTTGAGAAAGAAGAACAAAACTAGAGATATCACAATCCAGTATTTCAAGATAATTACAAAGCTATAGTAATGAAACAGTATGGTACTGCCACAAAAATAGACACATAGATCACTAGAACAGAACACCCAGAAATAAACCCATGATTATATGGTCAGTTAATCTTCAATAAACAAGGCGAGCATATGCAATGAAAAACACAAGCTCTTCAACAAATCGTGGTAGAAAAACTGGACAGCTACATGCAAAAGAATGAAATTGGACCACTTTCTTATACCAAACACAAAAATAAACTGAAAATGAATTAAAGACCTAACTGTGAAGGGTGCCTGGCTGGACCAATTGATTAAGTGTTGGACTCTGGATTTCAGCTCAGGTCATGATCTCAGGGTCATGAGATCAAGCTCTGCATCAGGCTCCACAGTAGGCGTGGAGCCTGCTTACGATACTCTCTCTCCCTCTCCCTCTGCCCCTCCCCACCTCAAACAAATAAACAAACACACAAATAAATAAATAAATACCTAACTGTGAGATCTGAAATCGTAAAACTCCTAAAAGAAAACATAGGCAGTAATTTCTCTGACATTACCATAAGAACATTCTTCCACAATGTCTCCTGAGGTAAGGGAAACAAAAGTAAAATAACCTATTGAAATTACATCAGAATAAAAATCTTTTGCATAGAAAAGGAAACAATCAACAAAACTAAAAGACAACATATTGAATAAGAAAAGATGTTTGCAAATGACATATTTGATAAAGGGTTAGTGTTCAAAGTATGGAAAGAACTTATACAACTCAGCACCCAAAAAACAAATAATCAAATTAAAAAATGGGTAGCAGACGCGAACAGACATTTCTCCAAAGAAGACATCCAGATGGCTGACAGACACATGGAAAGATTCTCAAGAATCCTTAATCATTAGGGAAATGCAAATCAAAGCCACAATTTCACCTCGCACCTGTCAGAATGGCTAAGATAAAAAACAAAAAAAATAAGAAGTATTAGCAAGGACGAAGATAAACAGGAACACTTGTGCACTGTTGGTGGGAATGCAAACTGGTGTAGCCACTGTGGAAGAGTATGGAGGTTTCTCAAACAATAAATGGAACTAGTCTATGGTCTAGTAATTGCACTACTGGGTATTTACCTAAAGAATAGAAAAAAAAAAAAACTAATTTGAGAAGATATATGCACCACTATGTTTATTGTAGTATTATTTATAATATCCAAACTATGGAAGCAGCCTAAGTGTTCAGCAATAGATGAATGGATAAAAAAGAAGTGAGATATATATAGATATATATATGTGGAATATTACTCAGCCATAAAAAATGAAATCTTGTCATTTGCAACAACATGGATGGATCTAGAGGGTATAATGTTAAATGAAATAAGCTAGAGAAGACAAATACCAGATGATCTCATTCATATGTGGAATTTAAGAAACAAAACAAATGAGCAAAGAAAAATGAGACAAACCAAAAAATAGACTCAACTATAGAAAACAAAGTGATGGTTACCAAAGGGGAGGTGGGTGCAGGGATTGGTGAAATAACTGAAGGGGATTAAGAGTACACTTACCATGATGAGCAGAATAATTTATAAAATTGAGTCTCTGTATTGTACATCTGAAACTAATATAACACTGTATGTTAACTATACTGTAATTTAAAAAAAATTATGTTCATGGCAAACAGGTAAACTAGCCCATATTCCTGCCTGTATTCTATAAAAATTGTTAATCTTACATAAATACATATAACTATGTATTTTTGGCATATGCAAAGAAGGATTTCTTCTTTAAGGTAGAATCAGTGTAGAAAGTTTTGTATCTGCATATATGCAATAAATAATATTTGGTTTTATTTATTAATTCTTGAAGAGTCTTCTTAACATCAGAAATACATGGGGGGAAATCAGAGAATCAGAGAGCTTCCTTGAAAATAAAATTCCACATCAGCATTGCTTACAGAAATAAAAGGTTTATCTCATTAATTAGGAATACCCGGCACATTTAACCCTATACCTCTGCCATGAGATTTTATATTATATTACATGTCCTCGACTATCAGGTATGGGACCTATACTGGTTTTTTGGTTGCAAGACTCAGAAGTCACTTTAGCTAGTTTAACAAAAACAAATTTATTTGAAGGATAAGCGTTTCTTATAGAGTCAAAAGAGTAATTGACTCATCAAACTTAAGAAGGTTTAGGAGTCAGAGCATATCCAGTTTTCCAGATAATAAGAGCTATTTTCCTTAGGTACCGTCACTGATATAATTCAGTCTAAGAGCAAAATCTCAGGGAGAGTCTAGTTGCCTGAATCTGAATTAAGTTTCTGCCTCTTGGTGGATAAAGCATAGGGTATGCTGAATTACATAATTTCTAAGAGGCAATTTTACTAATGTGAACATAAATGAAAGGTGATTGGGTACTATGTGTTCTAAAGAGTCAAATGGCTTACTATCACTTAGATGAGTATATGTGGAGGGAGAATAGGAGTTTAACAACATGAAACTGGTAATTTATCATACTGTAATCTACTAATTTGCAGTAGAGTAGAATCTGGCAAATCAATTATGATTTCTAAAGAACTTTATATTTACTTTGTATTTGAAATATATTCAAAGACATGCATTGAAAACTTAATCACAAAGAGAGACAGTAAAGTGGGACATTTGAAAGTCAATAAAAAATAAAAGTTAGTGGTATGCATTTTTTGAAAGCCAAAATTCATGTTTCTGCGGTAGGCAAGATTCAAAAGAATTGCATTCTTCCTTGTTTAACTTTAGTCTATTATATTTCTCTAGTGTTAGCACACTTTCAGCAGCTTTCCATCATTATGTCAGGCAGTACTTCATAATATTTTTCACATTTTCTGCCTCATACATCAAACTATAGAATTTTATCCATAAGGCAGAGTTGTCATTCTGTAAAATTTTTAGCAATGTTCTCATTTTTATCTGACATCTAGAAATACCTAAAGTAATAAAAAATCATTTTTACCTCATATTTGCTTTGGTTTTCATTCTGTCCCTGTCAGTCTATATACAGTATAGCAGGGGAAGATTTATATAACATCATTTTGGGTGTTCAAGAATCAGACAAAGAATCCTCACCTTAGCTGTTTTTTTCCCCCACAGAATTTTACACAAAAACATAAAACCTATACTTAAAATAATGTTCTCTCTCTTAAAACTTTAGTTTTTGCTATGAACACTTTTCATTAAGTAGAAGTTTCATTTATATATATACACATACAGACATATATATTTATATATATATAATTTAACAACTACAAAGGAAGATAGACTTCATTTCCTCAGGAATGTCACTATTCTGGGCAATTTAATGGAAACATTACAAAACTGCATTTATGTTGCTTAGTTTATCTCATTATAGTTTTCAACTATCTATTAAGATACTTAAAAAATATGATTTTACTGAACATCCCAGTTTCAAACCAATTACGGGGATACAAAACTAAGCATTAAAATAGATCCTTATTTCAAACAACTTATTTTCCCAAGTGGCATCAGCGAAAATGTAGATCCAGTCCTAAACATGTTCAACTTCAAGGTATAAAACCTTGAATTGAGAGATATTAATTACCTGAAAAATCTAAAATGTGATATAATCTCCTTAAAGATGATCATGTATTAATTTTTATAGTTTCATTATGAACATATATTTTAGTGAGCCCCTAGTATGTGCCATATACTATGCAAATGAATTAGCTCAATGGATCCTCTAATAAAACTAGCTATGATTAATCTTCTTACTTAATATTGAGGAAACAGAGAGGTTAACCAACTTGAACAAGTTCATAAAGCAAGTTCATGAAGGTAGTAGAGTTTGCATTTGAACCCCAGAACACAGCCTTGGGCCCTCCCCCTCTGCCACTTTGCTGTAATGCTTCCCCCAAAGCGGCTTCATTGTGCAAAAACCAAAGAATACCAGGTTGAAAATATTACAAGTTGTTTTAATCAAGCCTATATTTTTCATAGTCATGACTTCATAATAAAGACAAAAAGGGATCATCCAAATGATATATTTCATTATTTCATTCAAAAATCTCAGTTTTGACATAAAGATAAACTCTAAAACAGAACTAGCAAAATAATTCATCAATGCACAACACAAGAAAAATGAGTGTATATATATTTTTTTTCTTTTTTTTTCCCCCTAGTCTTTGTACCTTTGGGGACTAGTTGTATGTTCTGGGAAAAGGGTGGAGGCAGAGTGATCCAAGAGTTTGGGAAGTGATACATGCTCCCTTCTTCTCAACATACATTACATATAGATAACAGAGAGAACACTGAGGCCAGCTTACCTGTAGTTAGTGCAGTGCTTTCCATACTTATCTGAAATTATTAATAAGCAAGTACATAATTTGGGAAAGGTTACTGAAGACCAAGTGAAAAGTCTAATTTTTCTGATACAGTATAAAAAGTATGGTTTGAATATTATGACTAGAGGATATTCGACCTGAAAGTGGTTTTGAACAAAAAACCAGATGGAGTGACCAGATTTCATCAAGGATTGCTGGAGAATGGGACTAATTACTTCTGAATGTTAAGAAATAATTGGGTCATAGAATTAGAAGAGTACATGCATGCATTATCAACTTACGAAGATAGGTTTTTCTGTTGTTTCTGCATATAAAACTAAAAGAGACAAAACCAATCAGTTTGTAATTGTTTCTTCTACTAAATCTTCTAGTTACTACACTTTTAAAAATTCATGACATCAAGTTATTTTGCCTTAAGTAGTAGCAATACATAGCTCACCTACACTCGGGGCATAAAGATGAGGGTTTTTTTTAAAGTTTTTATTTAGGTTGTCACCAAAAAGATACAAAGCAAAAAGTACTTCATTTTATTTTTAAATAATGATAATATTAGTTTTCTTCTTTTCTGAACCATTTTTAATCACAGCTTAGTTTTGTTACAACTACATATAGCCTCAAGACTAATTTTAAAAGGCATACGATACACACACAAAAATAGTTTTTTAAAAATAATAATTGAAATTTTAAAATATCAGCATTTCTGGACCTGATTCTGTAATTTAGATAACTTGCCACCAGGTGGAAGTAGTGTTCCCATTACCAAATTAAAACAGTGTTATGGGGTGCTTGGGTGGCTCACATGCTCAGGTCATGATCTCAGGGTCCTGGGATGGAGCCCTGCATCAGGCTCCCTGCTCAGTGGGAAGCCTGCTTCTCCCTCTCCCGCTACTGCTCCCCCTGCTTGTACTCTCTCACTCTGTCGAATAAATAAATAAAATCTTTAAAAAAAATTAAATTAGAAAAACAATGTTGGCTCAAGAAGCAAATTAACAAAACATTACATTTTGTGTTTATTTGTAAAAATATAATTCCTTTTTATATAGCCAATTCAGTAGCAACAAATTGATATTTTCTTGAAGTTTGCTACCTTTGGCTATGCTTTTAAAGGTGAAAAGGAAAATTATCCTTTATGGAGATGAACTGGCAATTGGAATTTCAAATTTTCATGACATACATAATTTCATGCATAATCATAATAACTGGATGGCAAAGGAAGTATACCACTTTTGTTGTTTCACTGATGAATTTTACTTATGAAGAAACTGAGCTTAGATTTCTCTAAAAATGATTGCTTTGAGATATGGATCTAACAAAAAACCCATCCTTATTTTTTCTATTTTTTTATGCTTTGTCAACTTTATCTTATCCCAGAATACCAAACCCTAGGTAAGAGTTAAATTACAAATCTCCATTTTCAATTTTCAAGTTCTTTAATATTCATCTGATCATGACTGTTTGGGAACATCGTCACTTCCTAATTCTACTTAAATGGTATTGGAAAAGTCTCTGTGGGGACTGAGAAAAATGGCTTAATCTGTATTCTCTCTTGGTTATCACTTGTCTGAACTTGTCCAATGAAAGCTACCTCTCAAATTAGTGAACGTTTTATGTTTTCCTGGCCTATTGTCCTCTTTTCTGAACGTGAAGGGCTGGTGATAAATCATTGGACAATCACTGACATTTGGGATCCCGAATCAAACTCCAGTATTGGCCACCTAATGGCTATTACTTCACCTTTTTGGGTTTCCAGGTTTTTTTGTTTTTTGTTTTTGTTTTAAGATTTATTTATTTATTTTAGAGAGAGAGAGAGAGAGCAAAAGTGAGAGAGCATGAGCGGGAGGGGCAGAGGGAGAAGGAGAATCTCAAGTGGACTCCATGCTGAGCGTGAGTTGATGGGGGGGTTCAATCTCCAGACCCTGAGATCACTACCTGCACTGAAACCAAGAGTCAGACACTTTATCAACTGTGCCACCCAGGCACCCCTTGGGTTCTAGTTTTTTAAAGAAAATTCTGAGCTTGATCTGAATAATAATGTTTCTTTCCAGTTTTAATATTCTGTGATTATAGTTGCAAGTGGCTATAACACTTCTTAATATGATATGGGTTCTTTTTTTTTACAATAATACAAGTTTTATCATGATGATTATGATCAATATGTCCTGATATGGTTTCTAATAATAGAATTCTTCAGCTGTTTCATCAGTGCCATGTTTCTCAGCCTTCGTTTCTAAATATATTAAAATAAGTTTTAATCTCAGTGGAGCTGGCCAGCATTAAATAAAAAGATGCAAGGCATTTCAAATTGAAGTAGGTTTATTTTAGGAGAAGAGGCAGTACTTTGCCAGCATGCATGTCAGCAATTAGACGGAACAAAAGCACTCTACCCACCCTACTTGTTGGCAAAACAATAAGCTTAGATAAATATCTCCCCAATTAAATGAGACTAAGCTGGAAATACATTAAAAAAAAAAAAAAATTAGGCTCCTCCTTACATATACACACAAGATAGAAAAGCAGAAAATAAGTATATTTGCAAAAATAACTTTCTAGAATAAAAGTATGAAAATACGATTTATATGCTTGGTGTTATCAAATACATCGTGAAAGGATTTCTTTTTTTTTTTTTTAAGATTTATTTATTTTTTAGAGAGCGAGCGAGAGAGAAACAGCATGAGAGGGGAGAGGGTCAGAGGGAGAAGCAGACTCCCCGCCGAGCAGGGAGCCCGATGCGGGACTCGATCCCGGGACTCCAGGATCATGACCTGAGCCGAAGGCAGACGCTTAACCATCTGAGCCACCCAGGCGCCCCTCGTGAAAGGATTTCAATCTAAAACGGAACTAAAGGATATGGAGAGTCTCACACCTGTGCCTTCAGAAGAACAGACCTTAAGAACTGAGAGTATGATTTCCATTAAATGCCTGATGTATAGAGGATCAAGACTTATGACCAATGAACATCCACCAAGAATTTCTCCCCATCCTTAAGCCGGTGAACTTACTGTTCAGGCTAGAATCTCCCCTCTTTGGCACTCCTTGCCCACAAAACAGCCCATCCCAAACTCTCAGTGGACTTCCCTATAGCTTGCTGCAGCGTGCATTTCCTGAATTGCAATCCCTCTGCTGTCCTGAATAAGCTCAGATTTCTGGTAATTTGAGCTTGCCTCAACTTAACTCCTATTTAGGTTGACAATATAAAAGAAGATACGCCCTCTTCTTGAGAAACAAGAACTTGGAGCACCATGGGAAATCAAAATTGGGATGAAGACAAAAATGCAAAGACAAAAAATTGCTTGGAAATTAGTGGCAATTTCCACTTTTGACAAAAATTTGCAGCATACAGGTGAAAGGCTTAAAAGACTCACCAAGAAAGCAGTGGGAGATCAAAACTGATTCTAATGAAAGAGTGGATATGAGCCCTGGAGACCAGAGAATGGTAATCCAGTCTAAAATAGTTGCTCAAAAGAATAGGAACTCAAAAGGAATAGGAGAGGTGAAATTGATATTCTAGGAAACAACACAACAATACAACACAATACAAATTCATTAAGCCAAAAACTGAGTTTACAAATTACATTCCAGAAAAGAACCAATGTGTTTATTTAATAAACTAAGAAACCTATTAGAATTTAAAATATTTTCCCACCAAAATAATCATAGAATTTAAGATAAAATACAATCTGTTTGGTAACAGAAAAAAAACTACAAAGAAATCTTCCAAAATTTCAGAAATCAAGCTAAACATTTTGATTATGAGGGCAGACACATTTATTCTTTTTGTAAGCATTTAAGAAAAGGGGATATATCAAATAGTTATATTATTCAAAGCTGCATCCATAATAGGGGCTTAATGATCATGAGTCCTAATGTGATATACATCAAAGCTTAAAATGGTAAAACATTTAGAAGTACAAAGCCAAACCTAGAAAAACAAAACAGAGGGATAAACATTTTTCCCCCCAGCCTTTGCCACATTAAACAGATGAAAACAAGTAAGAAATTCAGTAGTATAATTATTAAATACATATGTAATTTATATACAGAATAGTCTACTTTACACAGAATATAAAGAACTATAAAAATACATCTCTAAAATTGCTCATAAAAACCATAAAATGTTGAATAAATTGAGATATCTTCAATATTCTTGGACACAAAAACTAACTATTGTAAAGATAATAATTTTTCCTGCATAATTTATAGGTTTTAATCATACTGTAATAGAAACCACAGTGAGATTTTTTTTTCAAGGACTTGAAAATTATGGTCCTATAGTCCATTTTGATGAATTACAGGAGGAAAATAACTAAGGCAATATTGAAAATAAAAATGAATAAGAGGGCACTTGTATTGTCAGCTCTTAAGCAATATTATAAACTATAGTAATTAAAAGTGTGAAACTGGTACAAGAAATGATAGTTCAGTGTTGCAGAACAGATAGCTCTGAAAGGGAATCTGCATATAAGCTGAGCATGTATTAAAAGCATACACATATGACAATATAGAACTGTTAGCTGTTGAAGATACTATGCAATGAGAAAAGGATACTTGGGAGTTAAAAAAGTCAAGTGAACTGTTCATCTGAACATATGCTAAGATAAATTCCCATGAATTAAATGTGAAATGTGAAAGAGAGAGACCATGAAACACTGAGGAAAGAAAACATATGTAACTGACCGTAGAAAAGTCAAGATCTTTCAAAACATAATAGTAATGAAAAAAATACAAAAATACTGATAATTTAAAAATACTGATAATTTAAAACTATATTGGAACAATGTATTAATACTAATATTTACTGAGTTTAACAATGTATTAATACTAATACTTACTGAGAGTTTTCCTGAAAGAAAATTAGAACTGATTCTAAATTAAGAGTGTGAGCCATGAAGAACAGAGAATGATAATTCAGTCTAACATTGCAATTGTTGAAGGGCAGCAACCAATTTAAAAGGAATTGGGGTTTTTCTAAGAGTTTTACATTTCCTGGACATATCTAATCCTTAGGATAACTCAGTGAAATAGGTGCTATTATTGTCCCTGTTTTATGGATGAAGAAACTAAGGAACAGACAGTTTAAGGAATTTACACAGGGTAACATGGCTAATGAGGGCACAGCCAGAATTAGAATCCACATGGTCTGATTCCATAGCACATTGTTTCAACGAGCACTTCATTATATTACAATAAAAATGAGAAATGAGTGCTCGCTTCGGCAGCACATATACTAAAAAAAATGAGAAATGAAGAAAAAATATTGTTACTAATATGACAGGGAAACAATACATGTATGCATCTGTTTAAATACATATAGAAGAGACATCATTCAAAAAAGCAAAATATAGAGACTTTTAAAATAAAATATAAATTTTAAAAATAATGCTGTCTATGTAAGACTGGTATTATGTATAGGGGCGTCAACTTTCTGGATATTTTCTGTAAAGTGGTTTGACTCTATGAATCAAGAACTTTAAAAATTTAGATTTGGCCTTTGGTCTGGGATTTCACATCTAAGGGGGATCCTAAGAAAATATTTAGTGAAGCAGAACATAAACTGTTGCATTATTTGTCCGACTATTAATTTGAAAACTACTACATGTATTATAGTGGTAAACCACTTTTCAAACTTGACTGTCCATTGCAATCCTTTGTATACAGAGTTTTTACCTAGAATTACAGATTCAGAACTTTTAAAAAGGCCCACAGATGATTTTTTGCAGTGTTAAATAAATTATAGTACCTTTTAGAATTTATTTATCCATTAAAATATGTTTGAATACTTAATAGTATACAACAAAATATCTCTTTTTTTCAAATATTTGTAATTAAAACATACTAATTTTACAGTTTGAAAAACATGATGAGTAGAATAAATATATTGACTCATATTTAACAAATTTGGCTCGTATTTAACAAATTTGCCATAAAAACTCACCTGGTCTACCCTTTACTGGGAGAAGAAATGTTTACACAGAGTATAGGCATCTACTCCAAGACTCAGGTAATTTCACTATTTTATCTTGGTAATCCTTAAATCTCTAGTTGCTAATAAACTATCTTACAGAGTTGGAATTCAAACATGAATAAGCAGGACTTAATGAATGAATATGAAATTATATAAGTTTGTATATATTAATATACCCTTAGAATGTATGTGTATGTTTGCTCATTTATTTTTTAATATGGATTTTTCCACTCTTGACAGTTTGGGGTAGGATTTTTTTCTACTCTCTACATTAAATACATTAATGTCCTAAAAATATATACTGTTCCTCTGTTGAATTCTTTCTTAATTGCCAAATGCCCTTTTTCTAAGGTTTGTAGACTTGAGTTTATTGTCAGAATTCTCTGTCAAGTATTAGAATTGCAAATAGGGCACACTTGCTTTGTAATAAAAGAATAAGAGCTGCCAGTGTCTGAAAAGTTAATTAGACAAAACAGACAATTAATTACATCTTATTAACGTGTAAAAGACCTGTGACAAATTGCACTAATTGCATGCTCTTATACATCTGAAGAGGTCAGGCTACTTTAAAAGTATGTTGTTAATGGAAGACAAATGTATTTTTATGCTCTTGATAAGAATATTATAAACTGCATTATTTATGACTCCATTGGAATACTTAATAATTTTAAGCTTTAAATTAAACTGCTCATTAAACAGGAGAGCTAGTACCAAGTTCTTAAGATAGGCCATAAAAGCTGGCTGCAGTGTAAGATAAATTTGAAGGTCTAGTATTTCCTCAGAATGTGTTTATACCCTTATTTTTAAGTGACTGAGCTGTAGAGTTGTTAAACTTATCTTAATGTGCCCTTAGTAAAGGGGAGAATACTTCCATTAAGAGTATTCACCCCCAAAGAAATATAGGATTCATTTAAAAAGCCCTCAGTTGCTTAAATTCAGGAATACTCAGTTGAATACACTCATTACACTCGTTAGCTTTCAAGCTTTATTTCCAAACAAAAAACATGGAATGGAAAAAAAAATAGCAAAGTCAAGCATCTATGTTAGTCGCAGGGGACTGAGGGGATTTTAGAAGATGGGCACGATTAAGGAAGAAACAGTAGTGGTAAAAAATATGTTAGAAAAATGGTCAAAGCACCCAATAGAGGCTTAGAGAGAAAAAGAAGTAGATGGAAACAATTTAAAATGAGGAATGAGTCAGAGTGGCTCTTGCAGGCAAATACTTAATTACACAAAGGCGCTTCAGTTTCTTTCATTGAGTACCTGTCAAGGGGAGGGAACACTAGCAATTCCAAAGGAAATTGTTTCTATTTCAGTTAACAAAACCGATGCTCATTCAGGTCTCTCAGAGGGGCTTTACAAATAATTTAGTTTATTTTTCTTCTGCTCCCCAGGACCAAAGGCCTTATAAAATGAACCTGACTGTCACCACACTTTAAATGTTTATGGTTGGTGAGCTCAGTTCATCAAAGTGGTGTGCAAGTGAAATCACCTTGCCAAGCTTCACTCTCTCAGGAGTCTGGAAACTGAACAGAGGCTTATAACTAAAGTGGGGTGGGCAAGAGAAAAGGACAAATTCACACCTTCCACTCTCCATATACCAGTCCGACAGCTTCATGATGTTTTAATGGGCAAGTACATCAGAGTATACAGCAGAGCCCTCGTCTCTGTGTGAACAAGCTCAAGCTGATGACTGAAACATCTGAACATTAATAATTATTTCAACTGGCCCACAGAATTTGCTTTTCCATATCTCTTTTCCTATCTGTTGTCTACAGATTAGACTTATATGTCAGATGACAAAGATTTGTAGTGTCTACAGTAAGGTACTTTTTAAGCTAATGCATGTAAAAAGGCCTATTATTATAGGCACTTAAAGTAATAATACCTGAACCTAAATCCGAACCATGAGAAAGTCATTTCCAGAAAATTTAACCCTAAGATATTGGCAGAATGTGGTGAGATTTATTAAAGAATTAAGAAGATGACCTTGAGATTAGAAAGGTAAGTCTTAAGGGGAGAATATATCGCATTCATGGCCATGACCATTCCAATATTTCAGTGGAACAACTTGGGAATCACCACCAAGAAATCTATCATTTTAAGAGCATAGATTAAGTTTGTCGTCCAAATGTATGTAGAGTAATGTTACACATGAGTTAATCATCATGTTTTCTTGAGAAATTCTTAGTATATCTTCCATACGAGGCACTTGGTAATAGTCATTTTTCAATGCGACCATCTGTTCCACACACTCAAATTTTACAAACTTTCTTCCTAGTGAAAATCTGCCGTTATTGCTAATTAATTTGCCAGCATATTTTTTCAGGTAAAAAACTAGGTTTCAGAGAGATTAAAGGTATACATTTTGGAGAGAAAAATTCATGTATAAAATGTTAGCAGAAAATTTTGGTATGTGAATTTATGTTGAAAATGATGTGGTTTATTTTAGGTATTCTTATCTCCTTTTTCTAGAGATGGCAAAGCTGAAATCAAGGTTGGACAGAAAGCCAAAAGTAAAGATCAGAGAGAGAACTTTGAAATGTCACTCACCAGAATATGAAACTAAAGATTCAAGCATCAGTGGAATGACATGGGTCAAACTATTAAGTTGCAGTATGGTTAGCATGGGTCTGGTCAAATAACTGGAATCCATGTTGTCCCTGCTAAACTTTTATGTGTGCACTGCGCTAAAAAGAATTCAGTTGCCCACTAAATTTAAGGAACTACAGATGGAGCAGGTAATAATGGTCATGCTTTTTAAAAATTATAAATTTATTTTATACAATGAAAATAATATAACCACATTATAAACACTGATTAAAAAATAGAAGGGAAATGACATTAATAGTCTTATCTCCCTAGTTCCATCTCTATAAACATTTGATCATTCTTGAACAGTCTTAGACTTGTCCCTTCTGTTCCTAAATTTTTAATTGCATTAATTTCCTATTGACTCTGTAAGAAATTACCACAAAGTTGTTTTAAAATAACACAATTTTTTTTTTTTTAAAATCTCACGTGTCTGGCAGTCAAAATCTAAAAAGAATCTGCAAGGCTTCATTCTTTCTAGAGGCCATAAGGGGAAAATTTGTTTCCTTTTTTTTTTTTTTTTTTTGAGATTCTAGAAGCTATTTCCATTCCTTGGCTTATGGTCTCTTTCTCCATCTTCAGAACAGCAGTAGAGCATCTTCACATCTCCCCCTCTGTTCCTGTCCTTCTGTCATCACATCATCATCTGTGTCTAATCTTCTTGCCTCCCTCTTAAAAAAATCCTTGTGATTATTTGGGGGCTCACTCAGATAATCCACAATAATCTCCCCATCCTTAATTTAATTATATCTTGACTATGTAAGGTAACATATTCACATGTTTTGGGGAATCAGGTTGGGGGATCACCATTCAGCCTATCATACCATGGTTTCTGGAACCAATGGGCAGATAACTGGATAATCAATATATCAACAATGCTAAATTTCCAAATTGGCAAGATTTGAAAATGAGCATTTCCTCTTTTTTTTTTTTTAAGATTTTATTTTTATTTATTTATTTGAGAGAGAGAGAATGAGAGACAGAGAGCATGAGAGGGAGGAGGGTCAGAGGGAGAAGCAGACTCCCTGCCGAGCAGGGAGCCCAATGCGGGACTCGATCCCAGGACTCCAGGATCATGACCTGAGCCCAAGGCAGTCACTTAAGCAACTGAGCCACCCAGGCGCCCCATGAGCATTTCTTCTTGCTGCAGATTTGTTTCCCCAGGGAACTGCCTCAAAGATATGTGTTGGGGAAGTCTGTTAGCGAATATTATAAGGAACAGCATCTGTGAAAGTGAGGGAAGTGAGATTAGAAGTTAAGCTGTGATGCAGTTGCAATGGGGACTTCCAACAATCTCATAGAGAACTCTGAAGCTGGAATGCATGAGGGTCTGGCCTTTGTGTTCCTTCATTGGTATAACTGTTGGTGGGGATGGCAGACAGGGAGAAAAACCTTGAATAATGTAGCTTTTTTTGGCAGAGTAACACAGCTATGAGATATCAGCAACCAACAGTGCTGGCAGCTTCAGACTGAGTGTCTTGGCTCTGAAGGAAGATCTGTTGAGCTCACCCCAGCAACCACTACACTGTGTTCTCTCAAGGGTTGAATCTATGTGTATTCAACAATATATAAATAGCTAGTCATCCCACCACTTTCCTTCATGGTATCTAGGGTCCCAATTTTCTTTTTTTCTCACAAAGTACTGGGCCTCCATAAGGACGATTTATTCTCCATGCCAGCCAGTTTTATAAGAAAGTGACTGACTGCTCTCCTGATCCTATAAGCTCCATCTACTTGGAAACAGTCTTCCTCCTTTGCATTGTTTTTACACAGAATTCTTGGAAATTGCATGGTTCTATATCAGACATGACTACTCTACTAAAGTGCTGGAAGTGTTCTTATTTGCTCTACTTTTCTGTTAACTTCCTGCTAAATCTCCTCAATGTAATTCATTCGTTCACTTATTCATTTGTTCATATATTCATTGCTTTATTTAACAAATACATAGTAGTCACAAAATAAGGGTTAGGCTTGGTGAATAAAACAGGTATACCCATTCTCTTCATGGGAATTATTTTTAAGGAAGATGCACAACAGTATCAACAAAAGTTAATAGAGTTTTCCTAGAATGTAAAAAGCTGAAGAGGGGGGTGCCCGGGTGGCTCAGTCAGTTAAGCATCTGCCTTTGGCTCAGGTCATGATCCTGGAGTCCTGAGATTGAGCCTGGCCTTGGGCTCCCTCCTCAGCTGGGAGCCTGCTTCTCCCTCTGCCCTCACCCTGCTCATGCTCTCTCTCTCTCTGTCTCTCTCTCTCTCAAATAAATAAATAAAATCTTAAAAAAATAAAAAGCTGAAGAAGATTGCTTCCAACTTTACAGAAATATAGCATCAGATAACCTACAAGATTGCAAACTTTCTTGACCCTATCTGAGAGCTGTGCTTGCAAGGCAATGAACTAAGCCAATAGCTAAGGAAAGGCAGACACCTCCAAAGAGATACAGGATGTTAGCACTTGTTTACCTAGAGTAAACACAGGATACTTTGAAGGCCAGTAAGAACCCAGCTAAAATTTTTAATAAGTTTCTAAGTGTTGAATATGGGTACATGTGAGTATAGAAGTACTGGAAGACAAACACACAAGAGGAATTTGCACAAACATACAGGTTCTTCCCCAGAGACCTCTGTGTGAGCTCATGATAGAAAGTGAGGGCAAAGGACCCAAGAAAAACTCCTTTCTGGTTGATACCTGGGAAAGAAATACACACCATTTAACCTCTATCTTCCCTGTGAAACAAAAGCTTTAAAGTAGGGAGAAGACCCATTCCAGCTGGAGGAAAAGAATAGAAAATAATCCTCTCTATCCTTGGGGAAGGAGCAGAAATACATCTTGGACCAAGATAATCAGAATTATCTTACAACTGATGGACATGGGCAAGGCACCGAAAATGCTCCACAACTAAAAATCAGGGATGTGGTGTCTACCTACAATGAAGGCTAGACCAGAACAACTGAGAACTACTCCCTTCCCCCCCACCAGCAGTTTAATAATCTGTGTTGCAAGTAAGAGCAGTCCACTGCTGGAGGAAATTCAAGAGCATGGAGAAAGACCTTCTGTGAAAGGATAGTTGAAAGGAAAGCTATAAGTTGTAGATGGAACAGATGTTGAGAAACAAAACAAAACAAACAAATAAACAAAAACCTTCTACCAAACTCATCCCATCCCAAGCACAAGGAACAAGCACTACATGAATGTGAATGTGCACTGTGGATAAATGTAAGGTGGTAGGCAGAATGCTAAGATGTCCCTCAATATCCTGAAGTCAGAGGGACTTTCATGTTGACTTTGAAGGAGCAAGCCACCACGGTTTGCAGAGAATGACAGGCACTTCCAACTGCTGAGAATGACCCCCAGTTAACAAGAAAGTAAGAAACTTAGTCCTGCAATCATAAGAAATGGGGTAACTGGGTGATGGGAATTAAAGAGGGCACATGATATGATGAGCACTAGCTGTTAGGTTCAACTAATAAATCATTGAACATTATATCAAAAACTAATGATGTACTATACCTTGGCTAATTGAATTTAAATTAAAAAAATTAAATTAAATTAAGAGAAAAGGAATTGTATTCTGCTGACAACCTGAATGAGCATAAAAGGGGACCCAAAGCCTCAGATGAAACTGCAGCCCTGGCCAAAACTTGATTTCAGCCTCATGACCCTAAGCAGACATTGTCTCTGGAATTCCAACTGAAGAAACTATGAGATCATAAATGGGTATGTTTTGTTTTGTTTTTATCACCTTCAGTTGAATGGGCTCTAAGCAGCTCCCTAAGGGAGTAAAAACCTTGGCTTCAACAATTTTTTTTTTTAAGGTAACATTCACATAATATAAAATTAACCATTTTGAAGTACACGATTTAGTGGCATTTGGTTTATTTACAATACCATGAAACTAATACCTCTACTTAGTTCCCCAAATGGGTGTTGTTTTAAGTCACTGTTTGTGATAACCTATTGAAGGGTAATAGAAAACACAGAATTTGAGGCCCAATATACACTGCTGGAGGGATGATGGATCAAGTCCAAGATATGAAGGCCGCTGGGGGTGGCATGAATTAACATAAATATAAAACTTTTTATAAATTTAAATTGCTGTAGAACTACCTAAAACAAAAGGAATAGCAATGTATTGCGAATTGATAGAATTTATGAAAGTAAAATATATAGCAACAATATTACAAAAGATAGGAGGGAGGAATTGGGAATATACTGTATAAATTCCTTACAGTATACATACATAAAGTATCAGTTTTCTATGTCTATATAACAGGTTACTTATTGCACTCTACCTTTTTTTTTTTTTAAAGATTTTATTTATTTATTTGAGAGAGAGAATGAGATAGAGAGAGAGAGCATGAGACAAGGGAGGGTCAGAGGGAGAAGCAGACTCCCTGCTGAGCAGGGAGCCTGATGCGGGACTCGATCCTGGGACTCCAGGATCATGACCTGAGCCGAAGGCAGTCGCTCAACCAACTAAGCCACCCAGGCGCCCTGCACTCTACCTTAATTAAAGAAATATATATTGTACATTCTAAAGCAAAAGCTATTTTTCATAAAATGTATGAATAACAAGTCAATCATTGAAAAAATAAAATCATAAAAACTCATCAACTCAAAAAACTCATCAACCCAAAAGAAGGCAGAAAGGGGTATGGGACAAAAGACAAAACAAATAGAGAACATCTAGGAAGATGGACATTTTAATACAGTCATATTAATAAATACATTAAATATAAGTACTCTGAACACACCAAATAAAAGACAGAGACCCAAGTAGATACTATCTCCAGACAACCTACCTTAAATTGAATTGAAAAATAGTTTTTTTTTTTTTTAAATTTAAAGCAATATAATAAAAAAAAATCTAGAGTGACTATATTAATATTGGAAAAAATAAATTTCACCACAAGGAATACTGCCAGAATAAAGAGGGGCATTACATTATGTTGAAGGGGTCAATTAATCAAGAAGACATAATAGTCCTAAAAGTTTACACACATAAGAAGAGAGCTTCAAAATATATGAAGTAAAACAAAAACAAAAACAAAACAAACTGAGAAGAGAAATAGACAAATTCATAATTATATTTAGAGATTTCAATACTCTTTTTTTCAGTGATCAACTGAACAAGTATATGAAATATCATTATGGTTAGTAGAAGAGCTAATTGATATTTATGGAACATTCTACCCAAACAGCAGAACACAACAGTCTTTTTAACTGCACATAAATGCAAGTTAAGTAGACTAGAAAACAAACCTTAACATATTAAAAAAAAAAATTAAAATGCAAAGAATGTCCTTTGACCATAGTAGAAATAATATAAAAATTAATTGCAGAAAGATATCTTGAAAATTCCCAAATATGTGGAAATTAAACAACATACTTTAAAATATCCCATGGGTCAAATCAAAAATCACAAAATTAAGAACTATTTTTAATGAATTATAATGAAATATAACATATAAAAATTTATGAGATATAGCTAAAACAGGGCTTAGAGGACAATTTATGAATTAAAGCCTTACACTATAAATGAAGAAAAGTATCAAATTAATGATCTAAGCTTCAGTTTTAAGAAAGTAGAAAAAGTAATGCAAATTAGGTCCAAGGCATAAAGGAGGAAATAATAAAAATAAGTGCAGAAATCAAGAAAATCAAGAACAGAAAACAAATAGAGAAAACTCCCCCATGGACTGTTCTTTGGAAAAAAATTAAATTGATAAACCCTATCTAGGAAGATCAAAAAGTTAGATTTTATCCTAGTGCATTTCAGTGCGAATCTATTTGAAAATTTGCAAAGCAGGAGAGTGAATAGGTTAGATCCGAATTTTAAAAAAGATTCTTTTTTTCTGATTTTTCTGAGGAAAATAAATTAGATATAGGTAAGAATTGAAGATTAGTAAAGGGAGCATTACCACTGTCCAGAAATATAGTGATGCATTACCCTAGTGTAGTGGTAGCAGAGCTCTGGAGATGTGGACATGTTTGAAATAGAGTTTGTAGTTGAAATGAAAGGGTTTGCTCAGATATTAGATGTGGAATTGCTTGAGCAACTAAGTTACTAAGTTTGAGAGGACTGAGAAATGGGGAAAAAAACACCTTCTGAGGATCTTGTCTCTGAACCCTTCACTTCAGGTTTTCCTGGTAATTCCTTTAATTAAACTTTACTTAATTTAGGTTATTACTTAAAGGTGATTCCTTTAAGTAAACCAGAGCACTGGTTTACTTAAAGGAATTAGTTGGGAATCTAGGGTTAAAAGTCATTCTAACCTTCTAAATTTCATGCTGTTTGACTTATATCTCAAGAAATACTGTTTTAGGTAGTATGTTCTTATGAAGGTCATCAATGGTTAGAAATACTCAAAATGCAAATAGATCCTGAGGCTCCTTATGGCACATATTTCTTAGCCTGACTCTACCCATAGTCATAACATTGTACCCAAGATAAATACAGTATCTTTTAGTCCTAACCAAGAAATGAGGACTCCCAAAAGGAGGTATGAATTAGACATTCTTCAGGAAACCCATCTCAGATACTCTAGGACAACTTTTGGATTAGTAAATCTGAAATTCTCAATGAGCATTGGCATTCTTATAGTCAGAAAAGTTCAATCAAAAGCTATTTATTATGTTTGAGGCAAATTCTACCATGATGCTGGATAGTCTTATTTTTTCCTATACCAGTGATTCTCCAATTTTTTAGCCTCCAAACAATTTATACTCTTAAAAACTATTGAGGACCCCAGACCCCAAAGAATTCAAATTTATGTGGGGTGTAGTTATCAATACTTACTGTACTATAAAATGAGGAAAACTTTAAAATATTTATTTACTAACTTTAAAATAATAAACCCATGATAACTTAATGTAAATAATGTTATAAAAGTAACTATACTTTCCCTAGTGGAAATACTAGTGAGAAGAGTTGCATTGTTTTATGTTTTTGTCAAATCTATTTAATGGCTGGCTTAAAGGAAGAAATCTGGATTCCCAAATTTCCAACTACATTCAACCTGTTGAATATACTCTTTTGGTTGAAGTATAGGAAGGAAATTCAGCCTTACTGTCTGCATGGAGAGCCTCATAACACCCTGGCTTACACGCATATAAGCTTCAGCTATCCTGCCAAAGTACCCTTGCATGTAGAGACACCAGACCTCTTGGCTTGCACCCACTTCAACTCAGCTATCTGGCCAGGACACCCTCTGCACAGAGAGTCCAAAGACCACACTACTGGCATGTGTCCACATTAGCTTTAGCTGTCCTGCCAAGGTGTCCTCTGCTTGGAGATCCTTGGGACTCCCTGGCTTATACCTACTTCAGCTTCAGCTGTCCTGGCACAGAGGATGTCCTCTGTGTAAAGAGCCTGAGGACCCTCCAAGCTCATGCCCACTTCAGCTCTGGCCATCTCACCAGAGCAGCCCTAGCCCATGACCCATGCCAGCCAGCTCCAGCCAGACAGCAAAAGTAACCAGGCACACAGTCTACATGGGAGTCTACATGGGAGATAATCATACACATTAACATTTCTTCAAGTTTAGTGGAAGTAGCTCTTCTGCCTAATTCATGAAACAAATACAGAAAGCCAAGCAAATAAGGGAGAGAGAATATGCTTTGGGGGGGGGGGGGAAGACAAAGCTAAAAAAGAACTAAATGAAGTGGAGAAAAGCAATAGATCTGATAGAGGGTTTAAAGTAATGACCATAAAGATGGTTACTGGACTGGAGAGAAGAGTAGAAGAACTCAGCAAGAATTTCAATGAAGACATAGAAAATGTAAAAAAAAAGCACCAATCAGAATTGAAGAATACAATAGCTGAAATGAAAGTACACTAGAAGAAATCAACAGAAGATTAGCAAATGCAGAATAGATCAGTGATCTGGAAGACAGGGTAAAAGAAGGTACCCAAGCTAAACAGGAAAAAGAAAAAAAAAAATTTAAATGAGGATAAGTTAAGGGATCTCTTGGACAACACCAAGTGAACAAACATTCCCATTATAGGGATCCCAGAAGGAGAAGAGAGAGAGAAAAGAGAAGAAAACTTATCTGGAGAAATAATAGCTGAAAATTTCACTAACCAAGGGAAAGAGATATCCAGGTTCAGGAAGCAGAGGGAGTTCCAAACATGCTGAACCCAAGGAGGTGCACATCAAGACACATAATATTTAACATGTGAAAGACTACAGATCAAGAGAAAATTTTAAAAGTGGCACAAGAGAAACAAACAATTATGTACAAGGGAAACCCCCATAAGGCTTTCAGCTGATTTTTCAGTAGAAGCTTTGCAGGCCAGAAGAGAATGGCATTACATATTCAATGTGATGATAGGGAAAAAAAAACCCAAAAAACAAACAAAAAAACCCCCTGCAACCAAGAACATTCTATGCAGCAATGCTATCATTAACTACTGAAAGAGAGATAAAGTTTCCCAGACAAATAAAAGGTAAAGGAGTTCATCACCACTATACTGGCCTTATAAGAAATACTAAAGGGACTTCTTCAAGTGGAAAAAAGGCCATAATTAGACATAATAAAATTATGAATAAGAAGATGTAAAATATGACAACATATATATAAAATTTAGAGAGGGGAGTATAAAAAGGATTCTTTTAGAATATGTTTGAACTTAAATGACCATCAACTTAATATAACTGGTATATACTTGGGATGTTACATATGAGCCTCATGGTAACTTCAAACCCAAAACTTACAATAGATACACAAAACTAAAGAGAAAGACAGTCAAATATAACACTTCAGGAAGTCAATCACAAAGAGAGAATGCAAGAGAAGAAGAAAGAAATAGAAGAACTAGAAAAACAGAACACAATTAATAAAATGGCAATAAGTACATACCTATCAATAATTACTTTATATGCATATGTTCTAAATGCTGAAATCAAAAGACATAGGGTGACAGAATAGATAAAAACACAAGACCCATCTATATGCTGATGAAAAGATACTCAACTGAAACCTAAAGACACATGCAGACTAGAAGTAAGGGCATGGAAAAATATATTCTATGCAAATTGAGGTGAAAAAAAAGCCAGGGCAGCAACATGTTTATCTATACAATTGACCTTAAAACAAAGAATATACCAAGAGGTAAAGAAGGACATTACAAAATGATAAAGGGATCAATCCAACAAGAGGGTATAACAACTGTAAATAGTTATACACCTTATAGCAGATCACCTAAATACATAAAGCAAATCCTAACAGACATAAAGGAAGAAACTGATAATAATACAATAATTGTAGGGGACTTTAACACCCAAATTACATAAGTGGATAGCTCATCCAAGCAGAAGATCAGTAAGCAAACAGTGTCTTTGAATGATCCAGTAGACCAGATGGATATATATATATATATAAACATCCCAAAACAAAAGAATACACATTTTCTTTTCAAGAGCACATGGAATGTTCTTTAGGATAGATGATATGTTAAGCCACAAAACCAGTCTCAATAATTTTAAGAAGATTGAAATCATATCATGCATCTTTTCTGACCACTACAGTATGAAACTAGAAATTGATCAGAAGAAAAAAACAAACACAAGCATGTGAAGGCTAAATAGCATGCTCCTAAACAATGAAGGGGTCAACAAAGAAATTAAAGAACAAATTTAAAAATACAGAGATAGAAATTAAAATGAAAACACCACAGTCCAAAACAGTTAGAATGCAGGGAAAACAATTCTGAAAGGTAAATTTATAGTGATGTAGGTCTACCTCAAGAAACAAGAAAAATTTCAAACAATCTAACCTTATACCGAAGGGAACTAGAAAAAGAACAAAGCCCAAGGTGAGTAGCAGGAAAGAAATAATAAAGATCAGAGCACAAATTAATGAAATAGACACACACAAAAAAATAGAAAAGATCAATGAAACCAAGAGCTGGTTCTTTGAAAAGATAAACAAATTGATAAACCTTTAACTGGATTCATCAAGAAAAAAGAAGACACAAATAAAATCAGAAATGAAAGAGAAGTAAAAACTGACACCACTGAAAAACAAGGGATTATAAGAGCTTACTATGAAAAATTATATGTCAATAAATTAGACAACCTAGAAGAAATGGATAAATTCCTAGAAACATACAATCTTCCAAAACTGAATCAAGAAGAAGTAGAAAATCTGAACAGAGGAATTACTAGAAATGAAATTGAATCAGTAATCAAAAAACTACCAACACACAAAAGGCCAGGACCAGATGGATTCACAGGAGAATCATACCAAAGAATTAAAGAAGAGTTAATACCTATTCTCCTCAAACTATTTTGATAAATAGAAGAGGAAAGAAGGCTTCTAAATATATTCTGAGGTCAGCATTACCCTGATACCAAAACCAGACAAACACACTACAAAAAAAAAAGGAAAACTATAGGACAATATCCCTGATGAACATAGATGTAAAAGTCCTCAACAAATTATTAGCAAATTGCATTCAACAACACATTAAAAAGATCATCCACCATGACTGAGTGGGATTTATCCAGGGATCTGAGGATAGTTCAGTATTCACAAATGAATCAATGTGATATACCACATTAGAAGGCTAAAAATTATATGATTATTTTAATAGATGCAGAAAAAGCATTTGACAAAATTCAACATCCATTCATGCTAAAAATACTCAACAAAGGGGATTGAGAGGGAACATACTTCACATAATAAAGGCCATATATGACAACCCCACAGCTAACATACTTCATGGTGAAAAACAGAGCTTTTCCTTTAAGGACAGGAACAAGACTTGGATACCCACTCTTACCACTTTTACTTGACTTAAGTCTACCCACAGCAATTAGATAACATAAAGAAATAAAAGGATTGAAACTGGTAAAGAAGAAGTAAAACTTTCACTATTTGTTGATGACATGATACTATATAAACTCTAAAAACTCCACCAAAAACAAGCTATTAGAAGTCATAAATGAATTCAATAAGGTTTCAGGATACAACATTAATACACAGATACTCATTGTGTTTTTATACACTAATAACAAAGTAGTAGAAAGATAAATTAAAAAAAAACTCCATTTACAATTGCATCAAAAATAATAAAATACCTAAGAATATACTTAATATACTTAATATACTTAGTCGAGGATCTAAAAGACCTGTACCCTGAAAACTATAAAACACTGATGACAGAAATCGAAGAAAACACAAATGGAAACACATGCCATGCTCCTGGATTGGGAAGATGAATATTGTTAAAATGTCCATATCACCAAAAGCAATATACAGATCCAATGCAATCCCTATCAAAATACCAATAACATTTCTCACAGAACTAGAATAATACTAAAATTTATATGGAACCACAGAAGACCTCACATAGCCAAAGCAATCTTGGGAAAGAACAAAGCCTGAAGGTATCACAATTCCAGACCTCAAGATATATTACACAGTCGGATCCGGGGAGCAAGATGGCAGAGGAGTAGGAGACCTGGATTTCATCTGGTCCCAGGAATTCAGCTAGATAGGGATCAAACCATTCTGGACACCTACGAACTCAACAGGAGATCAAAGAAAAAAATAGCAGCAACTCTCTGAACAGAAAAGCAACCACTTACTGGAAGGTAGGACGTGCGGAGAAGTGAATCCCAGGTGGTATTCGGGAGGATAGACGGCGGGGGAGGGGGCCTCCATCGGCCTCTTCTGGCAATTGATAGAGCCTCAGAGCACAAAATTGGAACTTTTAGAAGTCTGCTCCGCTGAGGGACGTTGCTCCAGTGGCTAAGCAGGTGGTGGAACCCTCGCTGGGACAGTGTGGTCTCAGGACCCTCGGGGTCACAGAAAGACCGGGGGTACCTGAGTGTGGCAGAGCTCTGGGGTATGAGAGCGGGGAAGCCGGCTGCAGAGACGGAACCGAGGAGTGGGCTCACAGCTTAGGGTTGCCACAAACTGTGATCCACAACACAGTCAGGCCACTGCTCCCCCAGCAGGGACCCAACAAGTGGCAGATCTGGGGAGACTCCCTTCTTCCCCTGGGAGGAGCAGTGTGGGAGCACAATGCAGGGATCTGCTGGGTTTGGAGACTCCACACCGAGTCGGGTGCCAGAGATAGAAATGCTCGGTCACAGGCCAGGTGAGCACGGAGTGCGGCCAGAGACCGGGGAGACAGGAGTGACTGACTGCTTTTCTCAGGGGGCTCACTGAGGAGTGGGACCCTGAGTTCTTGGCTCCTCTGGGGCGGAGATTGGGAGGCTGCTATTTTCACTCTCATCCTCCAAAACTGTATGGAAAGCTTGCAGGGAATAAAAGCTCCTGAGAGCAAACCTGAGCAGATTACTTAGCCCCATCCGGCAAGGGTGGGGCAATTCCGCCTCCAGCAAAGACATTTGGGAACCACGGCAACAGGCCCCTCCCTCAGAAGATCAGCATGAACAGCCAGCCAAGACCAAGTTTACCAATCAATGATAACAGCAGGACTCCAGGGCTAGGGGAATACTGCACATAGAATTCATGGCTTTTTCCCCCTGATTCTTTAGTCTTTCAAAGTTAATTTTTTTTAACTTTCTTTTTCTTTTTCTTTTTTTAATTTTTCTTTTTCCCTTTTTCAACCAACATCTTATTAATCCCTTTTTAAAAAAATCTTTTTATTTTTCTTATTTAGAGTCATATTCTATCCCTTCATAGTAGTTAACCTTATTTTCGGTATATATATATAAGTTGTTCTCTCTTTAAAATTTTGGGATACAGTTTCTTCTAACAGACCAAAATATACCCTAAATCTCTAGTGTATGGCTTTGTTCTAGTCTCCTGCCTGATCACATTCTCTCCCTTTTTATTTTTTTTAAATCCTCTTCTTTCTTTTTTCAACCAACTTCTTATCTTATCAATTCCTTTTATAAAATCTTTTATAATTTTCATCTTTACAGTCATATTCCATCCCTTCATCGTATTTAGCCTTACTTTTGTATATATATAAGTTTTCTTTCTTTAAAATTTTGGGAGGCACTTTCTTCTAATGGATCAAAATACACCCAAAATCTAGTGTGTGGCACTGATATACACCAGCCTGATATTTGATCATATTCTGTTTTTTGTTTGTTTTTAACCTTTTCTTTTTCTTTTCTTTTTTCTTTCTTTCCCTTTCTTTTCCCCCAGTTTCAGGTCTCTTCTGATTTGTTTAGTGTATATTTTTCTGGGGTTGTTGTTATCCTGTTAGCATTTTGTTCTCTCATTCATCAATTCTCCTATGGAAAAAATGACAAGATGGAAAAAATGACCTCAAAAAAAAAGAACAAGAGGCAGTATGACTGCCAGGGACATAATCAATGCAGACATTAGTAAGATGTCAGAACTAGAGTTCAGAGTGATGATTTTAAAATACTAGCTGGGCTTGAAAAAAGCATGGAAAGTACTAGAGAAACCCTTTCGGGAGAAATAAAAGAACTAAAATCTAACCAAGTCAAAATCAAAAAGGCTATTAATGAGGTGCAATAAAAAATGGAAGCTCTAACTGCTATGATAAATGAGGCAGAAGAGAGAATTAGTGATAGAAGACCAAATGATGGAAAATAAAGAAGCTGAGAAAAAGAGAGAAAAACAACTACTGGACCATGAGGGCAGAATTTGAGAGATAAGTGATACCATAAAATGAAACAATATAATAATTGGGATCCCAGAAGAAGAAGAAAGAGAGAGAGGGGCAGAAGATATACTGGAGCAAATTATAGCAGAGAACTTCCCTAATTTGGGGAAGGAAACAGGCATCAAAATCCAGGAGGTACAGAGAACCCCCCTCAAAATCAATAAACACAGGTCAACACCCCAAAATCTAATAGTAACACTACCGAGTCTCAGAGACAAAGAGAAAATCCTGAAAGCAGCTTAGGAGAAGAGATATGTAACCTATATGGTAGAAACATTACATTGGCAATAGACCTATCCACAGAGACCTGGCAGGCCAGAAAGGACTGGCATGATCTATTCAGAGCACTAAATGACAAAAATAGGCAGCCAAGAATACTATATCCAGCGAGGCTGTCATTGAAAATAGAAGGAGAGACAAAAAGCTTCCAGGACAAACAAAATCTAAATTTATTTGCAAACACGAAACCAGCCCTACAAGAAATATTGAAAGGGGTCCTCTAAGCAAAGACAGAGCCTAAAAGTAACATAGACCAGAAAGGAACACAGACAATATACAGTAACAGTCACCTTACAGGCAATACAATGGCACTAAATTCATATCTTTCAATAGTTACCCTAAATGTAAATGGGCTAAATGTCCCAGTCAAAAGATACAGGGTATGAGATTGGATATAAAAACAAGACCATTGATATGCTGTCTACAAGAGACTCATTTTAGACCCAAAGACACCCCCAGATTGAAGTGAGGGGGTGGAAAATCATTTACCATGGTAATGGACACCAAAAGAAAGCTGGGGTGGCAATCCTTATATCAGACAAATTAGATTTTAAACCAAAGACAAATTAGATTTTAAACCAAAGACTCTATATCCTTACTTAAAGTGTCTAGCCAATAAGAAGATCTAACAATTTTAAAAATCTATGCCCCTAACATGGGAGCAGCAAATTATATAAGGCAATTAATAACAAAAGCAAAGAAACACATCGACAATAATACAATAATAGTGGAGGACTTTAACACCTCCCTCACTGAAATGGACAGATTATCTAAGCAAAAGATCAACAAGGAAATGAAGACTTTAAATGACACATTGGGCCAAATGGACTTCACAGATATATTCAGAACATTCCATCCCAAAGCAACGGAATACACATTCTTTTCTAGTCCCCATGGAACATCCTCCAGAATAGATCACATCCTAGGTCACAAAACAGGTCACAAAACAGGTCTCAACCAGTTCCAAAAGATTGGGATCATTCCCTGCATATTTTCAGTCCACAATGCTTTGAAACTAGAACTCAATCACAAGAGGAAAGTTGGAAAGAACTTAAATACATGAGGCTAAAGAGCATCCTACTAAAGAATGAGTGGGTCAACCAGGAAATTAAAGAAGAATTTAAAAATTCATGGAAACAAATGAAAATGAAAACACAACTGTTCAAAATCTTTGGGATGCAGCAAAGGCAGTCCTAAGAGGAAAGTATATAGCAATACAAGCCTTTCTCAAGAAACAAGAAAGGTCTCAAATACACAACCTAACCCTGCACCTAAAGGAGCTGGAGAAAGAACAACAAATAAAAACTAAACCCAGCAGGAGAAGAGAAATCATAAAGATCAGAGCAGAAATCAATGAAATAGAAACCAAAAGAACAGTAGAACAGATCAACGAAACTAGGAGCTGGTTCTCTGAAAGAATTAACAAGACTGATAAACCCCTGGCCAGACTTATCAAAAAGAAAAGAGAAATGACCCAAATCAACAAAATCATGAATGAAAGAAGAGAGATCACAACCAACATCAAAGAAATGCAAACAATTAAAAGAACATATTATGAACAACTCTATGCCAGCAAATTAGATAACCTGGAAGAAATGGATGCATTCCTAGAGATGTATCAACTACCAAAACTGAACCAGGAAGAAATAGAAAACATGAACAGACCTATAACCACTAAGGAAATTGAAGCAGTCATCAAAAATTTCCCAACAAACAAAAGCCCAGGGCCAGATGGCTTCCCAGGGGAAGTCTACCAAACATTTCAAGAAGAATTAATACCTATTCTTCTGAAACTGTTCCAAGAAATAGAAATGGAAGGAAAACTTCCAAACTCGTTTTATGAGACCACCATTACCTTGATCCCCAAACCAGACAAAGACCCCATCAAAAAGGAGAATTACAGACCAATATCCTTGATGAACATGTATGCAAAAATTCTCACCAAAATACTAGCTAATAGGATCCAACAGTACATTAAAAGGATTATTCACCATGACCAAGTGGGATTTATCCCTGGGCTGCAAGGTTGGTTCAACATCCGCAAATCAATCAATGTGATACAACACATTAATAAAAGAAAGATCAAGAACCATATGATCCTCTCAATAGATGCAGAAAAAGCCTTTGACAAAGTACAGCATGCTTTCTTGATCAAAACTCTTCAGAGTATAGGGATAGAGGGTACATACCTCAATATCATAAAAGCCATCTATGAAAACCCACAGCAAATATCATTCTCAATGGGGAATAACTGAGAGCTTTTCCCCTAAGGTCAGGAACACGGCAGGGATGTCCACTATCACCACCTCTATTCAACATAGTATTAGAAGTCCTAGCCACAGCAATCAGACAACAAAAAGAAATAAAAGGCATCCGAATCAGCAAAGAAGAAGTCAAACTCTCACTCTTTGCAGATGATACGATACTTTATATGGAAAACCCAAAAAACTCCACCCCAAAACTGCTAGAACTCATACAGGAATTCAGTGAAGTGGCAGGATAGAAAATCAGTGCACAGAAATCAGTGGCATTCCTATATACCAGCAACAAGACAGAAGAAAGAGAATTTAAGGAGTCAATCCCTATTACAATTGCACCCAAAACCATAAGATGCCTAGGAATAAATCTAACCAAAGAGGCAAAGAATCTGTACTCAGAAAACTATAAAATACTCATGAAAGAAATGGAGGCAGACACAAAGAAATGGAAAATGTTTCATGCTCATGGACTGGAAGAACAAATATTGTGAAGATGTCAATGCTACCTCGAGCAATCTACACATTCAATGCAATCCCTATCAAAATGACATCAATTTTTTTCAAAGCAATGGAACAAGTAATCCTAAAATTTGTATGGAACCAGAAAAGACCCCGAATAGCCAGAGGAATGTCGAAAAAGAAAAGCAAAGCTGGTGGCATCACCATTCTTGGCTTCAAGCTCTATTACAAAGCTGTCATCATCAGGACAGTATGGTACTGGCACAAAAACAGACACATAGATCAATGGAACAGAATAGAGAGCCCAGAAATAGACCCTCAACTCTATGGTCAACTCATCTTCAACAAAGCAGGAAAGAATGTTCAATGGAAAAAAGACAGTCTCTTCAACAAACGGTATTGGGAAAATTGGACAGCCACATGCAGAAGAATGAAACTGGACCATTTCCTTATACCACATACAAAAATAGACTCAAAATGGTTGAAAGATCTAAATGTGAGACAGGAATCCATCAAAATCCTATAGAACACAGGCAGCAACCTCTTTGACCTCAGCTGCAGCATCTTCTTCCTAGAAACTTCGCAAAGGGAAGGGAAGCAAGGGCAAAAATGAACTATTGGGACTTCATCAAGATAAAAAGCTTTTGCACAGCAAAAGAAACAGTCAACAAAACCAAAAAATAACTGACAGAATGGGAGAAGATATTTGCAAATGACATATCAGATAAAGGGCTAGTATCCAAAATCTATAAAGAACTTACCAGACTCAACACCCAAAGAACAAATGATCCAATCAAGAAATGGGCAGAAGACATGAACAGACATTTTTCCAAAGAAGACATCCAAATGGCCAACAGACACATGAAAAAGTGCTCAACATCCCTCAGCATCAGGGAAATCTACATCAAAACCTCAGTGAGATACCACTTCACACCAGTCAGAAGGGCTAAAATTAATAAGTCAGGAAACGACAGATGTTGGCGGGGATGCGGAGAAAGGGGAACCCTCCTACACTGTTTGTGGGAATGCAAGCTGGTTCAGCCACTCTGGAAAACAGTATGGAGGTTCCTCAAAAAGTTGAAAATAGAGCTACCCTACAACCTAGAATTGCACTATTGGGTATTTACCTCAAAGATACAAAAGTAGGGATCTGAAGGGGTACGTGCACCCCGATGTTTATAGCAGCAATGTCCACAAAAGCCAAACTGTGGAAAGAGCCAAGATGTCCATCAACAGATGAATGGATAAAGATGTCATATATATATACAATGGAATATTATGCAGCCATCTGAAACCATGAAAACTTGCCATTTGCAATGATGTGGATGGAACTGGAGGATATTATGCTGAGCGAAATAAGTCAATCAGAGAAAGACATATATCATATGACCTCACTGATAATGAGGAATTCTTAATCTCAGGAAACAAACTGAGGGTTGCTGGAGTGGTGGGGGGTGGGAGGGATGGAGTGCCTGGGTGATAGACATTGGGGAGGGTATGTGCTATGGTGAGCACTGTGAATTGTGTAAGAATGTTGAATCACAGACTTGTACCTCTGAAACAAATAATACATTATATGTTAAAAGAAAAAAAAAGAAGAAGAAGATAGCAGGAAGGGAAAAATGAAGGGGGGGAAATCAGAAGGGGAGACGAACCATGAGAGACTATGGACTCCGAGAGACAAACTGAGGGTTCTAGAGGGAGGGGTGCGGGGGGATGGGTTAGCCTGGTGATGGGTATTAAAGAGGGCACGTACTGCATGGAGTACTGGGTGTTATTCGCAAACAATGAATCATGGAACACTACATCAAAAACTGATGATGTAATGTATCATGGTTAATGTAACATAATAAAAAAATACATATTACAACATCATAGTAATCAAAACAGTATGGTACTGGCACAGAAATAGACATATAGATCAGTGGAACAGAACAGAGAACCCAGAAAGAAACTCATACTGAAATGGTCAATTAACCTGCAACAAATGATGCAAGAATATACAATGGGGAAGAGACAGTTTCTTCAATGAATGTTCTGGGAAAACTGGACAGCTTCCTGTAAAAGAGTGAAACTGGACCACTTTTTTACACCAGTCACAAAAATAAACACAAAGTAGATTAAAGACCTAAATATGGGACCTGACACCATAAAAATCCTTGCAAAAGAACAGAGGTGTAATCTCTTGGACATCAGCTATAGAAACATTTTTCTAGATATGTCTCTTTTGACAATGGAAACAAAAGCAAAATTAAACTATTGGTATTAAACCAAAAACAAACAAACAAACAATCAAACAAACAAACAAAACCTTTCACATAGCAAAGGAAACCATCAACCAAACAAAAAGGCAAACTACTGAATGTCAGAAGATATTTACAATGTTATATCTGATAAGGGGTTAATATCCAAAGTATATAAACAACTTACACAACTCAATGCCCCCCCCCCCAAATAAGCCACAATTAATTTGATTAAAACATGGGCAGAGGACTTTTATTCAAAGAAAATGACAGACACATGAAAAGATGCTCAACTCCACTAATCATTAGAGGAATGCAAATTAAAACCACAGGAGGTATCACCTTAAACCCGTCAGAATGGCTAGAATCAAAAACACAAGAAATAATATGTTGGTGAGGATGTGGAGAGAAAGGAAATGTTCATGCAGTATTGGTTGGAATGTAAATTGGTGCAACCACTCTGGAAAACAGTATGGGCATTCCTCAAAAAATTAAAAGTAGAGATAGATACCATATGATCCAGTCCTTCTGCTACTGGGTATTTATCCAAGTGAAAACATTAACTGGAAAAGATATATGCATCTCTGTGTTTTGTGCAGCATTATTTACAATAGTCAGATATGGAAGCAACTCAAGTGTCCATCGATAGATGAATGGAAAAGGCAGAGGTGATATACACACACACAAACACACACACATCTATATACATACACAGTGGAATATTACCCAGCCATTAAAAATAATGAGACTGACAATTTGCAAGAACATGGATGAACCCAGATGGTATTATGCTAAGTGAAATAAGTCAGAAAAAGACAAATACTATATGATTTAGAAAGATACACTAATCGCTAATTAACAGATACATTAATAAGAGAACTGATGGTTGCCAGAGGGGAGGAGGGTGGGAAAATTGGCAAAATCGGTGAAGGAGAGTGGGAGGTATAGGCTTCTAGTTATGGAATTAATAAGTCATTAGGATGAAAGATACAGCATAGGGAATATAGTCAATGGTACTGTAATAGTGTTTAATGGTGACAGATGGTAGTTACAGTTTTGGCAAGCATAGCATAATGTGTAGAGTTGTTTAAATATTATATTGTACACCTGAAACTAACATGACATTGTGTGTCAACTATACTTCAATAATTATATATGTATATGTAGGGTTGAGATTTAATAACTAATTTTTACTGCTTCATGATGATATTCTTAATTGAAACCGTTTTTTTGTTTTATCTGCAAGTGCATGATGGTAAGGAATGCAAGGACCACTGGCAGCTTGGTACCACTTGATTCATGCTAAGGTAGTAGCAGTTTTAGTATGGATTTTTTATTATTATTGTAAATGTCAAAACAGTGAAAAAGCAAATAGCAGTACTATTATAAAAGATAATGTTGATATGACAGATCCCCTAAAAATAACTTGGGCAGCCCTAGCAGTCCATTGGACTATACTTTCAGATAGCTACCATACTCAAAAATACACTAGAAAGAATAAAGTTTAGGGATACACTTATTATGACTGCTAGGCAAAAGCATATTGGTAGTTAATTTTGTAACTTAAAGCTGTATTTAATATTTTATTAGTCGCTCTTAGCTAAAATCTTTTATGATTAGTCATTGCTAATATTTGGATCTGTAAAAGAAGGAGTACACTCCAAAAATAAAAGGGATAGCATGATTTTAATCCTAATGATGAAAATGGGGAGATATATTTATCTTCTGACCCAGTCCTCCTTCTCAATCTTATACTAATTTGGAATGAAGATTTAGCTGCTACAGAAGGCATCCTTGATAAAAGAGAAGTCTTGAATTATAATGTCCTTGAATTACAACTACCCAGGGAGTTCAGTGAAGAAGTCACTTACAAATAAATATAGAAAAGCTGCCACCTATATATAATAAGTATAACCAGTTAGAAAATATAACAGAAAAAATAACCCTTTGATAATCCAATAAAAATGTAAAATTCCTAGCAATAAACTTAATAAGAATATGCAAAACCTCTCTGAAGAGAACTACATGAATTTACAGAAAGACATAAAAGGATACTTGACAATAGTTAGAAGCATTCCATTCTACTAGATAGAAAGAATAAACAATTGTAAACAATGTAAATCTTGCTGTAATTGACTCATGTTTAACTCAATCAAAATAAAAACCAGAATAAAATTTTTCCCTTCAATTTGACAATAACATTTTTAAAGTTTTTCCAATAGAATAAATATGTGAGAATCACCAAAATAATTTTGACAAAATAGTTACTAAAAATATGCATGTCAAAGCTACATCCATTGAAACAATGGAGTATTGGGGCAAGTTAAACACATTATCCAATGCCACAGAACTCAGAGTCAAGAAACAGACCCAAGTTATACCATAAATGTGGTCATGATGATGATCATGAAAATTATAGTGATCACATGCTGATTATTTACTATATGTCATGTACAATTCTAAGTGCTTAATATGTAATAACTCATTTAGTCCATTCTGGAACTATATGAGGTGTTATGTCCTCACTTTAGAAATGAGTTTTCTGAGGTTAGTAAATGGAGGATGATTGAATAACTGATTTGGGAAAATAAAGAGATAATGAAGTTAGAGAGTTTATGTATATATGTATATACCTGTCCCAAAATACATTTCAAATGGGTTATATCAAATATAAAAAATAAGACAAAATGTTAAAAACATGGCTGATTATTTACATAAACCAGTGGGAAAAATTCTTTGTAAAGCATGATACCAAAAACATAAAGCAAAAGGTTGGTAAGTTTAGATATGTTACATTTTTATTTCTACATTCAGGCAAAGATTTAAGAAAGACAGATAATACCCAGAATATTGGAGTAATAGAGAAATATACAACCTCATTTCTGCTGGAGGGATGATGGATCAATAGCCTTAGACATACTTATACTCTTTAAGTTAAAAATTATATTTCAAGAAAATTTTCATCAGGAATCATAAAAATGAGCAAGGAGGTAGATATAAAAAATGTTCATAAGTATTTTTATAAGCACAATAAATTGGATATAATGTAAATATCACAGAAGAGTTGATTGTTAGGATAGAAATTACAGTATATCCATAGTAAAGTCATAGGTAGACTTTATAATGATGCTGTAGATCTGCACTTATGAGCATGGAAATATGTTTGGGTGTATATTAAATGAAAAATGCTCATAAACTGTATGAGCAGTTTGATCCATGTTTATCATACACACACACACACACACACACACACACACACACACACACCTTCTAACACAGTGATTAACCTTGGCTGCATGTTAGAAGCACCTGGAGAGATTATAAAAATCTTATTATCACAACTGTAATCCAGACCAATTCAATCAGACTTTCTGGAGGGGAGATAAAAGTATCAATATTTTAAAGCTCCTAAGCTGATTTCAATATGCAGCTAAGTTTGAAAACTATGGATACAGAATCATATGCTAAGTTGTTAGTTGTGAATGTCTTTGTGGAATAAAATTAGGATACATTTTTTCTATCCTTCCTTATATGTGTTTTCAATTGAAAAATGGATCATTTAAATGGCAATAATGGTATGGGGTGTATTCACACGTAAAATGAGGAGTTTGACCCCATTTTTTGATGTCTGACTGTTGACAGCTTTAAGACTTAGCCTGCCTCCCCTGGTCTCCTTTTACTTGCTTTCTTAAGCCATCTTAGACCTGCTTGAGAGGCTGCCCTACACTCCCCAGAGGATTCAAATATATAAAACAGTGTTTCATACCCTGTGTATATGTATGTATGTGGCATCACCAGTCTCAACATAAACCAAATTTTAGATGGAGCTCCCTTTGAGTTTTCAGGGGACTGTAACATGAAAAACAATTTTTTTTTAAAGATTTTATTTATTTATTTGACAGAGAGAGAGCACGAGTAGGCAGAGTGGCAGGCAGAGGGAGAGGGAGAAGCAGGCTCTCCGCTGAGCAGGGAGCCGGACGTGGGGCTCGATCCCAGGATCCCAGGATCATGACCTGAGCCGAAGGCAGCTGCTTAACCAACTGAGCCACCCAGGTGCCCCAACAATTTTTTTGTTTTGCTGTTGTTGACTCAAAAATTGTCCTTACAACTCCTCATAAGACCACATGACTTCCTAGACCACCAAATACTCTCTTCACTTTTATTGTCCATAGCTGCTAAATACTCCTGCTTTGTCTCCTGGGAGCCGACTAGGGGTTTATATCTCTATTATCCTAACAGACACAACTCCCAGGGGATTTTGCTATCCATTCCTTATGGATAGCAAACTGAATTTTTAAGGCTTCGGGGGCAAGACATGGAATCTGACCATTCTGGCATTGCCACTGTCTTTGCTCTGTTCTGATGTAACACAATAGCACTATCCCTTGATTCAAATTCTTGAGTTTTGATGCCATGATGAGAAAGAAGTGGACTAAAATTTTGCTTCAATTTTAGAGTCTCAGAGTTGATTCTTTCTTTCTTTCTTTTTTTTTTTTGTATATCCTTCTCTAAAACATTTACTTCTACTATAGTTTTGACCAAATCCCTTGTTGTTTTAAGCAACTTCTAGCTATCTCTCATTTATACTTGAATTGCCATACTCCTGGCAATGTTATCAGAGAAATTTTAAAATCTTTATTAGCCAGAAGTAAGCCTTCCTTACAATCATTTGTACCTATGCATATTTTTCCCGTTAAGATGACAAAAAAGTAAAATTTTATATTCTATTAAATAATTTATAATTCTAAAAGTTCTAAATAATTATTATTTTAATAGTTTTATAATAAGCTCTTGAGTGAGTCAGTTATAATCTATCTCAGTGGTTGGCAAACTATGGCTCCCCAACCCAATCCTACTTTTGTGCATACAATTTTGGAACTCATTCAAATTTTACTGGAACTCATTTATTTATGTGACTGCTTTTGTGTTACAACAGCAGAGCTGAATAGTTGTGACAGAGACCATATGGCTTGCAAAGCATAAAATATTTACTATCTGTCCCTTTATATAAAAAGTTTGCTGACCTTGATCGAGGTTATTGTGGACTTTTAAGACTTTAAGATTTTAAGACTTTGCACAGGAAAAACCACTAAAACAGAAATAATGGAACATTTAGAAATATTTGATAAGTGAAAAGCAGTGACAGGATAAGAACTGCAATGGGATGAAGGGGGATTAAGACTTTTCGATGTCTAGCATGCAGTATGGATTGCTGTGCATATTATACATCTTCATTCACTAAACCCTAACAACCCCTATGTCTTCCTTTTATCTTTTCACAGGCAAACTTCCTCTGATAAGTTTTGGAGGGGACAAGAATTATTTTTCATATTTTCTTCTTAATCCAGACAAACTCCAATGTTTCCCAAAGTAACCTGGTTTCTGATAGTCTTGGCTCTGATAAAGAAAACTCTTTTTTTAGATTAAAATTGTGCTGTCTTAGAAATTTACAATGAACATATGTCAAATATTTTATTTAACTTGGTGAGGGAACTAGTGAGATGTTCTTACTGAATCAAAGGAGAATTTAAATAATTTGCACGCAATAAAGAAATGCTAAAATAAGCTAACAAATAGATTCCAAAAGTGGTCTAGCAATAATCTATAATCAGTTGCTTTCTACTGCATGCAACAGATTTATATTTCTAAGACAAGAATTATTTGAATTATCATCAGTTTTTTTTTAATAGAGTTGTAAAATAGCTCAAATAGAATCAAAGGCAGGGATAACCCAGATAGAATAAGCGAATTTGGAGCCCGCTACTCTTTTCTGACCCAACTCAGAGTCAGTTTTTCCTGACAGCTCAAATGGTCCACTTCTCTCCTTGCCTACTTTATTACCAATATGGAACCCTGCCTTTTTTCACTTGTTCTTGCAGCACTGTGGTTTTCAGAAGGGATATACTGCCCTTTGGGGGCTAATGCCCAAAGGTAGCTCCATAGCTCAAGTACAAAAAAGGAAAATATTAGACATTACTGCCCAAAGACCTTAATCACTCTTCTCTCCATAGGGTAGGTATTTCGAAAAGTTCTACTATTGTATGTTCTCATTCAGCTTTCTACTTCAATAGCCTGTAGAAAGTCAATACTCTTTATTGTGCAAAGAAATTCAGCATTCTCTTTATCTCATCCTTGGACCTGACTATATGTCCAATGATGTGAAAATGTTGAGGTTTGGAGCAAACAGTCAAGAAAGAATTCTTGAGTCATCTTTGGTACAAAAAGGTGTGTGTGTGTGTGTGTGTGTGTGTTTAAGATTTTTTTTATTTATTTGCCAGAGAGAGAGAGAGAGAACAAAAGCAGGGGGAGTGGCAGGCAGAGCGAGAAGCAGGAACCCCGCCAAGTAAGGAGCCCAATGCAGGACTCAATCCCAGGACCCTGGGATCATGACCTGAGCTTAAGGCAGATGCTTAACCAACTGAGCCACCCAGGTGTTCCCAAAAAGGTGGTTTTATTAAAGCATGGAGACAGGACCCAAAGGCAGAAAGAGCTGCACTGGAGTCTTGAGGAGTGGATGATTACATACTTTCAAGTTGGGAGGGGGTTAGGGATAGCATATATCTCTAAGGAATTTGGAAGCAAGGGGCTAGTGGTTGTTAGGAAAAGATCACTTATAACTGTCTAGTAAAACCTCAGTCATGAGACCCTTCGGATGTAGATCAGTGGGCCATACGCTTAGAAGATGATTGCTAACATATATCTTGGTGTGGGGGGATGTGGGTAGAGATGAAGGAAATTTTCAAAGGAATTTTTATATGTTAAAGGAGACTTACAGGATCCTGGAGGTCAGGATAATGTTAAGCTAAGATTGCCCTTTGCCCTTAACAGAGTATTAACATTGAGGCAGTTGAGTTCCTAGAGAAAGGTCGCTCTGCCTGTCTCAAGGACTTGTCATTGGGCTGTAAGTTGTAAGGACATTTAATTTTTTTCTTTTTCCTTTGTTCTCCACATCACCCAAGAAGATGCAAATGGTCAATTGAAAATTTCCACTGAGATCAATCAGTCATTTTCCCTAATTTAAAGAACAAATGAACCAGCCTCTCTGAAGGCAAAATTATATCAGTTCTCTAGAGGACAATGGTGTCTGTAGTTGGTTTTTGCTTTTAACTCAATAGCAGTTTCTTTTTCCAAGATGAAAGATATTGCAGGGGGAAAAAAGTAGCATAAGGAATATGGACAGTTTTAAGTTCAGAGTTAGGTTTGTTATTTTTATTGAGTTGCTGGGGAAGACCTCCCTGGTGAGAGATTCAGATGAAGTAAAGGAAGATCTGGGGAGAGAGCAGTCCAGACAGAGAACTAACCAGTACAGACTCCCTAACTGTTAGTGTATTTGATGAAGAACAAAGAAGTCAGTGTAGCTGAGCAGACTGTGTGAAGAGGCGTGTTAGAGGATATCAAAGGATGTGGTAGAAGTCAGCTCATGCAGAGCCTTATTGGTAAAGACCTTATTTGACTATAATTTATCTTTTTTTTTTTCCCCAGAAGAGACAGTTTTGCCTATTTTCTCAGCATGATTGTTCATTGTCTTACTCTCAAAGTGTGTCAGTTTAGATAATAAATTGTATGGGCAACCTTACTTATACATTATTGTAAAAACTTTAGCTATTTTTTAGTGAAATTAAGGCCAGTGTAAAATTTTGAGAAGAATGATATAAAGACATATGGATTTTTTTAATTTTTTATTTTATTATGTTATGTTAATCAAAGACATATGCATTTTAAGAGGATAAAATTAACTAAAAGAATATTGGTATCTTCATGGATGCTGAAATTGATAAGGAAAATCTGTGTCCTCAGATGGCCGACAGAGCCAGTGAGAGAGTCCCAGTCCTTGCCCCAGGGCTCTTCTGGGTCCTTCTCCCTGCCCTGCTTCACTCACGTGCCAAAAGTGCCAAGTATGCGGAAGTAGAAGGGTGTAAATTTTCCCCTTTGTACTCGGGGCTCGGACCTTTGGAGACCACTCTCCTCTGAGCCTGCCAGCATTAAATAAACCTCCTATCCTCCAAGATCTCCGGGTGCCGCTTGGTTCTTCCATCGGGCGATCCAGTCCAGGTTCCGTAACAAAATCACCAACAATTATGCCAGGAGTGAATTACTTGAGCTGTAGAAGAGGAAAAATATCTTTCCTCTATCTGTCTTAGGCTCTTACCTAGGTCTTTGAAGTAAAAGAGAGCAAGAGAAAAATATACATAGTTAAGTTTGACACAGGAGCCTTCATAAGGAAATGAAGACCCAAAGAAGTATTTATTTATTTAAGTAGGTTTCACACTGGGTGTGGAACACTTGAACACTTGAACTCAAGACCTGAGCTGAGATCAAGAGTCTGACACTTAACTGACTGAGCCACCCAGATGCCCTGACTGAAAGAAGTATTTAAACCAGAGCACTTTTATGCTAACTTTGATGAAGAGTGGAAAATGTGATAGGACTGAGGGTATGATCTAAGTGTGGCAAACTTCCGGGAAATCAGCAAAGCCTATTGTTTCAGATTTTTCTCTGCATTCCTCCTTCTTTGGAGATGAGGATGCTCCTTTCTTCCCAGTAGGCAGGTACCTCTCATGTTTAAGGACCTGCTTCAAAAAAGAAGGTCAGAGAGAACTTCCTGCATCTACCATCTCTCAAATTCCTTCTGCTTAAAATAATAACTATGCTAACGTGTCATATTTTGGGGTAATATGTCTTGAATCTCATCAGAGCCAATTGCTAAAATCTTCTAGGAACGAGATTCAAGAGAGTAGATATCAAGCAGCAAAAAACCAGGATCCTTGAAAGAGAAGTAGCAGATGAGGGCGGAGGAGGGAGTGGAGAAGGTGGACCCCCATTTATTGTCTAGAGAGTGTTTCTAGGAACAGGGAAGTAAGGGAAAGCCAAGGGAAGCCTGACAGTGTCTCTGTAGTCAGGGGACAGAACTGAGAGTCCAGGAAGACCAAGGCCATGAGAGTTCATAAGGCAGAGTACAGAAGAAAGAAAGCTGCACAGAAAGAGAACTCTGAGATCCAGAGTGGGTCCTATATTCAACTGAATATTGAGAAGCGCAAGTCTGTGAACACACTGCCTGATGGCTACAAGAACCCTCTGAAAGGATTAGAGATATCAATTTCTGGAACTCACTTAGAGCCTAGAATAGTATTTGTTCCCACCAGCCAGAATGGAAGGCACAAAAAGAAGACAGAGAAAAAAACTGTCACTGGTTGATGTTACACAGGTTGTATCGGAGTTATGGTACTTAACGGTTACTACCAAAAAGAAGGTTTAGCTGGAATAGTGGCCAAAAGAAGATCTAAACAGGGAAAAAAAAGAAAGAAAGAAAAAAGAAATGATAATGGTGCCTTTGGAAAAATTGCTACTGTTAGAGTCTGGTGAATTGAGGATACTGGTAAACAGTTGCCACAGGGTGATAATCTAGGCTAAAGGAAGCTATGGATTTCAAGCATTATGATATGCCATCAGTGAGATCAGTGAGCCCTCCTACTTACAGACCCATATTTTGTCTTTCCAAAATCTTCTTTTAAAGGGACGAGAGCAGAAGTGTATCTGCCTTACTCTGGTGGAACATGATGCAACATAAAATGCCTAAAGCAGTGCTTCTCAAACCTTAATCTATTAAATAAAACTTATCTGGGAAATCTTGTTAAAATGGAAGTGCGTCAATAGCTTGGGGTTGGACCAAATATTCTGTACTTCTAAGTTTCCCTGTGGAGCCTCTGCTGTTGGTACGTAGACCACACTCTGAGTAGCAACAGTCTAGAGGTTTTAAAGTGCTGTGCACACTTTAATTAGGGATCCTAAAAATTGGGCGGTGGAGTCTAAGTTTTTGTGGTACCAAGGGGTATATATAACTTCTGCTATACTACTAAGTGATACTTTTTCCCAAGGAAGTTGCCTAATGGAAATGCTATGTAAAGGATATCAGAGCAGTAAACCTTTTAGGAAAAAAAAAAAAAAAAAAGGCTAGGTAGATAATTTTACAAGCTACATTTGCAATATATTTTCAAGATAAAACATACTTATAGGCTTAATGGATTTATATTTGGTTGCCCTTTTGTATGTAAAACTATTTAATCTTGAACCTCATAAGAACCTCAATAAGATAATGAAGTGTTTATATATAAAAATGGAATGGTAGAAATGTGAGAACTTTGAAGGTTAATCCACTGACAATACAATGTCAATTTATATGCTTCTATATTGTAAACTAAATCAATTCTAAAAGTAAAAGAAATTATAGACAAATGGACAGTGACCTCAAAAATTCCTTCTATTGCTGACCTTAATAATTGCCAGTATTTAATGCCTAGACAGCAGTTTTCTGAAGATACTAAGAGAATCAGAATCAACTTAGAAAAAAAATAATTCCTTTTAAACCATCTCAGATCACAAGTGGCCAGGAGAAAATTGATCTTAGAGATCTACTAATGTAAATGGACATCCAAGCAAGATACTTTCTATTATATTCTCTATGTCCTTTGGCTTTTATTTTAGAAAACTGAAAGGAGCCAAGGAAGTTATGAACTGAGAGGAGTAGCCTTTTCTTCAAGACATTCTTCAACAGGACTGAAACTTCACCATCACTAAAAGGCAGACAGGCCAGAGAGGAGCAGCTTATTATTACGTCAGTCATTGAACTGGCAATAGGTGTTTTTAATCTTTCTGAGTCCTGGCATACCTAGGAGCTAGACTGGAAAGATACTGAAACTTTGTGACTTGAGAACAAACCATGATGTTGCTTGTAAAACTGGCCTGGGTGAAGGAACATTTAGAAAGTTTATTTCATAATGGGATTTGTGAACCAGTGACAGACCTGATTTCAGTCAATGTCCTATTTCAGTAACTGTTGGTGCTAAAGGTGGTGATTTTCTCCCCACTCTCATTGCCCCTTATTTTGCATCTCCCTGCCAGCTGTGCAATTTACCGGGGGTTTGGCATAGCCACTGGAGTTCGTTATTCAGTATTGTATCTCAGAAATGCTATTTTCCATTTATTTCCCATGAAATGAAATGAAAAGACTAGTGTTTCTAAAAATTTATTCAAGCAATCATTTGCTTCTCTCTTATTTCCTTGGGGATAGAGGCTCGTTGACTCTGGCAGGCATTCTGTATTTTTCCTTAGGTGCTTCTCACTGATAAGTAGAAAGAAAATGTTTTATCATATAGAAACTGAAAGAATCTCTTGCAAAATTCTCCTACCGATAGTCTTTGGCTATCTTTTTAGAAGCAAAGAAAGATTTGTCTATCAGTTTATCTAACATACTATCTGCCTAATTTTCAGGCCATATTGCAGTTTGATTTAAAGCCCCAGGAGGCGCAAAATATGTATTGTGAATTCAGTGTCCATAACAATTTATGATAGACAATTGTAAAAATACAATTTAAAAAAAGAAATTTTGTTATGTTTTGGGAATTGTAAAAGCTTTTCAGCTTGGGTAGAAAGTGGGAAATGAAAATAGTGAGTTCCAAAAGAATTTTCTTCCTTCCTCTCTCCCTTCCTCTCACTTCTCTCTCTCCCTTCCCTTCCTTCTTTAGAGTTAACACCACCAACCATAGCAACCGAGATGTTAGGACAATCGCTAGGTGGAAATGAGGTCTAGACTTAATTATATCACTTTAATGATGCTGTATGGTGGTGTATGGTTTTTTAAGACTTGACTTCTGAAATAGGTCACTGTTAAGGAATTTTAAGCCTATTTTGTAATTTGGGTGTAATATTGAGAGTGTGCCTATATACTCTGTGGCTTCTTTTTTTTTTTAATGTTATGTGCCCTCAATTCAGTTGAGAAAACAGTTATGGAGAACCAAGGATTGGCAAAGCATTGTGCAATGAAAAACTGGTGATGTCCAAATGGATTAGAGATGACTTCTGTCCATTTATGGAGGAGAGAGTTACTTGCAAAATAATATATAAGACAATTTCTGAAAAGCACTGTAATTAATCATACATTTGGTGAGCTCGTGCTTTGTGACAGGCACTACCCAAAGCAATGGTCATACCAGACAAAAAGACACATCCTTGCCCTTAAGGAACTTGTAATCAAAATTTAGATTGATAAAGAGGCACATAATTGGTGTCTATAATAATTGCTATAAAGAACACAGGCACATATACAGTGAGTCGCTGAAACTTATTTATATCAAAGGTGGTATGTACTATCTCTAGGTATATATACTGGCATTTCAATGGCAGACATGAATATCAGATTATAACACGGCTAAGACAGGACAGAGCCCCGTACTCCAGGCAGTAACTACAATTTGAGTGAGATTGACAGAAGAAAGTTATGAGCTATTTCATCGATCTATCCATCCTCTTTCTCTGTTCTCCAAGCAACATGGTCTTATATGTGTGAGGAAGCCAAAATCTGTATTTCCAATTACAATCTCATTCTGACCTGGTTTGCAGTGGAATATCTTTAACATTTTCTCATCCATACCAAACCAAACCAAATAACAACCAAAAAGCTCATCTGCATATTTTGTTTGTTTTTAAACACCACCTTAGTGTTATGGTTTTGCTCTTCTTTCCATTCCCTTCCAAATCAGTCACCAATTCCTATGGATGCCTTTCACTGTAATGCATTAGCTGCAAATCTGTCTGTGAAGTTCTTGATTCTTAATCCAAATCTGGATTCCCATCTTTTTCTTCTACTTCTATTGTGGCCTTCACACTGCAGTCCTTGATTTATTCTTTTTAGTTCTATAATACATGTTTATAATACTTCATACTACTCCCAGTTTGGGAATCAAAAGTACATCTTTGTTCTCCATAAATTACAGTCTTAATTCTTCAATCTAGCAATTAAGGCTTACCATAATTATTGTAATTTTAACAGCACAAATCAACATACATAATACTGTAAAGTTTACAAAGCAGATTCATATTGTGGTCATGACATCAATCTTAAGGGATAGGTAGCATGCATTACTTTCCTGGGAGAGAGAGAGAATGACTTTGCCAAGGCAACAGGGCAATTCATAATACCCTAATTTGAATTTAAGTCTTCTGCACTCAAAATTGGATATTCTAAAATACAATGATTAATATGACTATACATATCAAATGTCCCCAGAATGACACTTTTCTTCCAGAGTAATGGGTTACTTGACCATATACATGTCTCCCTCAACCTGAAATTTTTGTTGTTGTTTATTCCATATCTATTATTCCCTCAAAACACCAACACATCTTCTTTTTTTCTTTAAAGATTTTATTTATTTGACAGAGAGACACAGTGAGAGAGGGAACACAAGCAGGGGGAGTGGGAGAGGGAGAAGCAGGCTTCCCGCTGAGCAGGGAGCCCGATGCGGGGCTCGATCCCAGGACCCCGGGATCATGACCTGAGCCGAAGGCAGACACCTAATGACTGAGCCACCCAGGTGCCCAACACATCTCCTTTAAAATACCATTTTTGGGTAGAATTTATCTTAATTTTTGAAGTAATAAAAGTTAAATTAATTGTTTCCCATACTTACTCAAATTTTACTACACTATTTTTCTTTGCTGTGTTACAGTTTCTTTTATATTTGTATCTTTTGTTTCCTTTAGCTCTTCAAGGCATAGTACATTTTTATATTGTAGAATATTTAATAAAATTGTTTGCACATAACAAATATTTACTGAATGTTTGTCAGTTCATTAACTGGTATTCCCCACTGCATATTGTCTTATTTTTAAGACATTTTCTGTCAGCCTCTATAGTAGGCAGAATAATAACCTCCCAAAGATGTCCATGTTTTAATCCCCAGAAACTATGAATAGGTCAGGTTAAATGCAAAAAGTAAGGTTGCAGTTTCAGCTGACTAGAAGATGGGGAGATTATCTTGGACAGTCTGGGTGGGCTCAAAAAAATCACAAGCATTCTTATAATCAGCAGAAGGAGGCAGAAGAGAGAAGAGAGAGAACCAGAGAGATGGTAGTATGAGATGAACTTACCAGTATTGCTGGCTTTGTAGATTCAGGAATGGGCCATGAATAAAAGAATGTTGGTAGGCTCCAATAGCTGGAAAAGGCAAAAAAAAAAAAATTTTAATTTTTTTCTAGAGTCTCTCAAAAGAGGAAGAGCCCTGTCAACACCCTGACTTTAGCCTAGCAAGACACAATTTCATACTTTGACTTTCAGAACTGTAAAATAATACATTTGTGTTGTCTTAAGCCACTAAATTTGTGATACTTTGTTACAGTAGCCATAGGAAATTAATATATGATATACCATATTATAAAAATATTAAAAAAGGGCTTTTATGGAAAATCGATTGAGATTTTCTATTAAGTCATATGAAGAATATATTCTGATGCAGTTTAAATTTTATACAATGTTTTCTGTGTATATGCAACCTAATTATTAAATGGGGCATAGCTAAATGTCAGCTAAACAAGAACCACCTTGGCATGACCCCTACCAAAGTCTTCAACTGCATCTCTCATTGTTCCCCTCCTATTCAAGACACATGCCACAGTCAACTACTTTCAGTGTTCTGAAACAGCTAAGCTCTTCCCTAAGTTTTGCCTTTTCCTTGTTGTCCCTACTGCCTTCCATTCACTTGGGTTTTAAAACTCACTTTGGACATCACTCTTGGCAACTTCACTGTCTTTTCCTTTGTGTTTCCTTTGCCTGTTACATATTACTTGCTATAGTTTAGTTGACTTTTAACACCTCAGTTTTCCTTAGATTTTAAACAACTTGAGGGCAGGAACTGTTGGAGAGCAAGGATTTCCTATCACCTTCAAGGTCATTCCAGCTGGACTAAGAATCAGATTAACATGAGACATATTAAGAGGAGAAAATCAAATTTCATTTTCTATGTATAGGGAACCCACACAGATATGGAAATTCCAAAGACAATCAGGCAAAATGAGGCAAACATGCCATTCTGAACTAAGGAGAAAGGGGTAGGCTCTGGAACTTCAAAGGGAAGGAATGCAATCCTCAGGAAGATGAAAAAAGAATAAATATTTGGTGAACAAAAATTCACTGGGCCACTCAAACAGTGAGACATAGGGTACTTTGACCAAACAGGTCTTGCTGTGTTCCCCCCTGTCCACCACATTTAGTTCATATCATACTGTAGTTATCTATGGTGATAGCTCGCTTCCTGGAGCAGGTTCTCTAAATTCTTTTTAGGCAGTTGAAGGGGGGAGCTATAAAACTTTTTCTGAATTTGCCAGGTTTCAATTGCTTTTTTGAACTCAAAATAGTTGTCATGCCAAAGTGGCCCATCTTGGGGCACCCTACCTTGGCTCCTACAAAACTATGCTTCAGTTGTTCTTGGAACCCTGGTCTTCGCAGTGCTATTCACAGCAGTTACTCAATAAAATACTATGCAATGGATGGAAGAACTGTCTCCCTAGCAAACCTGTCATTTATTTCTATAGCCTATTTTCAAATTATGTTCTGTGTTTGATTCTGTTTTATCCATGCCTCCTTTGTTGACATTTTAGATTTCTCCTTTTCACAGAGCTCCGTGTCAACATTCTATTTTCCTTCTTCCTCTTGTGGCCAATTCCTGAAATGTGTGATCCACACCTGTGCCACAGCTTCCACTCATTTGCTTTTTAATCCCCTGCATATCTAGCTTCTGAAACCACCCCACTACTGCAATTATTCTCTTAATATCACCACCTGCCTCCCCAAATTCAATAACCTTTTCTCAATTTGTGTTTTATTAAATCTCTCAAATTCTTTAGATTCTTGATCTTTAAGCCTCTTTAATATTTTTGTCCTTCTGCTCTTTTCTGCGAGTTTCTTTTTCTCCATAGCTGGCACTTTTCTTGACTCATAACTGTGATTTATAGTCTAATTTGTTTCTATGTCTCCTGTTCTCCTTAAATACTCACATGATATGTCCTCTCTAAGCTTCAAGCACCACTTTACATATGGCTCCCTGATTCTTCACTTTCGCTCAGCCCCATATATGCAAGAGCTAAAGGGCAGTGCAAATTTGTTACCCTGACACTATTGGAAACTCAACCTTTCCTAAACAAATATTATTTTCCTTGAAAACAGTTACCCTTCTGAATATGCCTATTGTTACCAGTATAACCTTTTTAATTTGGGCTCCCTGTATTTGAAAACTTGGAAAGAGCATGAATTTCTCCTTTTACTTTATCCATTAGATTCAATCATTCATACAGTTCTCATATCCATGATAAATTTTATTAATATTCATAATTCTTTTGCCATCTAACAATTATTAGTCACTCATTATTTCCTACCTTTAAAAAAAGAGTTGGGTATGATTGGAGCATAAATCCTGATTCCCTCTCTGCCTGGCTGTGTAGCCGAGGGGAGGTTGCATAACTTCTGTAGGCATTGGTTTTCTCAATTTGTAGAAATAGGACAATAGTTATACCTGATAGTAATAATTCATATAGACTTTTCAGAGTGGATAAATATAAGATGTTTAGCATAATTTACAACAAGTAGAAGTAAAATCACTCACTAAATAGTAGATATACTGTATTCATCTATTAAAGAGCACATTTTTCCCCCACATTTTAACATCCTGGGAATCAGATTGTGTTTTACAATCAATAGTAGGTCATAGATTATGTGCCAGAGTTTTTCTCCTGATTCTAAAATAATCAACACACAGTTGTGCGTCTTTCAATTGATTGGCATCTAAGATTCAGTGAAATAAGGTAAATTATTTACTTTTTAAAAGATTTTATTTATTTGACAGTGAGCATGAGGGGGGAGCCACAGAGGGAGAGGGAGAAACAGGTTCGCTGCTGAGCAGGGAGCCAGATGCCGGGCTTGGGCTTGATCCCAGGACCTAAAACCATGACCTGAGCCAAAGGCAGATGCCCAACCAACTGAGCCACCCAGCAGCCACAGTAAATTATTTATATTATTATTGTATCAACTGTTTCACTGGTCTTTTTATTCAACTTTTGTGTGTGTATGTGTATTTATTTTTTATTATGTTCAGTTAGCCACTGTATAGTACATCATTAGTTTTTGATATAGTATTCAATGATTCATTAGTTGTGTATAACACCCAGTGCTCATCACATGTGCCCTCCTTAATGCCCATCACCCGGTTACCCCATCTCCCCACCCCTCTTCCTTCTGTAACCCTCAGTCTATTTCTTGGAGTCCAGAGTCTCTCATGGTTTGTCTGCCTACTTTTCCTAAATATCACTATCATTTTGCTCCCTGGTTAAAGTTTTACATGGTCCTTTGTTTCTGAATGTTTTCCATTTTGAATGTTCTCTAGCAGTAAAATTCCTATCAAAATTTAGTGTTATATATTTCTCTTCCAAGAGAAGAGATTAATTGATTAATCTGGCCAAATTGGTTTTAAAACAACTGCATCATCCCCCCTCCCCTACCCCCGCCATTTTTCATGCAGATAACTATCTGCATACATTTGATCCTGTGACTCTTCTCTATAAGATTCTCTTCTCCTACCAAAATATTATTTATCCTTATGGACCAGATTCAGCTTCAATAAATCATTCTGTTAAAATATTTTTAGTTTGATAAAAGTTTAAAAAGTTACACTAGACTATTCCCAAATAGGCGCTCACAGCATATTTTAACATTTTTACACACACACACACACACACACACACTAGTATTAAACAATTTCAGAATATTTTTTCCTTTTCTGATTCCTTTGATAATGTATGTATTTAATCTTATTTTCTTACCTATGTCATAGCACTCTAAAGCCAGAGGATGGCTCCCTTCATGAATTCATCTGAAATAATTTGCCTTGCTCCTTGAATCAGAAGAGGGCAGTATCATTGCCTCCCTTTTTCCATTATGATTATTCAGACATTTGGACATTTGGTATATTTTCCCAGAGGCTGTTGTGGTAGGTGCTTCTCATCTTTGTCCTTTTTGCATTCATTTCCGAGAGCAATATAAGAAAGGGCCGTCAACCCCTGGTACACAGTTAACAAATCCAGATAGAACTCCAGATCTGGCAGTGGGCAGTAAGCTGGCAGTGAGAATGGAGAGGACACCTGTTCCCTTGAGTGATGTTTGTTTCCTAATGAGCAGAGAAGAATGGGCAAGTTTCCTGATTTTCACATTCTCTGAATGTTCATAATAGGATGATACTTAAGCTTTCGGAAAATAAAATTTGAGTACTTTATGCTCAATAAAGCATGTGCGGTAGATTCTAGATGAAATAATGTAAGTTTTGGGGGACAAACTTAAAATTAAGCTATTTATAGGATTTATTTTAAGAAAACTCTAATTTTGAGCAACCAGTATAGACTATTAAGTGATTTGCCTTAAAATACTGCTGTCTGTTGGAGAACAGGATTTGAAGTTTAGTAGGATACAGACTGGGTGGAATGGTGCACCTTTGAAAAGTAATTTGAACTAGCCTATATTTATGTATGATACTTATTTGTGTAATTGATACTCAGTAGTCAAAATGAGAAGGCATCAGAGTTAGGGATTTAGATTTCTGTTGACCATATCATATACCCTTAAAAGACACACTCAGTAAAAATATTTTAAATATCTGTTATCTTTAATATATGCACATTTCTTTAGTCACTAAGATTTTTCTAGTCTTACTAATGCAAAACTATGTAAATGATTGTTAAATAACTGAGTACCTTCACATTGGATTCCTTTCCTTTATAATGCATTTACCCTGTTTTTGATGGGATCTAACTCCTACTCTGCCCAAACTGTCAGAATCCAATCACTTCAACTAAATTTCTCTTATTTTTGTTTTCCTGCAATCTAAAAATGTCTTGAAAATAGCTTTATGGATAGTTTGAAATTGTTCTTAAAAAACTCATTTGGATCTATCTAAATTTAAACATCACACATTACCAAATGAATTTAATGCAACTTACAGTTGCTATAATTTGTCCTTTCTTTAATTCAATAACTCTCAATTTCATGTTTACAATATACATTTCTAGATTAAGGCGTCAAAATTATTTTAATTAGTTCAAATAGATAAGAGTAATATAACAATTTTATTTTTAAGGGAAATGTATTGACATATTTGCTCTGAGTCTGGTTGAGTCTGAAGATGAAACACAGCTTGGGCATTGAAGAAGATGGGGAAGAGACAATTTTGGAGAAACTTCAACAAACAGGATATGCTTTCTGCTGTACTCGAAATGCCAGTTAGTGAGATAGTAACATAAATAGGACATGTAAAGTCTTTTTGTATCTGTGATTATTCAAGATTAACCAAGATAACCCAAATCAGCTACATATACTCACTGCTATTCAACTGAAGTCTCAAGTGGAGCTAGAGAGGTAGAAAGTGGGGCAAGGGACATTTATCTGAATCTCTTTCTGCATAGGCAGATCTATAAAAGTGGCCATGACTCTTGCGAAGATTTTTCTCTGGGGATTGTACACATGTAATAATACACTCGACAAGCAAAATGATTATATAGCACACATTTAGATAGAAACATTTCTTAGGTACATCTATCTCCTAAATATAAAACAGGATGAGCATCTTTTTCATTTTACCTTCACTCTGGCATCAAACTACCACTGGTTTCTATACAGTAATGGTTATATTTCATAGGCAATTGTATGTTTTTGGAAAACATGTACATTATAGGTGAGATTGCTCACTTTGGTGTTTTAGTTTCTCCTGAAGACTCTTTTTGGCTTGCAGATGGGCACCTACATGCTGTGTCCTCACATGTCTTACTCTGTACCCACAAATCCAAGTGTCTCTTCCTCTTTCATAAGGATACCAGTCATGTTGGATTTAGGGGCCATTCATTTGACCTCATGAAACCTTAATTACTATTTAAAGGCAAAATCTAATTTAATTTCCAAATACAAGTACATTCTGAGGTGTATTTGCAGTTTAGAACTTCAACACATAAATTTTGAGGATATACAGTTTGGTCAATAACATGAAGAAATTTGTGGAACAATTTATAGTTGATTATGCTAACAATATTTTCTTTGTTTTAGCTATGGCATTCTCTACTATAAGTTAAAATAATCATCAGTGTTCTTTGGGACCAGTAATTCTTTCATCAACAATTTATATTAAATGCATATAAAATTAGATATCTTACCAGCAAGACCTTGAAGGAATGACATACCTAACAACATCTTCTGGGGAAGAGGATAAAAGAAAATAGAGTGTAGGTACTGAAATGAAATGTGAATGTCCTAGATGGGACATTCCAAGAGAATATATCAACCACTCAGATGTAGAGGTGGGTACTGGGTATCAGAGAAAGGGGAGATTTCTCATATATCAAGTTACTGACACTTAAGGAAGAGACTCCTCAAGGAATACTGATAAAGGAGAAACAAGGTCTGGCCTTGACCATATAGCCTGGAAGAAGTCAGCATTTGCACACTTAATCCTTTGATCAATTATTCCCTGGATCTTCAACCTGGATCTCTCTATTTGTACTATTTTTAGGCGTAGGCCAAAATTCTGCAAAAAAATATTCTAAAATACTGTGGTGCAAGTGTAGAAGTTTATTTCTCCCTCATAGATGTACACATCAGGACTGCCAGGAGGCTGCCTGTGTTCTTCTGGCTACCCAGATTCTTTCTTCTCTCTTTTTGCTCTGCCATCGTTTAGGGTCAGTAGTAGATTTGTAAATGTTTAACAACCAGCTTTTCAGGTATAGTACTAACATGATGTTAGTTTACATTTCTTTTGCATTAAAAAACAAAACAAAATAAAACAAAACAAAAGTGAAACAATGAAAATATATATCAGACTTTGACTACTTATTCGTCAATGTCTTGAGTGGCTTATTTGCTGAATCAGATCATATTTGGCTACTGGAAGGCATTTCCTCAGGTTTTTTCTTTTTTTTTTTTTTTAATGTGTGTACTATTCACAATGTAAAGACTAAAGATGCAATGCACTTTAAAGTTTAGTTAACCTGCGTTAACATTTTATCCATTATTATCTTAACTCTAGACAGTCTACAAAACAATAAATCATGCCTTAATTTATAACATTTGCTGATTTCTGGGATAGAAATATTTCCAACCTGCTCAATTTCAGGCTACCAATGTAACATTACTGGAGGCAGCACTGGGAAGACAGACAGTAGAACACCATTATATAGTATTTCCACCATATAAAAACAAATATTAAAGCATGGGTAATATTCAAAATTACAAGCAATGGATTTTGAGTATTTATTACACTTAAAATATAATTTATGTAATTTTACATTTATAAGATTTTTAAATAATAGTTGCATTTAACAGTCAGCTTATTAAATTCTTTAAAATCTAACAATCAGTTCTTGCAAACCAGGACAAACCAGGTTTGCACACCACTGCCTAGTGGGTACCTTCATTCACTTGGTCAAAACTAGTTCAACAGCAACTCATTTGAATTCTACTTTGTGGGAAAGACAGGAAAAAAAAAAAAAAGAAAAAATAGAAGTCTTTTATGGAAATCCTACAGAATGTGCACACATCATACTAGTGACAGCTTGGTCCAAGGCTCTTTGAAAGAAAGTAATGTAGTCTCTAGTTCAGTAAATGGTTATATTATTTATTTTTTAAAGATTCATTTATTTATTTTAGAGAGAGAGAGCATGTGCATGCACCAGCATGAAAGGTAGAGGGAGAAGGAGAGAGAATTTCAAGCAGACTCCATGCTGAGCATAGGGCCTGATGCCAGGCTCAATCTCAGAACCCTGAGATCATGACTGAAGTTGAAGCCAAGAGTCGGACACTTCACTCACTGGGCCATCCAGGTGACCCATATGGTTATATTATTTAAAGAAAAAGAATAGACCAGATCCCAGTGATCAGGTGACTATCTTTGTCACCATCTTCCTCCCTGGTCACTCCCATATCCATGTATTCCTTTCTATATGTGTACAGATTGAAAACTATGGACTCTTTAATTCTTATCTTTTATTATGATCAAAATGAAGGATCTCTGGGTATGGTACATCCTTATTTCTTCTAACTATGGCTCCTCTTGGTCCAATGATCTACAAACTAATAAGTAATTTGTACCCCTACGCTCAATGTATGATGGTATCCAAATGCTATTATAATATCAAAGTAAGAACAACATACTTGAAGTAATACATTCAGTTGAAGAAAAGGAACTCCAAGGTTCATGCAGTGGTCACGAGTCAATGACATCTAGCTGTGTAGGCTAACATTTCCTACCATGGCTGGAAGATAAATCCTTGGTTAGGCCCTTGTTTCTAACATTTTGGAGAAACTCCTCTTCAGTCAGCCTCCACATCCTTAGCTTTTCATTCTAGTTGATTCTTCCTTATCTATCACCCTTTTTGGCCATACAGAGGAGGGCACTGGAGGCCTCTTAGAGGCTGCCCAGTTTCAGAAGCTTACTGATTATTAGTGCAGGTTTGTAAGCCAAGGGGTTGATTTAGAGTTGAAAAATCATAATATTTTTAAGTATCTTTAAAAAAATATTAATATCAAACCCATCACCAGTATCAGAAACCTGGCTGAACTCAGTTTCCTTTTTTCCCCCTCAATTGAAAATAACTACTGTAACAGATGCTTAGTTGAGGTCCCAAACTATGTATTCCTTTTGCATTTTCTCCAAATTATCACCTGAGATCACTTTCTAAAATCCAAGCCTGCTAATGTTGCTCTTTATAACTTATCAATTGCCTGCTATCATCCACTGAGTAAAATGCAAATTCCTTAGCAAGATAGGCAAGATTCGTCCTGGATTCAATTCTCTTTTTCCAGCCTGATTGATTTGCTTGATTTCCACACTCCAGATAAAGCAACCTGTTGTAATTCTTTGAACATCTACAGCATTTTTTCCACACTCCATGTGTTTTCACATACAAACCTACCTTGCTACCCTCTATCCTGTTGCTGTCTATATATTCATTTTTCAAATCATTCTTCAAAGACTTCTTCCTTGATATATTGCCTTCAAATGGGGTTAACTATTCTCTGCCCTAGGCTACAATAAATGTTGCATAGATTTTCAGTACTGCTCTCATCATATGAACTGGTTTTATTGACTCCAGTGTAAAATCTAGATAACCAGCTTCTATGTTTATTTGTATATCCCTTACACTTAATATAATGTTTGACATGATTTTTGTGTTTAAAACATTATTTATGGTAGTAAGGAATAGTGGTAAGAACTTGTACCTGATAGTAAGATAAGCACAATCCTGTTTTTTTCCCACGATAAGCTTTATGACTTTATATAATCTAACTTCCCAAGCTGTAACTTCCACATCCTCAAAATGGGAACAATGATAGAATTAATCATAGTTAGAATTTACTAATGTAATCTTCATGAAGAACTAAGCATAATGCCTGGCCTATAGTAAGTATCTTCTAAACATTAAGTTGCATTATTTTGGTCAAATGAAAAAAAGAATTGGCCCATTTTGATTCAGAATTCTTCCTACACAAGGTCATCTTGTATACCATTTAAGAGTCCTGGTTACTTTGTTTTATTTTAAAATATTTTTAATTTATTTATTAAAGACAGCAAGAGTGTGGGGGTTTGGGGGTGGGAGGAGGGATGGGGAGAAGAAGAGGGAGAGAAAATCCTCAAACAGACTCCCCACTGAGCATGAAGCCTGACACAGCTCCCAGGACCCTGAGATCATGACATGAGCTGAAATCAAGAGTAAGAGGCTCAACTGACTGATCCACTCAGGTGCCCTGAGGTCTGGTTATTTTAAATACTGTCTCTATCTCATTATAGCTGACAAAATTCCCCTAAGTATTTCTACAACCGTCCTATAATACTGTTATATGTTAATATAATTCATATTACAATATGAATATCTAGTAGTTAAAACCAGACATGTTGCCACTTTATTTGTTGCTGAATATATAATCTCCAGAGAGAAATAGATTTTACAAACTGCATTAGTAGTAGTGGTGGAAAAATTTATAATTGGTAGGACTTTTATAGTAATATGGGAGCAGGGCTAGTGAGATGGCTGCCATATCAAAAACTTATTTTCTAATCAACTTTCAATTTTTGTCTTATTTATCTTAATGCATATTCATGAGTCACAGACCTCTCATTGTTCACTCTGAAAACTTTTATTCAGGACTATTAGAAGTATTATGAGGACCCTATAGTGAGTAAGTCATTACTAGGTTTCTTTAAAATATCTCAATAAATGGATGATGTGACAAAATCAGGAGGAAGGAATTATAAGACATAAAGGCAAAATAATATTTCTCTTATATAGTAATCTCACAGTGACCCTTTGAACAGAGCTTTATACCTCTGGACCACATTTCCATTTTTAATTTAAATATAATGATGCTAACTTATTTGTGGAACTCTAGTCATAGCTACCAATCTGATTCTTATTGCTGCTTCAGAGCTCACTTTATTCCACTTACTTTAACATGGTGGCACAAGCTATTTTAATCCACCCACAATTTAACCTAGTAGAGGAGACAAGCAAAACTATCTTGAATTCTAGAAAAAGATCCAAAGCACCTTATTACTGGTTTCCCTCTCAATAGCTCAAAAAAGAGTGGTCACAGAAATTAAAAGTAGGACCTTTCTCAACATCTCTGTGTTATCTGCTATAGTTCCAGCATGCATTAGGTATCAACATAGAAAGATCCCTGAGCTGCACTTGAGGAAGTCTTCTCCCCACCCCCATTTTCATAAGAACATGACTTTGGACTAAGCACAGCAAACAGATGATGTTCCTGATTAAAATATAGAGCCTTTTGAGCCTGGGCTAGCCTGACATATTATGTTACTCTTCATTTGGGAAACATGGACCTGAGTTGAGATCTGTCCCTGAAATAGCTGGGTGACCATACTGATAAAGAAGAACTATATTAGCAAGAATATGATAATTTTTCTTCCATGAATCTTTAATAAAAGTCTTCACATTTCATCAGTTTGATTCATGGAAGATTCATGAGTTATATATGATATCCACATTTTTCAGCAAGTATTCCATGCCTTCTGGTGCCAAAAGGAAAACAAAAATTTTAATAATCTCTAAAACATTTTTAAAAATAAGTTACCTTGTTTTATAATACATAAGAATGTAAAAATAATAACTACAAATCAAATTATTAGATAAAGATAGTATGTACTAACTCCTAATTCAAAACCTAATTCAAAATTATAAAATATTTCCAAGGAAGAAAACTTTGTTGATGAGTTCAGGCTACCCAAGTTTCTGACAAAGCAAATCTGAATATATGTGGTTTGATGTGGTTTTTGGAAGACTGTTGGGTATGCATGTGTGCATGCCAGTAGTAATGGTAGGCATCTGAATTCCTTCTAACTCTGTGTTTGACAGGACTAATTGAATTGCAACATCATACAAGGAGAAAATAGGTATCTCATACACTATTTCAGTTGCCCAATGTAAAGGAAGATGTTAATACCTATCTGTTTCACAAAGTGTTTAAATTTTATTGCATACCCTTGACCCTATACATTCCTGATTTTGTGAAGTGCTACTTACTGATAAAGGGAAATGTGCCTGGTGTATATGAATCATCATCCACCTAAAAGAGATGCCTGCTTAGGAATGAAAAAGAACAAGAAGAGGAACAAAGAGGGAGAAGAAGTTTCAAAAATACCAAATAGGAGATACCAGAAACTGTGCATGAAGAATATAAGAAGTAAAATAAATGTGGTTACATCTTACGGGGTGGCAGTAAATAAAACTTGAGGATATGGGAATTTATTTTCATGTTCACTTATAAATATCAATGCACATAGTATCTAAAATATATAAAGAACTAATACAACTCAACATTAAAAAAACAAATAATCCCATTAAAAAATGGGCAGAAGGCATGAACAGGCATTTCTCCAAACACGACATGCAGATGGCTAACAGACACATGAAAAGATGCTCAATATCACTCATCATCATGGGAATACAAATCAAAATCACAATTAGATATCACCTCACAACTGTCAGGATGGCTAAAATTAAAAACAAAAAAGCAAGTGTTGGCAAGGATGTGGAGAAAAAGGAACCCTTGTGCACTGTGGTGGGAATGCAAACTGTTATAGCCACTGTGGAAAACAATATGGAATTTCCTCAAAAAATTAAAAATAGAACTATTCTATGATCCAGTAATTGCCCTACTGGGTAATTATCTAAAGAATACAAAAACATTAAATTAAAGGGAAACATGGGCCTCTGTGTTTATTGCAGCATTATTTACAATAGGCAAACTAGACAAGCAACCTAAGTGTTCATGGATAGATGAATGGATAAAGAAGATGTGATATATATATATATATATATATATATATATATATATATATCACAATATTCCATTATGTATATAATGGAATATTACTAGCCATAAAAAGAATGAAACCTTTCCATTTGCAAATACATGGATGGAACTAGAGGGTATTATGCTAAGTGAAATAAGTCAGAGAAAGACAAATGCCATATAATTTCACTCAAATGTGGAATTTAAAAAACAAACAAATTAAAAAAAGAGATAAACCAAAATACAGACTCTTAACTATAGAGAACAGATGGTTACCAAAGGAGAGGTGGGTGGGGGATGGGTGAAATAGGTGAAGGGGTTTAGGAATACATTTATCTTGATGAGCACTGAGTAATATACGGAATTGTTGAGTTACTGTGTTGTACACCCGAAATGAATTTAACACTGTATGTTAACTACACTGTAATTAAAATTAAAACAAACTTGAAAAAAAAAATGTCAACACACATTGTAGCCCATATAGTTACAGAAGCCCAAATTCTGAGTGACTTAAAGCCTTTCTTAAAACAGAGAATTTCCTGAGGTATCAAAATAAAGATATTTTCTCATTATTTTCATAAATAACACTAAATTACATTTAAAATTATAGATAGCACTTATTTTTAATATGTTCTAGACATTCTGCTGAACATTTCAGATATCTGCCCTATTTAATCCTTACTGTGTCATTCTATCAGGTAAGGACTAGGATTATCCCCATTTCAGTCAAGAAAACTCCATTTCAGAAATATTAAACAATTTTTGCAAGGTCAAATAGCTAGTAAGTGACAGATCCAGTTCTGTGTTAACCTCTAACTATTATAAAATGCAGTGTTGATAAACCAGTAGAAAATAAGCAAAGAATATATGTAATAAAGGTTTCTATGATGACTTAACTGGCTCTGGAAAGGAATCCAGATTTCTAAAGTGAGATTGAAGATAATGGAGGGTGCATAATTTTTTATGCCACACTGTAATTTTGGAACTTACCAAAAGTGATAGCATACTTTCCAATTCTAAAAACAAAAACAAAAACAAAAATAACAAAAACAAGAAACAGTCTTTCAGAATTTTGAAGCAAGTTGTAATAACTGTAATTCTGCCTGGATTGTATATGAAATTCTTTGGGACATTTACATTCTTGCCCTTTAAATGACAATTAGCTGCCATAAATGCTGGTAGCAAAATGTAGTATAACATTCAAAAGAAGTACAAGATCTTTGAAAATAGCAAAGGGTAATCACTAGCTGTTTTTAACTATTGACAATTGCTATGTTAAAATGTTTATATAAAGTCAAGAATCTGTAAAAGATTTGGACAGTTGAAAATATGTTCATTTGAAATAAGTAAAAAATTTATAGGGATTTGGAAATGTGACATTATCCTATAGTGCTTTCATTTAGAGAAAATTTTAGTATGAACTAGTTATAAGACCAAGTTATACCTTACATGTATAATTACAAAGCAGCGGGGCATCCAATTAAAGACTTCCATTGCTAGGAAGTAATACAAGTTTGTAATTATGAAGTGCTTTCAAGGATAGACTGAAAAGTAAGGCACACACAGAGGTTAATTTAAACAGTGATATTCCTCCAAGGGAATGAAAAAATGAAATTTTTTCAAGGGTGGAGCTGGGAAAAAACAGAACCTGGACAATGACAGAATCTAAGGGATGACTGGGGGGGATCTTTAACATATTTCACAAAGTGTTTGTTCTAAATACTCATTCTGCTGGTTCATTTTATGTGTCAACTTGACTGGGTCATGGAGTGCTAACGTATTTCATCAAACATTACAGTGGATGGTTCTATGAGGGTGCTTCTAGATAAGATTTACTTGTAAATTGATAGACTGAGCAAAGCAGATCTCCCTCTAAAATGTGGGTGGACCTGATCTAATCAACTGAAAGACTGAATAGAACAGAAGACTGACCCTCTCTCAAGTAAAAATTCTCCTGCCTAATAGCCTTTGATCTGAGACGTCAGTCAGCTCTTCCTTGTTCTATAGCAACCAGCAGATCCTCAGACTTGTAGATTATCAACACCAGACTCCGTAATAGCATGAGCCAATTCCTTATAATTTTAAGGAGAGAGAGAGATCCTATTGGTTCTGTTTTTCTAGAGAATCATGATTAGTACTCACCCTTTATAAAAGACTAATTTCTATGTAAATTTTAAATATGGTCTGTCCCACGTGCAAATAATAGAGCCCTCTCCTAAGCTACTCTAAGGAACTGGTAGAAATAAGGTATTACAATAGATTTGTATTGGGATAACACGTCAATTAGCGGGGAAAGTGCCAGAGAAATCTTTGGAAAGTGCTTGAGGTTTAAGAATTAGGAAAGGCATAGGGACACAAGCTTATAGATGTGAAGGATGATTTTGTTTTGGTTTGCAATAGTAAATTTGTATCAGTTATCCATTGCAGCACAACAAACCACCCCAGAATTTAGTGACATAAAACAACTCAAATGATTTATTCTACCCCCATGCAATTTGAGCAGGACGCAGTGAGCTCAGTTTTTATTTCTCTATTGAGTACATTTGTGGCCTACAGGATCTACTTTCTAAGTAGCTTGCTCACATGCCAGCAAATTAATGCTGATGGACGGCTGAGGGCTTGGTTTTCTCTTATATGGGCCTCTCCACGGGTTGCGTAGGTCTCCTGCTCCCATAGCACATTGGCTGGATCCCAGGGGCAATCACAAAATACAGGAAATAGAATCCACCAGTTTTTAAGCCCTGGCTCCAGAAACTAGTATAGAATCACTTCAGCCATATACTTCTTGGTCAAGCTGTCAAAGAACCTGAATTTAAGGAGAAAAAAGATAAACTTCTTTCTCAATGGCAAGAACATCTAAACATTTTAGAGTCCTGCTTTTAAACTGCTACGGTATGCCATCCGGCCACAAATTATTTACATTCCCTCCACCTGTGAAATATACTCACTCTCTTTTAAGACCCTAAAATGCCATATCCCATTACAAAATCAGTGTTGGCCTCAAAGCCCTGAGTTTCATCAACGAAGGCAGGTGCAGGTGCAGGAAGGCCTCCTTGGCTGTGGCTCCTTAGCAACAGCTCTTTGAGTATGGTTCTGCTAATCTGAAGACCTGGGTACTGAACAAATAAGTTATCTTCCCCATAATACAGCCGGGACAGAACAAGGGGACAGAAATAATTGCCTTAGATGGTCCCGTTAACAAGGGAGTAACAGGAGGCACACGATAGTCACTCTAATATCACAATTGTGAGCTCCAACTGGGCCCGTTTTACCTTTTCGGTCTTTAATAATTAGGCGTCAGTGTGGCTCTCTAGAAATTATTCTCTGTGGTTCCTGTTTCCACTCTCTGGGCTCGTGGATCTGCCTTTGAATCCTTCTCAATCAGCTTCTAGCCTTTTGGTTAAGGATCCAAAGACCTCCTTCCATTTTATTCTAAGTTGGAGTTATTTTAAATAGAACAACCCTCTTAAAACTTGAGTGGGTTAAAAAAAAAAAAAAACTTGGGTGGGTTTGCTGCAAATGCAATTAGGGTTCTCTATTAGGCAAAAGCCATCACCACAGTCTTTTTGCAGGCAGTCCTTCTCTAATTTAGGTTCACTGCAGAGCTTCAGTGAGACAACTTTTAGAAGACTTTTAGAAACCCCATTGTTAAATGGAGAGGATTCAAAGACATGTCCTTTTCATTCTTGTAAACCTTTCTGTGTATCTGAATGGGTTCCTGATTTACCACCTCAATTGTTTCTGAGATATTAAAAACAATCTTGTAGTTCCACACAGAATTAGCTTTGGGGCACCAGGCTATTTATTATTTTGAGATTTTTTTTTTTTCATATGGAAAGGCCTGGAAAGAGAAAGTATTTTGGCTTTGAACTTAGCAAATTCTGGCTCCTTTATGCCTAACACTACACTCTCTCACCCCACACCCTCACTTCTCTTAATTTTTATCATAACTGACAAGAACAAGAAGCACCTACGTGGGATTTTTTATATTCTCCTATACCATTGAGTTCATCAGGTTCATTTCCTGTTTTCCATGTCTACTGCAGGAGACAGGTCATTGACATGTTTACCACTGCATAGTAAGAGTCCTCTTTCTTTCAGCTTCCAATGACATTTCCTTCATTTTCTTTTAAACACCAACAACTCCTCCATGGTCTTTGGGCTATTTCACTACCACTCTCCTCAAAGCCTTTCTGGCTTCCATCTGCTACCAAATCCCAAACCAGTAACAGATTGTTTTTTTGTTATGGAATCACCACCCTCCTTCCGGGTAATAAAATCTGTCAGTTATCTATTACTGTGTACCAAACCATCCCGAAACTTGGTGACTTAATACAATAATAATTTGTTATTTTGCTCACAAATCTGCAATTTGGGCAGGGATTAGCAGGAAGTGTGTCAAAGATTAGGGGCCATGTTTTAAAACCTCCAAATGTCCAAATAAAAAATATAAGAAAAAGCTGCTCACTTCAGGGCTATGACATGATACTTGCGAGCAACACAACATAGTGGTTAGTTAGTACATGATTAGAATTTTGAGATGAGGAATGATTCAGACTCAAGATATAAACCTATTTGAAAAACTTATAAACCTTGGACAACTTCAACTTACCACATCAAAAGCATTAAAATAATTTATTTATAATGGAAACGAAGGGATATGATTTATGATGGATAGGGAATTAGATTCAAGACAAGAAACACACTGGGAGATAGATTCTAACTTCTCATTTTGGAGTAGCATAAATCACCCTCCAATAATTACTTCCCATTCAAATCATCTAATATCCTTACCACATCACCTTTATTTTCCCTCTGTTTCTCCTTTCTATCAATTTCCTTGAAATCCTGTTTATGCGTTGCGTGGTTGGATGACTTTTGAACTAAGTCATCTTCGTTTATTCTTGTTAATATCTATTTTGGTTTTCCCTAGCACTTTAACCACATTTCTCTCTTTCATTATCAAGCTCCTTTTTTGTTTTGATTTTGTTTGTTTTTCAAATGAATCTACACTCACATCTACAGACACACTTAAGTTCCAGAGTTTACTTAATGTGTGCGTGCTACCTAACCTTCCAGATTCTGAAATAAATTTAAAAGTGTTTCATTAGAGGGGCGCCTGGGTGGCTCAGTCGTTAAGTGTCTGCCTTCAGCTCAGGTCATGATCCCAGGGTCCTGGGATCGAGTCCCACATCGGGCTCCCTGCTCCGCAGGAAGCCTGCTTCTCCCTCTCCCACGCCCCCTGCTTGTGTTCCCTCTCTCGCTGTGTCTCTCTCTGTCAAATAAATTAATAAAATATTAAAAAAAAGTATCTCATTAGAAAAATAAAGTGTTATATGCCTCACAACAACCACAGCATTTCCTTTAGTGACAGAACATTTATATTCAAGATCTAAGTCATTCCTCTGAAGGTAACCAAAAAAGTCCCAGAGGTGTTAGTTGTACAATCAAATGAAGAGAAATTCTTGTCTTAACTCTAAAAGAAAACCTCCCCATAGTCATTTCATTTCTGGCTTGCCATCAGTGAAGGAAGAGTCGACTTCATGGGTTTAAGCTGACACAAGAAGGAGAAATATTTTGGTATGGATATGCCAGAGGAGAAGCTCAAAACGCATGCTAAGTTTAAAAATACATTTCACTGAAAAGCTTTAAAGGATCAGAGAAAGGAAGAAGAGAATGGAAAAGGCAGGACAAAAAAATGTTTTTATCCTCATCTAAAATAGAGAGAGAGAGAGTGACACTCTATGTAGATTTGATTGTTGCAGAGTCAAGTTTTATAAAAATGAGAAATTATATCCTATTTTTTACAATCACACATACTTTCCAGAAATAGACAGCATTTTGTGATGAAAAGGGACCCTGCAAACTAAATGTTCTCTAGTCCGTAAAATGATCACATAAGGATTAGATTTCCAATCAGAAGTCTAACTATAATTGCCTATGGCTGCTTAGGCGTTTTATTAAGAATTCCAAACACTGCAGAAGTAATTTTCAAACATTTTTATTTCTGCTAACACTGTGACTCTTAAAATAGATGAAAAAGATAAATTAAATATTTCCAAACTTCATAGGGACTTTAAGTTTAATTTACTGACCACTGAATATTGAGCCAGCTTCCAGAAAAAGTATCTTTTTCAGTGACTCATTCAAAATGGATTACTTGAGAAGCCTTTGATATTTCAGAATTTTTTTTTAATATTTAAATGTTCTAATCCTGACCTGGGCAGACTTTTACCTGGGGCTAGAACAGACACAGTGTTGGCCTATATCAACAATGGTTCTGACCCCACATGAAAATCATTAGAAATGCCTGTCATATAATATCTTTAAATGATGGCAAAAACAGACTATATAATACTACATTAAAAAAAAATAATTTCATAAATATCTCCGTCTTCCATTTACAAAAGACTTCTCACCACTTCTAGTCTTTTTTCACACATCATGTCCTCATAAATACATTAAAAATTGTTATTGGTATAGAAACCAAAAAAAGGGAGTTTTGATTTTCTTATTAAGAGGGGTCTATGAAAGTTTCATTGCCTATTACTTTGCTAGAAGTTTATTCATGAATTATGTGATTCTTTCATTTGTATTGAATTATTTGTTAATTTTATTTACTTTTAATTACCACCTTGAAAATATATGACCAAATGCAAATTTAACAAAGTTTTGAGCAAATGCATCAATAATAAGAATAACAGTGAAGATATTTCTCTCCTTCCACACATCTGCAAGTCATTACCTAAACCTTCTAGAATTTACAAAATTACATCTCTTTAGCCAAATGGATAATATTTATCTAAAATATTAATTTTCATTATTTATACATTACTTACCATGTATATATATAATGTCTAGTATTACAGTGATGAACGTCATGAGTGCCCCTTAATAAACCCAGAAATGAGAACACCCAGTCTCAAGTTAATGAAAGGAAGGATGACATGGGATAATTTAGCTTGGTGTTCCCATCCCGACTCTCTATGCTCTAGTGCAAATACTTTTTTGTCCATATCTATGGGTTCTGAGATATTTATAGCTGGAATTCATCTGTGTACATGCCGGAAGTAGAAGAGAAACAAACTATCTCAAAATAAGCCAATAAAAATGTATTGTCAAGTATAGAAATGAATCAGAAAATCTAGAACTCATTGGTGAATATTTTGGTTCCTGAGTATTTTTCTTTTTTGATCAACTGTCTCCCCTTTGATTTTTTTTTTTTTCCTTTGGATCTTATATTTGGTTTTAATTTTGTCTTATTCCAGACTAGAGTAATTACATGTTCTCTGTCTCTAAAATGCTTAGATATTTCCAGATTCTGTTTCTACTTTGATCATTGACGTACGAAAACTTAGCTTTATCCATGTGTGTTCTTTACAGACTAAGTCTTGTTTTCATGTCCCTGATCCAGATTCCTTCTTCCATGTATGCATCTCCCTTATACCAGCCTGTTGCCTTAAGAGTGAGAAAAAGTTTTGCTCTGGTTTGTGATTAAATACGCTTTTCTCAATTTTGTTTAAAGATCAGTATCTGCTTGTGATAAGTTCAATTCTTAAAGAAAAGGGCTTTTTTTTCTTATTTCTGGACGAATTCTTTTAAGTTTCTCAAAAGTTACTCATTTTTCTTACCTAAATCAGCTGTTATTAACACTGGCTGCAAAATGGACACTCATGAGAAACTTAAAAAAAAGACACTGAAGTCGTATCCCACTCAAGACTAAATAAAATATTGGGAGGCCTGGGTGGCTCAGTTGGTTAAGTGTCTGCCTTCGACTTGGGTCATGATCCCAGAGTCCTGGGATCGAGTCCTGGGATTGAGTCCCACATTGGGCTCCTTGCTCTGTGGGGAGCCTCTTTCTCCCTCTGCCTGCTCTGCCTGCCACTCCCCCTGCTTGTGCTAGCTCTCTCTCTGACAAATAAATAAATGAAATCTTAAAAAAAAAAAAGACTAAATAAAATCTCTATTGGCAAACCCTGGGCACTACTATTTCTTATATATCTTAGATGATTCTGATATAAAGCATGTATTGAAAAACATTGTTCTAGATTAAGGTGCCTCAAACTTATTCATATATCAAAATCACCCCTGAATTTGATCAGACTGTAGATTTTAATTCAGTGTGGGGTGGGGCCTGAGAGCCTACATTTCTAATAAGCTTCTAGGTGATTTCAATATTGCTGGTCCATAAACCACATTTTGAGTAGCAAGGGTCTAAATGAAAGTAAATAGTTATGTGATTATAACTAATATAATAAAAAAAATTATGGAACAGTATTGCTTAAATAAATGTCAGGTGTGTTCTTTAGGCTGTAAATATTTTAGGAGACTGTTTGCCTGTGGTCATGTGTCAACATCACTACCCTTGGTGTTGTCCTTGGTAAGTACTATGCTTTATATTATCTTGTTTACTAATTATTATTGACTCCCCCCACCCACCAAGGGTCCAGGATTTCAAAACATCTCTAATGTAGAAAATACAATATGTATGATTTGATTATGATTTGGTTAAGCTCTAAATAAGAAGGCATTAGTTTGTGTGAGTGTATGTGTGTGATGGAGCTAAGTAGGACTTTATGCCTTACTTGAACTATCTTCATTTATGTAGCACTTTCATATTTGAGCAGTTGAGATGACATTACTGTTCCATGGCTATAACAGTTAAGAAGAGACTAATGTGCACATTTTGTGATAAGCTTCACTCTTGCTATTGCCCCAAATCCTTTTTCTGATTCTTTCAGGTATAAGAGATCTTCAAGATATCAAAGTATTTAAAACAGCTTGGAAATATCTGTGACTGTATGAGTAGGTGGTGATAAAAATATGAAACCATGTTTAAAAATATGTTTGGAAAAATCAGGAGAAAAACTAAACTAAATCTTACACTTTAAATCTAGAGATACTTTGGTAAAGGAAAAAATAATCACACAAGTTTGTTAATCAAATTAGGACTCATTACCATTGGATTTAAAAAATTTAGACTCCTGACAAGCCTCACTCAAATGTATTTCTTTCTTCCATCAGGTATTATTCTCTGCCTTTCTGAGAATACTTCTTGTTAGTGAATTATTTTTCCCATTATTAATTGCTTCTTCTCTCCACTTCTTCCCGCGTGGTGCCATCCAAATTATGTCTGCCCTGTACTCTTTGAATAAAAATGGCTAACCTTTACAGGCTATAGATCTTCCTCAGTTTTTGATGGGGTTATGTTCTGATAAACCTGTTGTAAGTTTAAAGTGTCATAAATTGGAAATTCATTTAATATACCCAATTTACCAAACAGCTTAGCTTACTCTAGCCAACCTTAAACGTGCTAGAACACTTACATTAGCCCTCAGTTGGGCAATATCATATCACACAAAGCCTATTTGATAATAAAGTGTTGAACATCCCAGGTCATTTATTGAATGCTGTCCTGAAAATGAGAAACAGAATGGTTGTGTTGGTACAGAATGACTATAAGCACATCGGTTGTTCACCCTCATGACTGTGACTGACTGGGAGTTTCAGCTGGCTGCCTCTGCTCAGCATGAGGAGAGAGGATCCCACCGCATGTTGCTAGCTCGGGAAAAGATCAAAAGTCACAATTCAAGTATGGTTTCTATAAATGTGTATTCTTTTGCACCATCATGAAGTTGAAAACTTGTAAGTCGAACCATTGTTAAGTGGGCGACTGTCTGTATTTACCATGTGCCGGACGATGTCCCAAATTCTTCGTATGTGGTAATTCATTTCGTCTTCCCTTAAATTTTGAGATGTAAGTATCTCTCCTACTTTACGAAGGGGAAACTGAGGTGCAAAGTAGTTAAATATCTTTCCCCAGGTAATACTGCTAGTAACAAACTCAAATTCAAAGCCAGGCTCTCACTTCACCCCTAAACAAGATAATTATTGTATGTCCTCATAGCATTATCCTGAGGACGGCATTCATAACCTACAGCTCCCTTGGTGGAATATTCCCTTATTTCCTGTCTGTCTCAGGGCATAGTCTGCCACAGGGGCGGATACTAGTTTGTTTAACGATAGCTTACATAGTACTATTTACTAATAGTACTGACTGTTAGATTACAATCAACATATTTTATATGCATAAACTCAGTTCTCACGACAAGCCCTTTGAAGTACTATTTTTTTTCTGCGTTGCAAGTGAGGAAACTGAGGCACTGAGGAGCTGAAGGGCCCCTGCAAGTTCACAGTCAGCAGCAGAGTGGTACATGAACATGGGCTGCTAGGCTCTCAGCCACCTTGCTTTGCATGCCCTGGGGATATTGAGGATACATTCCGCTTCTTGAGTGTGGGTCAACCTGACTGACTCTTCTCCAATGGAAAACACCACAAGCTCCCACAATGCGGCTTCGCGGCTTATGAATGCGCAATTTCATCTTAGAATTTAGACATATTTCCCACAAGTAGGCCCTAAGGAATTGTAAGATGCCTGTTTGCATGCTATCTGGCTTCTTTAAAATTCTGCCCACATCTTGAGTTAGGAAATATGGATTTAAGGTAAATAAATTCTCTGAAATCTTTGTCAGTTAGCCTTGAGATTGACTGAATAGATACGTTAAATTACCATTTTTATAAGCGATAGAAAAAGTGACTGCTAACAGTTTGGAAAAGTCAAACACACTGCAGTCGTAGCGACTGCACATATGGGTTTGGTTTCACGCTGAGTAACAGCACGTCGGTGCCACCACACATATCCACCGAAGCCGTGCCACTGAGAGCACACGTGGCCCCGTGTGCTGACACGTTGCTCTATCAGCATCTGTTCCCTTAAGCCACGTGTTTGTGTCTGGCTTCCCTTCACACTTTTACAAAAGTCATTTGCACCGAGGCAGAGACAACCAGAGATGTTCTATTTAATTTCATTTTCTCCCTTATACTGGTATGCTAATTTTAACAGGGCACAAATTATACCAGGGTATAGCCATACTTCTTGGTGTAATATAGCGAGTTTAAAATGTTTTTCTATCGGAGGGGTAGACGAACCATGAGAGACGATGGACTCTGAAAAACAAACAGGGTTCTAGAGGGGAGGGGGGTGGGAGGATGGGTTGGCCTGGTGGTGGGTATTGAGGAGGGCACGTTCTGCATGGAGCACTGGGTGTTGTGCACAAACAATGAATCATGGAACACTTCATCTAAAACTAATGATGTAATGTATGGGGATTAACATAAGAATAAAAAAAATGTTTTTCTAATCCTTTGATTTCAAAAGAAAATCAGGTGTTATTTTTCTGAAAACCTTAAGAAACATCAGTTTTAATAGACAGGTCTGAGATTTACTATGAAAATAAAATATAAGTTCTATTTAGAAGAACTTTCCTAAACAAACACATAGATACAATATATAATGATTTACTTAATTAGTGAACTGGAACTACTTTTCTTCAGGATATCGGAATCTACATTTGAAAGAAAATATCTGAAAACGTTATTTCAAGTACATTTTCCATGTATAATGATATCATCATGCTATGATTGACGTGATTAATGATCAGTGTTAAACATGGTTTATGTTTACATTTACCAACTTCAAAATAAAACTTATTTGAAGGGATAACGACCTTAATTATCAAAGAAAGGAATCTTTACTTTCAAATAACGGGTCCTGTGGAAAAATTATAAACTGGATCAATGAGATGCTGACATCTAAATATCATAGGTTTGCATGTGAAATACTTAGTGGCCAGTTTTGACAGCAAATAGTTATGTTTCCCTAATGTTATGGAATACACTTTTTGTCTTGGCACTTTTCTTCAAGCCTTACTGTACTTTGAAACTTCTAACTTACTAAGAAAAATAGCAACAGCTACTAAATATAATTTCATTATCCATTCATTCATTCTTCATTCTACAAACATCTTACATTATGTTCGTGTTATTTGGATTGCTTTGTATACCACAAATTCTATGTAACTGAATAAACCTATATACTGAACATTCTGAGTCTTTAAAAATAAAGCAGTCTGAGTTAGTATTGAAAGTCTTGCTGAACTCTCATTACATAAAAACTCCACAGTAACCAACGTGCTCTGTGTTGGAGTGGAGGTCCATGTTAGAGATTACTAAGGCCTTACTCTTAGGCAAGTGACTTCATTCCTCCAAACCACATCTATAAAAAGGGAATAATAACAGTATTTCTCCTTTATGGCTGCTAAATCTATTACAAGTAATATGGACCATACTTAGCATTACAGCAAGAGCCCCAAAAATGTTAAGTGTGATATTTATGTAGGTATGTGTGTATGAATGTATTTATTTATTTTATTTTTTAAAAGATTTTATTTATTTATTTGACAGAGAGAGAGAGAGAGAGAGCATAAGCAGGGAGAGCAGCAGAGGGAGAGGGAGAAGAAGGCTCCCCGCTGAGCAGGACCCTAAGATAATGACCTGAGCCGAAGGCAGACACTTAACCAGCTGAGCCACCCAGGCACCCCTTAAGTGTGATTTTTAAAAAAAGTTAATTGAAATATCAGGAACTTTAAAATCATGATTTCTAATCTGTGTTTTGAGAAGAAGTTACCTGGAGTCTTGGTTATGGGTGTTAGGGTGGCTTTTGTTGGTAGTATAAAGAATGGATTAAACTGTCATAAGCATAGCTTTAAATCATTTAAAATTGTCCTAATGCTATTTATATTATTTCCTAGGTATGCTCTTAATTTTGAAAAGAGGAGTTTATAGATAGAATCCAAATATTGTTCATGTAAATGTTATATTCTCACTAAACTTAATTTTGATTATCTTAATTAGTTCTTTATAGATAGTCCAGGGAAGGCAAAAACTAATCTAGAGGATCAATATAACAAAATTTTATATTGGATTTGAGTTACAATTAGGTGTTCTGATACTATCATAACTTAATTATTTTATGAAGTAAATATAACAGTTCTTTTACTTTGTCAGCATAATGGTGTGGATTTCACTGTAATAAATTTGCACACTGTGCTCACTGCATAGGGCCAAACTTAAAGTAAATTGATGTTACAGTTTTAAACACAAGTCACTCCAGGTCTCTCATGTTATCTTAGTGATGTTCTCATTTTCTCTAAAGGAACAAGGTCCTGAGAACTGCTACCTGTTTATGTCCTGTAACAATGTGAAGTGTTCTAAATATACATTAACTAAAACTACAGATTATGTGGATTTAAATCAGTCACATACTGTGTTTTTATCCACAGGAGTCTGCAAATAACAGCACTCATGAAGATAATATAATGTTCATTTGATAAATATTAATGCTTACCATGGGAAAATCACTTTCTTATAAAATTTCAAAGAGCATAACAAATGTTCAAGTTACTCTCTATAACCCTCTAGCAAACAAAGATTATTACTCTCATTTTATACATTGCTAGATTCTAGAAAATAAAGTATTAAAACACTGAGTGGTTGAGAGAACAAATAAATGGAATCTGGACATCAGTCAAGTGGAAAGAAATAGATTCTAATTATCTAGCCCAGTATGTCAAATAAATAAAGTATGGTAGATTCTTACAATAAAATATGTTACCAGAATAGCTTTATTAATATCAACACTTAAAATATTAGTCTTCATAGAAACAAAAATACCAACTTCAAGATGTTGTAGGACCAAAGAATCCAAAGGACAATTTTTTTTCTGTAACTCTGCCCACGTTTGAATCATACAGATCCCACTCTTTTGATTTTAATAGCCATATAAGATGCCTACTATAAAGTGGAAAAGGCCTTATCACCTGAAATGTAAAATATTTTACAAATTTGTTATTTTTTTTCTTTTTATGCTGCATAATCTAAATTTACCAACTACAAGTAAGGGAAGAAACTTTAAACGTGATTTTTTAAATGTGATTTTTTTTTGACTGCCTTTTTGACTTTGAATCATTTCTTATGACATTTTGATGAGTTTCTTTCAATTTAATGGATCATTGGAGTCATGCCAAAACATGTTATTTGGCTTCAGTAAACAATTTAAAAAACTGCATTTGAAAATTTGCGTTGGATGTGTAAAGAATGTGCAAAATCCTGTTTCAATATGAACATAGTTTCTAAACAAAACCATATGTTGCTGGCAGACCTTGGATAGTACTTAAAATCTGTTGGCTATCTATAAACATTACATTCTAGAAGAGAATGCTAAGTTCTACTCTTTAAAACATCAAACTTAGAAAAACTACTTTTTATAGGTAACATTTTATTAGATCATATTAAAAGCAAAATAAGGGGACAAGAAAGTGAAGACGGATGGAAGAATGAGAATTTTTGTGCTTTTTAGCATACGTGTTAACGAGCTGGAGATGAAGAGTACTGCCAGTAAAGGAACTGAAGATGATGTTTAAACCCCACCCTCTGCCATAAGGCAACATTTTGGCAAAGGCCTAGTTGTCCATGTTAGAGGCTGGGTTTTCAGAGGCTGGAGCCGGTGATGAAGTCTCTCTTCTAAGGAAGTCCAGAACTGAATAATTTGAAGTAACAAATCAATTAGGACCAAGACCAAAAACACAAACACTGCCCATGGATCCAGTAGGGTGTTGATCCAATAGTTTGAACTAGTAAGAGACAGAGTAAATTTGAAAGTGGGTTTGGGATCAGTGAAGTGGTCACACAGCAATGTTACAAATGGTCTTAGGATATCTGTGATCCTCTCTCAAGTACTTATGCTTGAGTATTTCAGGCAGGAAGAAAGTGTGAGAACTTGAAGTAGGAGGAGAACACAATGGAACAGGTAGTGGTGTGGATGGAGCATATGTTAGCCTTCCTAAAGATGATGAGTTTCTTCCCTAAAATTATAGAAAAGAGAGGAGGGTATATGGAAATAAAAGAAATTTTTATAAAATGTGGATACACTTCTACTAGATGGAGAAATAGCAGTGGGGGATGCAGAATATGGTAGTCATGTCACACTTAACTCACATTGAATGCAAAGCCAACTAAAACAATCAAACACTTTAATCCCTGCATTTTAGCTATGTCTTATTGAGAAATTGAGTACAGATTTTTCTTTTCTTTTTTTTCTTTTTAAGTAGGCTCCACACCCAACATGGAGCCCAAAGCGGGGCTTGAACTCACAACCCTGAGATCAAGACCTGGGCTGAGATCAAGTGTCGAACACTTAACTAGCTGAGCCAGCCAGGTGCCCTGAAGGAAGAAAAATGAAAGCTGGATTTCTCTTAGGTTTCTCAGCTAAGGAACTTAGTGAATAGTGATGACAATTTCTGATAGAAATGAACCCCTGGAAGTCCCTGAGACTTTAAGTAGATCTGTGAAATCAAAATCATTTTCATAGTAATTTTAAGACACAGTATGTCTTTTTAATTCTCATTCTCTCATGAATGTTTAGTGGAATTTTTTAAAGATTATTCATCATATGATAACATCATTGCTCTGTTGGGCAATAGAATGGTAGGTAGTCTGTGTATTCCTGTGTTCAAATGTTATTTTTAATTCCTAATTTAGTAAGATAGCTATAACTCATAAGAAAAACTCTTTGGAGTCCTTCATTATTCAAAAAAAGCTTATGATAAGACATTCAATGATTTTAATGAAACAGAGTCCTTGAAAGCGACAAACTACCAAAGATCAGTTAAAGAAAAATAGATGGCTAGAATAACTCTTTATCTATTTAAGAAGGTAAAAACTTTCCTCTCAATAATATTGCAGGTCCAGATGGCTTTACTGTTAAATTCTAACATTTAAGGAAGAAAGAATACCAATTTTACATAAATTCTTTTAAAAAATAGAGAACAAGGAACAATTTCCAACTCATTCTATGAGGTCTGCCTCACCCTAATATCGAAACAGAAGACACAATGATATTACAAAAAAAGGAAAGAAAGCTACAAAGCAATATATCTTACAAATATGGATACAAAAATTCTTTTATATAAATTCTTTATGTATATATATAAAATCTCCTATATCCAAGTGAGGTTTACTCCAGGAATGAAAGTGTGGCTTAACATTTAAAAAATGAATCAATTTAATTCCCCATATTAAGGTTCTAGGGTGTAAGAATTTTATGATTAATTCAATAGATGCAAAAGGAAAAACATTTGACAAAATGCAACAACCTCTCATAAAAATTTCTCAGCAAGTTGGATATTGAAGAGAAATTGCTCAATTAAATAAAGGTACAAAACCCGAGGATAACATCAAATTTATGACGTAATACTGAATTCCATCTCCCCATGATCAGAATAAAAGTAAGTGTGACCTTTATCACCACTCCTACTTGATATTGTAGTTGAAGTTCTATCCAGGGTAATAAGGCATACAAATTGGAAAGAAATAAAACAATTTGTATTTTCAGAGGACATAATCACCTATGTACTGTAGAACTATTAAGTTTGCTGCAAACAGCCTCTTCTCAGAGACATTTGTTAGAACACTCAGAGGCAATTCTTGAATATCACAAACAACCAGACACAGTTATTGAATATTGAAGAGGTAGATAATAGTTGGGACAAATAGGCTAGCCAAAAGCATAAAAGGAAAAGCCGTGGAATGAGATGTCTATCTATAAACGACACTGAAAGGTTACATCGTATTCTTGGGAATGTAGAATGTTACACACATATGTGCAGCTGTGCATACACACAGGGCAGTGTGCATGCTCTGGAAAAACTAAGAAGGCCCTAACCTCTCCCTTCTAGCTAATCTTGAGACTCTGTGTAAAAAGGAAGTAAAGGCTAAGATGGAGTTGTAAACTCTGGATGGTGTTGAAGGCATGTCCCAGAATACATACATAGCCCCTTGGCAGAAACTGGAATGCTTACTGGTTTGAGACATCTAAGAAAAATTTCTGTCCAATCATTGGCTGATGGCCAGAGATTTCATGACCATACATGATAGTGACTTTACAGAATTAGTTCAGAGATGTCACTAAACAAGCAACAACAAACAGCAAAAACAACAATGCTGATAAGGGAGAAACATCTGATTTTCTAAGTTGCCACACTATATTATTTAAAATGTTCAGTTTTCAATGAATAATTATGAGATATGCAAAAAACAATGAATAATGTCTCTTACATGTGAAAAAAGCAGTCAATAGAAACTATCCCTAAGAAAATCTAGATGTTGGATTTATTAGACAAAGGCATTAAATCATTTATTTGAAAGAACTAAGAGGATCATATCTAAAAACCAAGAAAAGTATTAGGATAATGACTTACCAAAAAGACTCCCAATATCAACAAAAGAGAAATTATAAAATAGAATCAACTAGGTATTCTGGAGTTGAAAAGTATAATAACTGAAATGAAAATTTACTAGAGAGAATCAATAGCAAATTTTAGCAGATGAAAGAAAAAGTCAGCAAATTCAAAGATGGATCAGTTGAGATTAGCCAGTCTAAGGAAGAGAAAAAACTGGAAAAATAAACAGAACCTCAGAGACCTGTGAAACATCATCAAGTGTACTAACATATATATAATGAGTTCCAGGAGGAGGGGAAAGAGAAGGGGGAGAAAAACATTTCAAAAATAATAGTCAAAAACTTTCCAAATTTGATGAAAAATATGTATTTATGTATTTAACAAGCTCAGCAAAATGCAAGTAAGAAACATAAGAAATCAAATTCCTAAATGTAAGAGCTAAAAATATCAAATTTTACAAGAAAACATAGGTGTAAATCTTAGTGACCTTGGATTAGGCAATGGTTTCTTAGATATAAAAACCAAAAGCACAAACAACCAAAGAAAAATAAATAAGTTGGATTTCATCAAAATTGGAAACTTTTATACATCAAAGGATGTTATCAAAATGTATAAGACAACACACATAATGGGAGAAAACATTTGCAAATCTAGTCCAAAATATATAAAGAACACTTACAACTCAACAATAAACAAATAACCCAGAATATTTTTCATAAAGGGCTTTTATATTTAGTGAAAAAACTCTATATAACCCTTAAAACTCAAGTATTTGCATGATAAAGAGGCCTTGGTTTTGATCACTGTGTGGTGGGAAAATCAGGCTTGTCCTTAGCATATAAGAGAGAGGTGGAAAGCACAAAAAGTCAGGGGCCTGGCCACATTTCAAGATATTTCCTGTTGTAACAATATTCACTGTGTTCCAATCCCTGAAATCCAAAGTGACCACAGTATTTCAATTCTCTTCAGGAAAGGAGATTGGATCCATGAATTTGAATTGTATTCTAGAAAGAAGAAGCCATCAACACGACATCTGTCTCAAGAAGGGTGGCGATACAACTTGGTTGACATAGGACAATTAGGATTATACCTGCTTTCATATCTTCACTATCAATAATGTTCCTTTTATTTTACAATTTTATTGGTTTAACATGTAGTCATGTGGTCACACTAAATTTAAGCCACATTCAAACTAACAGATTAACAGCTGATCCTCTTTGAAATAATTCTTCAGGTAGAGCAGGACGGGAGAATGTGGGGATGGAAATAGCTGTTGCTACTTCTTTGTTCATAGCCCAGACATCAATATAGCCTCTTAAAAATTATTATTATTAGTCTGAGGGCTTGGTTGAGAGTTGCTCAAGTGTTCCAAATGTAGAAACACACTGACAGTGCTTAAAGGGGCAGTGTCCAAATTATTAATCTAACAAACCATTTTATTCCACTTTTCTAACATTCAGTATTCTACTATTTAAAATAAGGATGGCACCTTCTTCCTTCCATATGTCACAAGGTGTCATAAATGAAATGTATCTTGAGTGCAATTTATAAATTCCAATGTGAAATATGTAATTGTTTTGAAAAAAAGTTTTCTTTTTTCATCCAAAATCCCAATTCCATTTACATTTTCTTGAAGACTACTTAGTAGGTATTTCTTGGATATCTTCCTCATTGACATTGCTTTCCTTAAATTGTTCTAGTGTCTGATTATGAAGATAAACCTGGAAATGAATGTCTTCCAGACAGAAGGGAAAAGAGTAAATGGAGAGATAAGTAGAGTCTAGCTGCCAGAGGGTCTAGCCTAAAGAGAACCACTGCCCTGTGACTTTCTGCATTTGGGTTCTGTGAGCTGGCCTGCATTCTTATCATAGATCCCCTTTCACTTATGATAGCTGATATGGGTTTCAGTTCTTAGCAACCAACTGATCCCTAACTGGACTATGACATTTCACCCACTGTATAAAATATTCCTTGATTCACTTCAACTTTCTTTGACAAAAATATAGCATTAAACTTATTCTTTCACTCCACTCTTATAATCACTACATTCACATCTCTAGACTTAGGTTTGACTTTTTACTTTCAGTAAGTGTTCAGAAAGAAGAATATTGTCCATCTTTAGATATAAATCTGTAACACCTATGACATTAAACACACTATCATTGGTATACATATCTTTCAAATGCTTACTTTGGATACATTGAAAAGAAAAATAAATTTCTTGGAAATAAGAAAATATTCTGGTATTTTTTTGCTAGTAGTGCAGCTTATTTCTTCATTCCTAGTTTTCTCTTGCTACAAAGTTTTCTGTTTTAAAGATTGCCCAGCTAATGCAGCACTGGCTGGGAAGCTGAGGTATTATCCATGCAGCTTAAATATTTATGAGTAAAAAGAAACTACAAGCTGAAGGGTGTGCCATTTATGAAAGCTTTAATGGATGTCGTTTAGCCCAAACTGAAACCTGTTTGGGGAGCACAACTGCATTTGTTTAATGATACATGAAAATATTACTCTGTACTTGGCATAGCATTAGCAAGTAATTGGAAAGCAGAAAATGCCTAACTGTAGTTGGTGAGACTTTTACTGCTGGAAGAAAAACTGCTATGATTATAGCAAAAGACTATGTTAGCTAAATAACCATGCTTCTGGGACTTAAATGCAGGGAATATTATTGCACATATGTCATGACAATGCAGTCCTTGTCTTCTTAAGTGTGGGTTTGGTCCCACGTGGGCAGTGGTGAACAAATATTGGATAACATTGGCACTTGGCAGTGACACCTGCAAAACACAGAAGTCATTGGCAAGTATTGTGCTTATTCTAATTCAGAACCACGTTGGCTTTTAATTAGACTTCTGAGAAACAGTGGGTTGGTGGATATTCACAGCTTCCAATTAGACTTAGGAGAAAAGGGAGACAAGCATGTAGAGAGATTATTTGGGAACCTCTGCCTTTGTTGCATTGACATATACTCTATCCACTCCTTCCCTCCTTTTATTTCCATCCATTGAGAGACAAAGACCAACTCAGGCTGAGTGAGTCTCAGAGATTTGTTTCAAGTGTGGATAGTTCCTAGTCACAGCTGATTGAATTTGCTATTGTGTGTTTGTGGGTGGGTGGAAGGAGGACAGATGAAAGATAAAAGAAAGTAAGAGCCATACTGCAACGGGCTCAGGGTGAGAAGTATCAGCTGGGATTTCCTGTGCAGTCTGAATGGAGGCGTTCACCTCCACGAAAACCCTTTCCTATTGCCCAGGAAGAGGAACACTCTTGAAGTACATCAGACCAGAAATGTTGGGTCAATTCATCTTACCTTGTCAGCTTCTGGTCTTCTAGGCCAAACTGAAAAGCATGTAGCTAAATATAAAACATCTATCCTGAAAATAGCCTAACTCTTCATTAAGCAACTCAAAAGCTCATCCTAATTATTTAGTAATTAAGAATTTAAAATGTGCTATTCAACAAGATCTACCAATTGTAAAAATCTATGCCCCTAACATGGGAGCAGCCACTTATATAAACCAATTAATAACAAAAACAAAGAAACACATCAACAACAATACAATAGTAGTGGTGGACTTTAACACTCCCCTCACTGAAATGGACAGATCATCTAAGCAAAAGATCAACAAGGAAATAAAGACTTTAAATGGCACAATGGGCCAAATGGACTTCACAGATATATTCAGAACATTCCATCCCAAAGCAACAGAATACACATTCTTCTCTAGTGCCCATGGAACATTCTCCAGAATAGATCACATGCTAGGTCACAAATCAGGTCTCAACCAGTTCCAAAAGATTGGGATCATTCCCTGCATATTTTCAGTCCACAATGCTTTGAAACTAGAACTCAATCACAAGAGGAAAGTCAGAAGGAACTCAAATACATGGAGGCTAAAGAGCATCCTACTAAAGAATGAATGGGTCAACCAGGAAATTAAAGAAGAATTAAAAAAATTCATGGAAACAAATGAAAATGAAAACGCAACTGTTCAAAATCTTTGGGAGGCAGGAAAGGCAGTCCTAAGAGGAAAGTATATAGCAATACAAGCCTTTCTCAAGAAACAAGAAAGGTCTCAATACACAACCTAACCCTACACCTAAAGGAGCTGGAGAAAGAACAGCAAATAAAGCCTAAACTCAGCAGGAGAAGAGAAATCATAAAGATCAGAGTAGAAAACAATGAAATAGAAACCAAAAGAACGAAACTAGGAGCTGGTTCTTTGAAAGAATTAACAAGACTGATAAACCCCTGGCCAGACTTATCAAAAAGAAAAGAGAAATGACCCAAATCAACAAAATCATGAATGAAAGAGGAGAGATCACAACCAACACCAAAGAAATACAAACAATTAAAAGAATATATTATGAGCAACTCTATGCCAGCAAATTAGATAATCTAGAAGACATGGATGCCTTCCTAGAGATATATCAACTACCAAAACTGAACCAGGAAGAAATAGAAAACCTGAACAGACCTATAACCACTAAGGAAATTGAAGCAGTCATCAAAAATTTCCCAAAAAACAAAAGCCCAGGGCCAGATGGCTTCCCAGGGGAAGTCTACCAAACATTTCAAGAAGAATTAATACCTATTCTTCTGAAACTGTTCCAAAAAATAGAAATGGAAGGAATGGAAGAAAACTTCCAAACTCATTTTATGAGGCCACCATTACCTTGATCCCCAAACCAGAAAAAGACCCCATCAAAAAGGAGAATTACAGACCAATATCCTTGATGAACTTGGATGCAAAAATTCTCACCACAATACTAGCCAATAGGATCCAACAGTACATTAAAAGGATTATTCACCATGACCAAGTGGGATTTATCCCTGGGCTGCAAGGTTGGTTCAACATCCTCAAATCAATCAATGTGATACAATACATTAATAAAAGAAAGATCAAGAACCATATGATCCTCTCAGTAGATGCAGAAAAAGCCTCTGACAAAGTACAGCATCCTTTCTTGTTCAAAACTCTTCAGAGTATAAGGTTAGAGGGTACATACCTCAATATCATAAAAGCCATCTATGAAAAACCCACAGCAAATATCATTCTCAATGGGGAAACTGAAAACTTTCCCCCTAAGGTCAGGAACATGACAGGGGTGTCCACTATCACCACTGCTATTCAATATCGTGTTAGAAGTTCTAGCCACAGCAATCAGGCAACAAAAAGAAATAAAAGGCATCCGAATTGGCAAAGAAGAAGTCAAACTCTCACTCTTTGCAGATGATATGATACTTTATGTGGAAAACCCAAAAGACTCCACCCCAAAACTGCTAGAACTCATACAGGAATTCAGTGAAGTGGCAGGATATAAAATCAATGCACAGAAAACAGTGGCATTCCTATACACCAGCAACAAGACAGAAGAAAGAGAAATTAAGGAGTCGATCCCATTTACAATTGCACCCAAAATCATAAGATACCTAGGAATAAATCTAACCAAAGAGGCAAAGGATCTGTACTCAGAAAACTATAAAATACTCATGAAGAAATTGAGGAAGACACAAAGAAATGGAAAAATGTCCCATGCTCATGGATTGGAAGAACAAATATTGTGAAGATGTCAATGCTACCTAGAGCAATCTACACATTCAATGCAATCCCTATCAAAATACCATCCACTTTTTTCAAAGAAATGGAACAAATAATCCTAAAATTTGTATGGAACCAGAAAATACTCCGAATAGCCAGAAGAATATTGAAAAAGAAAAGCAAAGCTGGTGGCATCACAATTCCAGACTTCAAGCTCTATTACAAAGCTGTCATCATCAGGACAGTATGGTACTGGCACAAAAATAGACACATAGACCAATGGAACAGAATAGAGAGCCCAGAAATGGACCCTCAACTCTATGGTCAACTAATCTTTGACAATGCAGGAAAGAATGTCCAATGGAAAAAAGACAGTGTCTTCAACAAATGGTGTTGGGAAAATTGGACAGCCACATGCAGAAGAATGAAACTGGACCATTTCCTTATACCACACACAAAAATAGACTCCAAATGGTTGAAAGACCTCAATGTGAGACAGGAGTCCATCAAAATCCTATAGAACACAGGCAGCAACCTCTTCCACCTCAGCCACAGCAACGTCTTCCGAGAAACATCACCAAAGGCAAGGGAAGCAAGGGCAAAAATGAACTATTGGGACTTCATCAAGATAAAAAGCTTTTACACAGCAAAAAAAAAAAAAACAGTCAACAAAACCAAAAGATAACTGACAGAATGGGAAAAGATATTTGCAAATGACATATCAGATAAAGGGCTAGTATCCAAAATCTATAAAGAACTTATCAAACTTAACACCCAAAGAACAAATGATCCAATCAAGAAATGGGCAGAAGACATGAACAGACATTTTTCCAAAGAAGACATCCAAATGGCCAACAGACACATGATAAAGTGCTCAACATTGCTCAGCATCAGGGAAATCTAAATCAAAACCTCAATGAGATACCACCTCACACCAATCAGAATGGCTAAAATTAATAAGTCAGGAAATGACACATGTTGGTGAGGATGCGGAGAAGGGGAACACTCCTACACTGTTGGTGTGCATGAAAGCTGGTGCAGCCACTCTGGAAAACAGTATGGAGGTTCCTCAAAAAGTTGAAAATAGAGCTACCATACGATCCAGCAATTGCACTACTGGGTATCTACCCCAAATATACAAATGTAGGGATCTGAAGTGGTATGTGTACCCCAGTGTTTATAGCAGCAATGTCCACAATAGATAAACTATGTAAGGAGCCAAGAAGTCCATCAACAGATGAATGGATAAAGAAGAAGTGGTATATATATATACAATGGAATATTATGCAACCATCAGAAGGAATGAAATCTTGCCATTTGCAACGATGTGGATGGAACTGGAGGGTATTATGCTGAGCGAAATAAGTCAATCAGAGAAAGACATCTATCATATGATCTCACTGATATGAGGAATTCTTAATTGTAGGAAACAAACTGAGTGTTGCTGGAGTGGTGGCGGGGTGGGAGGGATGGAGTGCCTGGGTGATAGACATTGGGGAGGGTATGTGCTAATGTGAGCGCTGTGAATTGTGTAAGACTGTTGAATCACAGATCTGTACCTCTGAAACAAATAATACATTATATGTTAAAAAAAAAAAAAAAGAAGAAGACGATAGCAGGAGGGGAAGAATGAAGGGGGCAGAAATCGGAGGGGGAGATGAACCATGAGATAATATGGACTCTGAAAAACAAACTGAGGGTTCTAGATGGGAGGGGTGGGGGAATGGGTTAGCCTGGTGATGGGTATTAAGGAGGGCACGTTCTGAATGGAGCACTGGGTGTTATACGCAAACAATGAATCATGGAATGCTATATCAAAAACTAATGATGTAATGTATGGTGATTAACATAACATAATAATAAAAAAAAGAGAATGTCATACCTATCAAAAAAAAAAAAAGAATTTAATATGCGACAAACAATGATTTTGATTTGATCTATCCAAATATAAAGAACCCAGAGGTTGTAATCTATGTGTGTATATATAAACACACACATTGTAATTTTCTTTTTCAATTCAGCATTATGTGCATTAAATAAAAATTAAAGTTATAATAGCTATACATGCACATAGTTTCAAATCATTCTATAGGGTTGAAAAAAGAAGCAATAGAATCTTCTTCCCCTTTCCCACAGTAATTCCCAACTGTCCCTACTTCCCCTCACCTCCAGGGGCAACCATTTAAAACTTTAGTTGTTTCTTTGGATATTTACCTCTGTGTGTTTAAAAACATGCTAACGCTGCTAAGTTTTGATTTTTTTTTTTTTTTAGGCATATTGCTTTCCCCTATGTAAGATTAAAATTTATTCTTTCATATATGCCCATTAAAGAAAATTTATTCTCATACTTGTTAAAGGAAGCCTTTGTTCAGGACTATTGCAATAGGTGTCAAGACTATCACAATAGGGAAGAGACATCAGGCTCAACTCTGAATACAGTGAAGACAGCTGGCAATTTGTAACCCAGGCACAGAGTGATGGAGTCAATGGATGTAAAATTACTAAGAGGAATCATCAAAGGTAAGAGGTTTATTGCTAAATTAATTTAACAAGACTTTTGCTGAAGGCAGGCCAAGGTGACCAGGTGTCAAGAGTGGGGATTTAGAATTTGATCAGGTATTAAGAATGACCAGACATCAAAGATGGGAGGAATTCTTGCAAAACTGACTTAGGGATTCTTGCTAGAATTGGACTAGGCAGGCTGAGGACAAAGCGAAGGAAGAGGCCTAGTAGAAAAGAGAACTCTGGAGAGCCTGTCTAAACTTTGTTCAAGAGAGCCTTTATCACACCCTCTTCCCTCACTACACCTACATAAGTCTTCTCTTCCCAGATGGCTATGTAATAATTTTTAATCACTATTCACCTTATGATTTCACAAATATAATGTACTTTATGGCTTAACTATGTCATGTGGTTTATTTATTTTATTTTATTTTATTTTTTTAAGATTTTATTTATTTATTTGACAGAGAGAGAGACAGCGAGAGCAGGAACACAAGCAGGGAGAGTGGGAGAGGGAGAAGCAGGCTTCCCGCCGAGCAGGGAGCCCGATATGGGCCCCATCCCAGGACCCTGGGATCATGACCTGAGCCGAAGGGAGACGCTTAACGACTGAGCCACCCAGGCGCCCCCATGTGGTTTATTATGATAATATTTCCTTTCTTTTACAACCTGTTGATTTCCCTGAGGTTAATAATTGCTTCATTTTTTTTCTATAGTCAAATTATTCCCCTATCTTCTTCATAAAGAAACAGAAAAAAAAAACCTCCTCTCAATACATTTAAATATGATTCTCTCTTTCCTCCCCTACCTTTTCTTTTTTTCTTTTCTCATCCTTCTCTTCCTTCCTTCCATCCTCCTTTCCTTTCCTTTCCTTTCCTTTCCTCTCCTCTCCTCTCCTCTGCTCTCCTCTCCCTTCCCCCTCCTCTCCCTTCCCCTCCCCTTTCCTTTCCTTTTTTCATTTTCCTTTCCTTTCCCCTTCTTTTCTCTTTCATTGCTTTTCTCTTCCTTACTTAGCAATAATGCTAAGCACTTATGGGCATAAAGAACAGGGACCCTGGGACACCATTTAGTAGAGCCCAGCCCCTTCCTGATAGCACAACAAAGGCTCATCCTGCACACAGCACTGCCTTTGTTCCATGTCTATTCTCGTGGACACTGGGGGGCAGAGACTAGCTGCTGTAGCCAAGCATACATCCTGGACCTTCTAGACGCACAAAGTACTCCACATCCTAGGTGTTATGTGTGGCCAAGTGATAAGATCAAGGTCAGGGAAGGGGAGAGGGAAAGATGCTTGTCTTGCTAGGGCTGACACATAAAGCCTCCCATGAACCTCCCACTGTGTCTTGACCTCCCACCAGCTTGACTTAGATCACAGGGGAATTTGGAGGCTAAAAAAATGGAACTAATGTAGCCATATTCTTGACTTGGGCACCTGAGTTGTCCTTGAAAGGGATACACCTTCAATCAGGAGCTCATATTTTGGACTTTGAGTGATACATAACTAATTTCTTGTTGACCATGATATGGGTAAGTTTTTGTTCCAGCAACATGCATTGCCTTAACTTATTTATCCCACCCTCCATGGTCCACATAGCAGGATGGCTTCCTGAGGGTGTCAGGGCATTATCATCTTCCACTCCAGGTAAGACCAGAGACCAGGTGGCTGGCCAGACTCAGATCATGTATGGATGTGACTGACACCATGTCATAGCAGAGTATCTCAAGCAGGTTTTAGCAGGAGGTTTCATGGAGTTTACATTTCACAGGGAAAAGGCTTTTCTGGCAAAAATGGATTTGCAAGTAGTCCCAAGGGTCTTAAAACATCTTTGGACTCCAGTTTCTGAGCATGGGAGATCCCACCCAGGTACTGTGTGTGGGCTCTGGTTCCCATTCTCTGTCTGTTGTTCTTTGATGGAAACACTGTCACCTGTTGGATCATAGGACAAGGTACCTCCTTTATGGTGATAGACAAAGACCACCCATTGCAGGAAGATGTCAGATTGTAGATCCTGGAGACCATGTGGGACATGGGCATCTAACAGGTGATATCAGAACAACTGATCCAGGATATGATGTGGGATATGCAGATCTGACAGATGTGGAAGTATGGATAGCACAGAGTTTATGGGATGCAAGGATCTGACAGACAATGTTGGATGCAGGGATCCAGGAAATGATTTGGGACAGGTATATCTGCTGGGTAGAGTAAAGATCATGCTGGCAGAGCATTTACTATGCAACAAGTGTCCAGATCTTATGAACTAATCCCATGGCCCCTGTTTGAAATAAGGTAACAGTAGGTGTAATAACTGTAGGAGCCACTGAAAGTTGTCTGGGCTAGAATGTAAGGGAAAGGGGCTATGAAAGAAGCATTAAGAGCTTCTTCTTTGCAACCAGCTGACTGTGGATGTGGCTCAGTAAAGGAGCCAACAGGGAAACTATTGGCCATTCCATGTCTTTGGGGTCTTTGAAGATTAAAGTACAAGCCATAAATAGAGAGGGAGGCAGAGAAGGGGGGAAAGGAAAGAAAGAAGACATGTGATAAACAAAAAGCACACAGCAGAATAATGTTCTTGTGGATCAGGGAAAATCATGCCATTCCATTGTCTAAGGGTTCAAAGAACTGGATGATATGCATAGGCTCTCTGAATCAGGAACTTATGCAGAGATACAAGGCTTAAAGATAAAATAGAAGACAATAAAAGATGATGAAGACACCTGTGTGGCTCAGTCAGTTAAGCATCCGCCTTTGGCTCAGATCATGATCCCAGGGTCCTGGGATGGAGACCTGCATCGGGCTCCCTGCCCAGCAGGGAGTCTGCTTCTCCCTCTGCCCCTCCCCCTGCTCGAGCTCTCTCTCATTCTCTCTTGAAAAAATAAATAAATAAAATCTTTAAAAAAAATTCCAACCTCCTTAAAAAAAAGATGATGAAAAGTGAGTTGGTGGCACTCAAGAAAGAGAAGGAAGAAAAATAATTAAACAAAAAGCAAAGTAATATTAACTACAGAAAGAAGGAGAAAGGATATGGATGAAAATAGAGCAGCAATAGGGAGAATATATTTGAAAAATAGACTAAACTAAAAATAGAAAATAATTTTAAGAAGAATTAAAGAGAAAGTCATTGATATGAAAGCACAAGGAGATACAGGGTATGTATAGTTTGTGTCCCTGAAGAAGAGAAAAAAGAAATGGAGAAGTAAAATATCCAGAGATATAATTTAAGATAGCTTTCCTGAAATCAAGGAAGGGTTGAATTTACAGATTAAAAGGGTATAGTATATTCAAATAAAATCAATATGGATTTATCAACTCTAGGGTATGTCTTGACTTTATGAGACCTCAAGGAGTAAGAACTACTCCCCTAAGTTTTAAGCAACAATAATCACAGCAAAAATTACAATAAATATCAAGTCACTTTTAGGAAAAAAATCAGACTTTTCCAAGCAAAATGAAACACTTGAAATGCAGTCATTGAGTATGGAGGGAAGAAAGTGCCAGAGACAAAGAGAGAGAGAGGTATAAAATGAATTCAAAGAAGGGCAGGGGCCAGATCATGTTGAGATTTTAATTTGCAGTAAGAGATTTAGATTTTATTTTTAAGTGCACTGGGAAGAATTTGGGAGATGCTGTTGCAGTAGTCCAGGGGAGAGATGGAAGTAATGGACACTGAGGAGACAGCAAAGGAGATGGGGAGAAATAGTTGGGTTAAGTACATATTTTAGAAGTAGAATCAACAGGAATTGGTGATACACTGTGTGTGAGTGGCAGTAGGGAGAGCAGAATAAGTGAAGTTTTGGGAGCGAGCAGGTTTTTGGATTGTGCAACCGGGCCTTGGTGGTGCCATTTCATTGAGTTGCAGAGACTGGAGGTGGAACAGTTTTGAGACTGAAGAGTTTGATTTGGAACATGTTAAATTTGTGATGTCGGGAGTGATATTAAAATAGTTAATAGGTGAGCTTTTCAAAGGAACCTGCTAAGAAGAAGGGCCACTTTCCAATCAGGACAATATAATTCAGTATACATACTGATTTGTACCATTTCTTGACTTTCCTAATGGAAATTATGTTATACGAAATAGACACTATGTTAAATGAGTGGGAAACTCAGGACAGAGATCAGGACTGAAACAAAACAAATGTAGGGTTTGTTGGAATATAGGTGATGTTTATTGCCTCAAACTGGATGATATTTCAAAGGGTGTAGAAAGAAAAGTCACATGGTCCTAAAACCAAGCCCTTGGGGCACATTAAGATTTAGAAATCAATAGAGGAATAAAAGTAAACTGAGGGGTAAGAAGAAAACTAATTGTGAGTTATCATGGAAGATAGGGAAAGAAAGTGTTCAGAACAGTATAAGAGTGGTCAGCTGAGTTGAACTCTGTTAAAAGCAATAGTATAAAGACAAAAGGAAGTCATTTGTTTGGCAACGTGGAGGTCCTTGGTGACTTTGACAAGAGTAGTTTCAGCAGTGGAGTGTGGTTTAGGCTCTTGACTAAAGAAGGTAAAAGGGAGTACAGGAAGTAAGTTTGTAGAAGCAGTCACTAGACAATTTGATTAAGAAGAAAAAATAAGAAATGGGGTGGTATGTGGAAAGAGATTAGAGAGCAAAGGGGATTTATTTTTTTAAAATATGGCAGATATTGAGGTATATTTGTGCACTGGGAGAACAGGTCCAGTATAGAGGGAGAAGCTGATGGTGCAGTAGATAAAGGAGAAAGTTACCAGAGAAGGACTTTTGAGTAGGCAGGAAGAGGTAAGATTCAGGACATAAGTGAAGGATTGGGCACTGACAGGGGAAGGGACATATCAAACATCACGCTAAGAGAGAAGGCAGAGGGCATGGATGCAGAGGTAAGTAGGTTGAAGATTTGGTGATAAGAATGTGAGGAAACTATTGTCCAATTGTTTCCATTTTCTCCATGAAATATGAGGTCAGGTCATGAGCTGAGAATGGGAGAAGGAAAGTGAGAGGCTTGAAAAGAGAAGGAAAAGTGTGAAAGTATCATTTTTGAGAATGGAAATGAAGTTTACCAGGGAAATATAGTGGTTGAATTTAAGATTTGGAGACTCTATTTTATAGTTTTAATTTCTAAGAATTTCCCTCTCTCTCTCAAAAATTAATATCCTGGGCTTTTTTCCCCCTATTGTTTTCAATATATCCTTTTATCTCTGTAAGCATATTGCTTTCCTTTTCAAATTTTAATCTTTTGGCCTAGTATTTTTCTTCCAAATTTCATTTACCAATTTGCTTGTTATGGGCTCCATCTGTCATGTTTTCGGCAGTCTTTGTATGATTACACTTAAGAGTGGGAAATTAAAAGACATAGAATCTATGAATGCCTGGATAGGTCTAATCAACTGTAATCTTCACTGTAGGGTGATATGCTCGGACATTCAGTTGGGATTCATCCAAAGTCAGAATTATTATATTTTTCCTCCTGGGCTGTTTAGATTTCCCAGAGAGTGAAATTATGACTGCCAGTGTTCTGGGATCCAAGGGAAAGAGCACTGAGGATGGGCTGCAGTCCCATGCACCACAGTGCATATATTCACTGAATGTCCCTGCAGTATAGCACTTCCACTCAAATTAGCTAGGTGTCTGCAAGTTCAAAGATCTTCTAACAAATGCCCAGTCTTCTTCCAGAGTGGTAGAAAGGCAGTTTGGAAGGGGATCTAAGAAGGTAGTTTATTATTACACAGATTTTCAACTTTGTTTTTATTATAGCTTTCCCTTCCCTCCAAAATTCCTTCCTAAGGTAATGGTGCTATCAATTTGTGAGTCTTGGGAATTCTGAATTGTTCATAAGATTATCTCTTGGTTTTTGTCACTTTGGGCTTAGAATTTAGCTTTCTCATGTCTTTTAAGCTCTTTGCTATATCTTTTTCCCAGCTTTAAAAGTCTATCATCCCATCATTTCTTACATTTTCTTTCTATCCTGTGGTTTTCATGAGTGAAATGAAACTGGCTTACTATATTTTAGTAGGAAGCATTTAAGTTGTCATTTATACCTGGAAGTCCTATCCACTCTGCTTGATATTTCTGTTCCAATAATAAGAGCTATATAATGTCTCTCTTTATGCTTTTATATTAAATGACTGCTGATCTCCAAACTTAATGCCAAAGGGATTTTAATTGCTACCTTTTTATTCTCTCTCACTTGTGACTATATTGATCTTCAGGGATTATATGTCTATGAGTGTGTGTGTGTGTGTATGTGTGTGTGTGTGAATCTCATTTAGTACTCAAAATATCTCTCTAGGGCTGAGAGGTTATGATTAGAATTATCATATCAATTTTAAAGATGAGATAACTGGGTCTTAAAGAGGATGGTAGATTTGCTCAAAGTTGCAGAATGTCCGAAGGACCTAGGACTGAACTCAAGTCCTTTGATTTAAAATTCCATGCTCTTTCTACTTAATTGACTTACTTTTTATTGTTCAACAAATACATCTTTATGATCCTGTTATCTATCTGGCTGAAACTAGTTTACAACATTGTCAACTTCTATGATTTTATAGAGCTTATTCTTGGGGGAGGAGATGGGTTAAAATCAATGATAAAAATATCAACAGAGGCTTTCAAGTAAAGATAACAGTTTGAAGACATTCATCTATATTTCTCCCTCCCCACATTCCACAAATTACTCTGTGTTTTGTTGTTGTTTTTGTTGTGTTTTGTTTTGTTTTGTTTTGTTTTGTTTTAGGTTCATTGATAAGAAAGCCTCTCTCCATGGATGAAATTTAAACTAAGACCTGAATATGGCCACTATGAATGGCCTGTATAACCAGCACTACAGCTCTGGGCTTAACTTTATATGAAAGATTCAGATATTCTAAGATTAAGGGGAAGAATACTCCAGGAAGAGGGAGTAGTATTCTGTACAAAGGAGAAAGCTTCTATAACATGCTAAGATACAAGGAATGTCAGTTTGATTGAAGCACAGAAAGACGTGCACAGAGAAGTAAAGGCACCAAAGCAGGACTCCATAAGCCAGAATCAGAAGTTTATCCTAAGTAAATGTAAAAATTCTAAGCATGATGTAAAGATTCTATGTGATGATAAGGAGTCAATGAAGTAAAGTATTTAAATTGGAGTGTATGTATGGATATATAACCTGGTTTGGCTTTAAGTTCTTAAAAGAATGCTCTGCCTGCTAGGTAGAGAGTTGAATAAAGGGGGACTATATTTTCATGATACATTTTGGAAGTTACATCATAAGAGTTGCTAGTGGATTGGATACTGTGGTGAGAGAAAGAGAGGAATCAAGAATGATTCTTAGTGTTGCCTTGGGCAACCTGGTAGGTAATGGTGGCATCTACTGATACAAAGAAGACAGCAGAAGGTGCACATTTTGGAGTAACAAGTATTTTTGTTTGGTCCTATTAAATTAAATATGAATATTTCCCACCCAAGGGAAAGAATTGAATGGACTTCTTGGAAATGAGTCTAAAGACTTCAATTATTGAGACATAGATCTTAGAACATGTAGATATCATTTAAAGTCATTGCTTTTGATGAGATTAATTATCTAGAGTAAAAATTATTTGAAGCAGAGAAAGGGACTAGAACTGAGCTCTAGGGCACTTCAATATCACATGTTCAGTAGAGATACAAGAAAGTAGCAATGAGGTTTGAGAAAGAGAAGCCAAAATTGAAGAAAAGAGCCCCAGGAAAATAGTAGAACTAAAGTCAAAAGAAGAAATTGTTTAAGACTTGTCAACTGTGTTGACTGCTTTTGGAAGGTAAAGATAAACTCAAACAAATGATTAATAAATTTTGCAAAGCTACTGTTATAATAGCAGCCTCCACAAAGTGTGGAATATGGAGTCATTTTGGAATGATTTTAGGAAAAAAATGTAAAAGGAAGAGGAAGTGAAAATGCGATTGAAGACAATTTTTTCAAGTGGTTTTATTGTGAAGACAATCAGAAAAATATAGCAGTAAATGGGAAAAGTGAGATGAAACGAGGATTTTTACTAGTTTTTTTTTAAATCAGAGATTTTGTGCATATTTCTATGTTAACTGAATTGGTAGAGAGAAGAAAGAGAAAACAATCTTAAGAAAGAGGGGTAATCAAGAAGCAAAATCCTTGAGAAGGAACAGCAGATGGCATCCAGAGCAAGAGAGGTTAGCATTTGATAAAAGTGATAACATTTCCTGCAGTTGTAACTGGAGAGAGCCAGAGTATACAAATGCAAATGAGCTGGGAGATTTAATGGACATAAGTGAGCACATTCATGTTTGATTGTTTTTGTAACATTAAAATAGGAACAAGGTTATCTGCTCAATAAGGTGAGGAGCATATTATAGTTAGTACCTTTAAACTAAAACACACTATGTCAAAAAAATAACAAAAGCTGAATCAAAATGCATTTCTCAGGATATTTTAGCATATGCCAGAATAAAAAAATAAAGATTTATGATTCTTGAAATACATATCACTAACCATAACAACTTCTCACTCAAATATAAGTTCTGACATACTGCCTGTACTCAATCATAAAGTTTTCATCTTGGGGGTCAAAATATAAGGATACTGACAGCATAACCACATTGAGTTATGATCACCAGTAGAAATTTTTTAAATTGCCATACTTTTTGTACACCATGTAAATCAACATTTGCTCATATTTCAGGCATATCTACAGTGTATAAACATTTCCCACAGTGTGTATAGGTAAGTAATGTAGCAATAGCTTAATCCCTACTGTAGCCTATATCAATTATCATCATCAACTTGTATTTAATAAGCACTAAGTGCTATTAGAAGATACTTCTATTACTATATCCCCAAAACAATGAAGTATACAACTATTTAATCCTACTTGAGAAAATGCTTCATTTTCCCAATAGAGTCTCTCAGGCATAGCATTAACAAGAAGAGAATAGATGCCTAAGGATATAGGAAATATTTTTCATGTATCCTATTTGTAGTTCAGTTGAATAAGATGGCAAAGCTATACAAAAGACCATATAGAGCTTCGACATTTTGCTAAGTAATATTTGTTTCAATGAAAATACACACTTACACATTTTTCCTGATAATGTTTGTCTTAAAATGAAAAAAAAAATAGCAAGATAGCAATTCATGTTGTCTAGGTCTTCTATTAAGGGACCTCTTAGCAGAAAGTAATTTATTATAATAAAACTACACTATTGTACACAATATCTCATTTAGTGTTTTAAGGAGAAAGATATTGTTTGGGAGAAAATGAAACAAGTCTATTCATTTGTATGAGACTTCTTCATCTATATAATCAATGAGTTAATAATAAATGTATGAATGGCTTTATTATTTTCTCATAGATCAACAGTGAATCAACCTCAAATCTAACATGCAGATTATGTTTTTTTTTTTTTTTTAATGAAGTGAGCTTATAGGTACACAGCATTTCAACACACTTCCTAAACTTACGGAATTTAAAAAAAAGTTTAGTAAAATTTCTTTACAGAAAAGCTATCATTCTGAAATTGAAGACCTTAGGGGACAATAATAGATAAGATAAACTGAGGCCATAAAAAAGTGAATTGCTTATGTAGCATAGTTAAAGAACTAGTCTTTAAATTATTTCCTTAGACCGATTATTGTTTTGTCGAACTTGCACTCCAAATAATTCTTCTCTACATTTTCCCCAGTCATCCTTAAAGAAAAGACATAAATAAAGTAGAAAAGTACACAAAACCAAATTGAACACATCATCTTTAGAAAGCCATTCCGGAATGTACATATGTTGCTTAAATGCCCTTTAACCCTCTTTCATGAACATTTATCATTGATAACCTTACTGAGTGAATGTGCACAGGTCATCATCACTTTGGGTCATATTTTCTCCAATTATAAAATGAGATATTTGGAATTTTTGATCTCTAAGAGCTCTTTGAGCTATTAGCTTCTATTATTTGAATCAGATTATTCAGTAGAGTCACAGAGACCTGATAGGATGACACTTGGGCTAAACTAGAATTGGTTAAGAGTGGGACGTGGCGGCAGCTATCATAACAATCTTAGCAAGTTTCATTAGGGTCAGTCCATTCACCTGAACACAGCATTTTGAGAGCTATCATTCACTCCCTTACACAGTCTTGCATATGACTACCAAAAAATCTAGGGAATTTAAAAAATGCTTGTTGGATTGGATTAGACTGTATGTGCACAATACAATTTTCCCAAACTGAAGAGGTGAGGTTTGAGGTCAGGGAGCCCCAGGGGAGGAGAAGAGAGTATCATAACAAGCAATATCATTACCTCCTTGAAATGTTAATTTCTCCATCTAGTTATGAAACCATGTTAATCTAGCTATGGAACCAATAACATCTTTGAACTTTCCATGTAGATAGATTTAGCCTTACACAGAGAAGTGAAGCTTGAAATGAGTTTAAAAAACAGACTCATAATTCTTAGAAAGGTTATTTAAAATCAAGTAAAGAGATTGTTGCTGGGAATAGAAAAGGTGGTAAAGTGAGGGGGGGACTATCACTTTTATTATATATACCCCCTGTGTTGTTTGACTTCTCTCTTTCTCTTTTTGCAACAAGTGTGTTTTCGTAACTAAATAATTTACCAAGTCATTAGGTGATAGATAGATAGATGATAGAGAGATAGGTAGATGATGATAGATAGATAGATAGATAGATGATAGAACCAAAAAGAAATCACTGAAACAGTGAGTAAAGAAATTACAGTAGAGAAATGACTTTAAGAACACTGACCTAAAATAGTTATCTGTTTCTTATTCATTATCTGTTAACATCTTTAAGTTCCCTCTCTCACACCTCTCCTAACACCCTCATGCCCTCAGGTGGTTAGGGATCATTTTTCTGTAATCCTTCTTAGTTGTATTTAATGGAGGTGAAACTAGCCCACCTTCCTATCCTAGTGAATATTTGGAGACTTAGTGTATGTGTTCATCACTGGACTATGGGATACTGTGGCTGTTTAGTAGCAGGAATATTAGATATCCTGCAATGCATGGGAGAATCCCACAAAATGAAGAACTTTTGTGACCTAAATGCCAATAGCATATCTATTGAGAAACAATGTATGGCTTTTTCTAGTATACTTGTTATCCCTCAATGATATGTAATTTTCTACAAAGATCCAGGTTTATGATTTAGGTGAATATTCCTTTTTTGAAGTGAACTTAGGAAAATCTATTCCATAAAAACCGAAGAGTATTTTTTCCTATGTATAAAACATGGATCTTTATACCATGATTATTTTGTATAGTTAAAAACAAGTTTTATTGTCAGAGAGTAAGAAATAAAAACATTAACCCAAGAATAAATTTATAAAACTGACAGTTATTTCTCCATGCTTCTAAGTTCCTCATCTTTGTGCTTCACTTAAGATAACTCACCTGTTCTAATCTACTACCTATTGGAGCCTACCACCTCCATAGGTATTATTTTTCATTTAATGCTCACAAGTCTAGCTTCTGTTATGCCACAGGGCCTCTAGTTTGTGGGCATTTGAGGATATGCAAACTGCTCTGTAGCAATTGACCCATTTTCAGCTATGTACTCACCTTCTTCTATGATTACAAAAGTAAGAAGAATAGCTTGGGACAGAGAAATAGAGGAGTGCAGGGAGAGAGAGATAATTAGTTATTTTACATTACTATTTACAATTTATTTTCTGAAACAGCAGAACCACTGTTTTAACATTAAATATCACTTTTAACTTCTTTTGTATGTTTTCTCCTTAATCAGGTCAAAGATATAGTTCTCATTTTTTCCTTCCTGGTCCAATTCCATTGACATTTGTGATTAGGCGATCCACATGCTTGATCTTCTCTTTTGGTATAATCATTACAATCGCAATTTAACATTTATCAAACCTTCATAACCACAATATTTCCATGTGGTAAATATGTAAACTTAACAAAATGACAGCATCCCATTTACTCTCACTTTAATTCAGGACAAAATGGGCTATCTTCGTGCAAAGTCTGGTTTTAATGAGTTCAGTCAAGAAAAAATTTTTTTTCTTTGTCTGAATTTTGTTGTGCCAAATAACTGGCTAGATGAAAACTTTTATTTTTATTCAGTTTGGCTTTGCAGAAATCCAGTTATAGTGTACATCTGTGGTTGAAAATACATTTACTTTTATATTGCAGTTTTCTCAAATTGTGTTGAAAATCATTCTTTACTCAAAACAACAAAATATGTGCTCTTTGGTTCTTCCAGAAGGAAAAATATATCATTGATTTTGGCAGTAATTCCTATATATATATCAGTAATCTTAAATTTAATGAACTTCACCTGAAAGTATATTTTGTAAGCATAGATAGCTATAAAAAATCAGGAATAAACTAATTTAGATTTTATTATTAAAAAAAACAGATGAAGATGCTATGTATGCAATCATAGTGAATTGAAGTGGTACAATTTTATAATATAATAGATCTGGAACTTGGCCATTCAGAACTAAAAAATTTAGAATTTGTCCCATACAGTTTTTTTTTTAATTTTACATGTTAGTCACCATACAATACATCATTAGTTTTTGATGTGGTGATCCACGATCCATTGTTTTCATATAACATATAGTTTTACATTAGTTAGAGATCATGTCTCTTCTATTGTCATTATCTTGAAAAGCCTCAACAACTTACTTTTTTTTCAATACCCTAAAATCCAAGGCAAATGTTTAGTGCAAAACTGCGTGGTGAAAGGATGAATGAATTATGGATCAGTAGAACAATTAGAGAATCAACAGGTCACTGGACAACTAGTAAGCACTCATGCTTAGGGAAAAACACTCAGTTCATTATAGAGACTTGAAAGGATGCCTAGAAAAAAATGAAAGTGTCTAAACTTTGTAAAAGTAAAGTGCAATGCCTTGAGTTAGATTCTGAATTTGTACCTATGAGTGACCTTTGGACCAGACACCTTAGAGTAATGGTGTCCTTGGATCTTTTGCTTATATTAAAAATATTCTACATCTATGCTACCCAGCACAGTAGCCTCCAGCTCTATGTGGATATTGAGCCCAAAGTAACCAACACTGAAAGTAAGCAGGAGTAACTCTCTTCTATTTCTCATCATTGTTGGCTATTTGTTCTTCAATGAATATACACGCACAAATATCACACATCATGTGCAATGACAACAGAAATCAGTTATTATATACACAAAGACTTAGAAATTATGCCACCCATGAATATTTTCTGAAAATTTTGCATAATGAATACTCCAGCTGGGAGACAAGTCAGCCAAATAAGCATAGATATAAAAAGTTTGCTGCTACTAATGAAGCAAGTAACATAGCTTTGTCCAAACAATGGCTTTATATTTAGTGATGAAACACTACATATGCCAAATGAGCTTGCTTTATATTTATAACCAGAAAAAACACGATTATAAGTGTTTAAATAGTAAAAAAAAAAAATGGTACTACATTTTAGATATATTATGTTGGATAAAATGAAATTATTTTATTTTCTGAAGTTGTTCTAGCATAAAACTCAAATTCTAAGCATATAAAGGGGACCCGATTCTCATTCCTTTATAATGAAAACATAATATTCTTTTGAAGTGTTTTCTGATGCATTTTTAAAATTGATTTTTGTAACACTGTGAGTTTAATAAGGCAGGCATTATTATCACTATTTTTCAGAAGCAAACAATGCAGACGATTTATGGACCTAACCCAACACCCTATAGTTAATAAGTGAGTAGAACTAGAAATGGGTTCTTGGGAAATAAGTGCAGCGTTTTTCCACTCTATATCCCTGGACATTTTTAATGATGATGATAATGATTATGATAACCATAGTGAAAAAATGATGGTATTGATGATTAACATCACATAAAGACCACGGATGTCCTTAAGAAGAGATTTACACCCACCATATTATTCTTAAATTAGAGCACCTTCTTGATTGGTTGTATGATGTATCATTTGTCACATTTGCTATGTTTGAAATTATAGTCTCCTTTAAAAATTTTATGTCATATTCAAATAAGGTTTTGAAGTACTGTTATATTTTTTCTCTACCCTATACTATTTTTTCATATTCTGGTTTGCAATATTTTCTTTCTCTCTACTTTGTCACAATGTTTTCTAATGATCTTAATAGTCACAAAGTTTTTTTTTTTTTTTAAACCTTAAGTATGATTCAGTTTTACACTATTTGTTACAAGGTTCAAAATATAGAATTAATGTCAAATATTTTTCTAATCCAGGGCGCCTGGGTGGCTCACTTGTTAAGCGTCTGCCTTCGGCTCAGGTCATGATCCCAAGGTCCTGGATCAAGTCCCACATCGGGCTCCCTGCTCAGCAGGAAGCCTGCTTCTCCCTCTCCCACTCCCCCTGCTTGTGTTCCTGCTCTTGCTATCTCTCTCTCTGTCAAATAAATAAATAAAATCTTAAAAAAATTTTTTTTTTCTAATCCATTCCAATTGGTGAGTTAAAATTTTAAAATGTATTCTATTTTTTAAAATCAAATATGACTTGAACAAATCGATTGTTAATGGGAATTTTAAAAAATACTCAAAGCACATAATTCTCATGCTATTACACAGTTAATTATTTTTGTGATGAAGCTTTTCATCTTTACTGTTTATCTCAATAATATTTAACATTGTTTTGGATCACATCTATTCTGACACAGGGTGCTAACATTAATGTAATTAGCAATTGAATTGATACAATTAAGGAACAGAGATTAAGTATTTTGTCATTATTATTATTATTATTTTTTATTTATTTATTTGCGAGAGAGAGAATGAGAGACAGAGAGCATGAGAGGGAGGAGGGTCAGAGGGAGAAGCAGACTCCCTGCTGAGCAGGGAGCCTGATGTGGGACTCGATCCTGGAACTCCAGGATCATGACCTGAGCCGAAGGCAGTCGCTTAACCAACTGAGCCACCCAGGCGCCCTTGTCATTTTTTAATAGCACAATAATTTTCCCTGTAAGACTTTCCCTGATTTAACATATTTTAGATTCTGAGTAGTTTTAAATAATGGTTTATTCCCTAAAATATCTAATAAAATGCAATTGCTAAAAAAAGTACATTTGTTGAGAAGTAAGTGGTCTAATTAGGTTTCATGTAGGGATTTATTGACTGTTCATATAATTATCAAATAATGAGACTATTACACTGGCATTTCCCATAGTGGAAATATTTTCTTTGTACAAAAATAATATCTTGAAAACACTTGCATGCAGGATCACTCTCAAGGGTGTAGAAATCATGGAAAAACTATTAATAAAATCAGATTAACCCAAAGCAGGTAAAAAAAAAAAGTCATTGAAAATGAAAGGCAAGCTTATATTATGTTTAATATATTTAAAGAAGTAATTCTTTCCCACCCATATCCAAGAGGAGAAATAAAACCAAAACCAAAACAAAACAAAAAAAAAGAAGTGGGAGAAAGTTCAGTTCCACAAAGTTGGTGGACCTTAGCCACCTTCTGCCTTCTCAGTACAAATATGTATATGCTCCCAAATATTACAAAATAATTAAATATATAGCTGTATATATAATATAAGGGAACTCCTCAATGCCTTAAATAAAGAGGGGAGTCATAGGCAGAGAAGGCAGTGCAGAAACCTATGGAAGGATGGACCATATGTTGGCTCTCATAGACATATGCTTCAATGCCTACACAAGGACTATAAACTGGCCATGGGCCCATAAAAAGATGAGCAGCTGGAATTGAAATCCTCATATAGATTCAGAACACTGGAAGAGGTACCAAAAGGGTGAGTAGTAGATAAAAAAGAAAGAGATAAAGGGAGGGAGAAAAGAGACAGAAGAAAGAAGAAAGAAAAAAGAAAGAAAGAAAGAAAGAAAGAAAGAAAGAAAGAAAGAAAGAAA
>NW_023270454.1:46169864-46242474 GCF_011800145.1 Mirounga leonina
ATAAAAGAGAAAGAAAGAGAGAAAAGAGAAAAGAAAAAAAGAAAAAATGGGATCCATTCAATCTAAAGAGAGTGAGTAGCCGACAAAATAAATAGAAGGATTGGCACTCATTTCAAGAACTGGAGATGATGAAGCAACCCAAAAGAGACCATAAATAACATATGCTTTAAAATGATTAAAGATATAAAAAAGAAATACAAATTATAATGAAAATAAAACCTGTTATGAAAAAAATAGCAAAAGGTTTGGAAAAGTACCCACTGGAATATTTAGAAATAACACATGTAGTCATTGAAATTAAGAACTTAGTGCACACTTTGAATAACTTAGTTTAGTTAGGCTGAAGTAGATTATATAAAGTATTAGTGTGCACTAATAAGCATAAGTCTAATGATAAACACATATTCTATATGAACCTATACACTGGGAACAAGACCATGTTTCCCCAAGGCTTTCCACCTTATAACCACAGGGATCCAGAGGAGACCCAAGCTAAGCAGAATACATTTTCCAGATGTCCTCAACTTCATCAATCATCTTTAAGAGGGAGTCATGTTTTCTCCAAGCAATCCTGTCAGTCAGATCAACACTTACCACCATGCACTGGGATTAAAATCAGGCTTCCTCAATATAAGCAGCATAAATCGAAGGGGAAACTTTTAATAAATCTGCTGTACCCCTAACAGAGATAAAGAGTGGACCTTGCATTTGGGACCAAGACCACTCATCCTAATACCATTTACTGCCATCACCAGGGACCAAAAGAAGACAATGCATTCAGAATAAAATCTAACTTTCCCAGATATTCTTAACATAGGATAAACATGGGTCCTAGCTTGCCTGGAAAAGTCTGTTTGGGCTTGTTATCACAGGAATTATAATGTCTTCTTTGGTCCCTAAAGTATCCAAGAATAATCAATATATTATTTGATTACTCTACATAAACCTCATCAATATATCCTTTGAGTAAATTTGTTTCTTCCCTAAAAGGCAACAGGAGTGATTTCCAGTTTACACCTTATTTTCTGGACTTCACCCAGACAGGGATTGTCGTATTTCTTATTTTGTCCCATTCTTTGACTCTTCCTCAAATTGTGAACCCCATCTATGATATCCTCTAGAATTCATGGACTATTATTAGGAAAATTCTGTATGTCTTCCACCACTTCTCTGAAACTCTCTGAGGCATCGATCTCTCCTGAAAACACATTCAAGTGGTGGCTACTCTACATTTCCACTCAGTTGCCTAATAGAAATCTCAAACTAACGCATGTATCCAAAGATGAATTTCTGACCTTATTCTCAAATCTATCCTCCTACAGTCTTTCTAATGCTCAGTCAAAAACTTTGGAATTGTCTTTTCTCCTCAGTTTTTTTCTTATACTACCTCCAAGCTGTCAAAAAATTATGTTGGCACTATCTTCAAAACATATCCAGAATCTGAACATGCCTTGTCATCTTCACTCATACCAGTCTGGTACAAGCTATAGTATCTTTCTCAGCTCTCTGTAATATCTCTCTGCCAGGTCTCCCTTCTTTCACTCTTGCCCCACTTAGTATACTCCCAACTCAGTAGCCAGAGTGATCCTCCTACACATTAAATCATGTCACTTCTCAACCCCTAAACCTGAAATAGCTCCTCATTTCATTCAGAATAATTTCTATCTTCCTTAAAAATTCCACATACACCCCCATTTACTAACTTACTTTCCCCTTCTGTTTCTTGATTCAAATACAGACACATGGACCTACCTCCTTAAACTCTTTAAATGGCTATTACTTCTGCTTGTTGTGCTCTGCTTTGGATATTCACATAACCAACTTCCTACCTACCTTAAGTTTTTGGTCAATTGTTTTTTATTCAATGAAGCTTACCCTGAAGACACCATTTAAAAATAGCACTTCAAGGGCACTCTCAATCTCTCATATCCTGCATGATGTTTTTTATTTTACATCACTTATGGTGATTACCTCTGAAATATACTCATGTCTTATTCCCTGGAACCTGTGAATACCGTATGTGACAAAAGGAACTTTGCAGATATGATTAAATTAAGGATCTTGGGATGCGGATATTATCCTAGATTATTCATATGGATCAGGCCCCAAATGCAATCACATGCATACTTATAAGATGGAGACAGAGAGATATTTTAATGCAGAAGAGAATATGTGATGACAACAGAGATTGGAGTGATATGAGAAAGGGGTCCTGAATTAAAGAATGCAGGTCATCCCCAGTAGCTAGCAAAGTCAAGGAAGCAGATTCTCCCCTACAGTTCTGCTGACACCTTGCCCTTATCCCTTCAGACATCTGTTCTTCAGAACTATAAGAGAATAAATCCACGTTGTTTCAAGCCACCAGATTTGTGATAAATTGTTACAGTAGCCATAGTAAACTAATAGACAAGCTAACATATAATTTACTTATTGTCTTTCTTACTGTTGTCTCCTTTTCTCCACTAGAATGTTCCAAGAAGACATTTCATTCACTAGTCTAACCCTATTTGTCAGAAAGTGCTTGATACAGAGAACCTGCTCAATAAGTGTGGATGGAATTTGTTTAAATCCTAGTGATTAAAACTATGAAACATCCTTAATTTTATTTTATTTTTTTAATAACTCCATTTTATTTTTTTTATTATGTTATGTTAATCACCATACATTACATCATTAGTTTTTGATGTAGTGTTCCATGATTCATTGTTTGGGTATAACACCCAATGCTCCATTCAGTACATGCCTCTTTAATACCCATCACCAGGCTAACCCATCCCCCACCCCCTCCCTGCTAGAACCCTCAGTTGGTTTCTCAGAGTCCATAGTCTCTCATGGTTCATCTCCCCCTTCGAAATCCCCCCTTTCATTTTTCCCTTCCTACTATCTTCTTTTTTTTTTTTTTAAAGATATAATGTATTATTTGTTTCAGAGGTACAGGTCTGTGATTCAACAGCCTTACACAATTCACAGCGCTCACCATAGCACATACCCTCCCCAATGTCTATCACCCAGCCTCCCCATCCCTCCCACCCCCACCACTCCAGTAACCCTCAGTTTGTTTCCTGAGATTAAGAATTCCTCATATCAGTGAGATCATATGATACATGTTTTTCTCTGATTGACTTATTTCACTCAGCATAATACCCTCCTGTTCCATCCACATCGTTGCAAATGGCAAGATTTCATTCCTTTTGATGGCTGCATAATATTCCATTGTATATATATACCACTTCATCTTTATCCATTCATCTGTTGATGGACTTCTTGGCTCCTTACATAGTTTATCTATTGTGGACATTGCTGCTATAAACACTGGGGTACACATACCACTTCAGATCCCTACATTTGTATATTTGGGGTAGATACCCAGTAGTGCAATTGTTGGGTCGTATGGTAGCTCTATTTTCAACTTTTTGAGGAACCTCCATACTGTTTTCCAGAGTGGCTGCACCAGCTTGCATTCCCACCAACAGTGTAGGAGGGTTCCCCTTTCTCTGCATCCTCGCCAACATCTGTCGTTTCTTGACTTGTTACTTTTAGCCATTCTGATTGGTGTGAGGTGGTATCTCATTGAGGTTTTGATTTGGATTTCCCTGATGCCGAGTGATGTTGAGCACTTTTTCATGTGTCTGTTGGCCATTTGGATGTCTTCGTTGGAAAACTGTCTCTTCATGTCTTCTGCCCCTTTCTTGATTGGATCATTTGTTCTTTGGGTGTTGAGTTTGGTAAGTTCTTTATAGATTTTGGATACTAGCCCTTTATCTGATATGTCATTTGCAAATTTCTCCCATTCTGTCAGTTGTCTTTTGGTTTTGTTGACATGTTTATGGATTCTAAGAATTAATATTGTTAAAATGTCCATACTACCCAAAGCAGTCTACAGATTCAGTACAATCCCTATCAAAATACCAATAGCACTTTTCACAGAACTAGAACAAATAATACCAGGATCTATATAGAACCACAAAGGACCCTGAATAGCTAAAGTAATTTTGAGGAAAAAGAACAAAGCTAGAGGTATCACAATCCTGGATTTCAAGGTATAATGCAAATCAATAGTAAATAAAACAGTATGGAATTAGCATAAATATAGACACATAGATCAACGGAACAGGATGGAAAGTCCCTAAATAAATCCATAAATAAATAAATAAATAAATAAATAAATAAATAAATAATAAATAAATAAATAAATAAATAAATAAATAAATAAATCCATGCTTTTATGGTCAATTAATCTATGATGAAGGAGGCAAGAATATAAAATGGGAAAAAAACACAATTTTCAATAAATGGTGTTGGAAAAACTGGACAACTACCTGTAGAAAAAAGAAATTGGAGGTGCCTGGGTGGCTTAGTAGGTTAAGAATTTGACTCTTGATTTCAGCTCAGGTCATAATCTCAGGGTCATGAGATCAAATCCCGAGTTGGGCTTTGCATTCAGCATGGAGTCTGCTTGAGGTTCTCTCTGCCTCTGCCCTTCCCCCACTCTCTTTCTTTAAAAATAAATAAATAAATAAATAAAGTCTTAAAAAAAGAATGAAACTGGACTCCTTTCTTACACCATACACAAAAATAAACTCAAAATAGATTAAAGATCTAAACGTGAAACCATAAAATTCCTAAAAGAAAACATAGGCAGTAATCTCTTAGACATTGACTTTAGCAATGTATTTATGGATATGTTTCCTCAGAAAAAGAAATCAAAAGCAAAAATAAACTATTGGGACTACTCTAAAATAAAAAGCTTTTGCACAACAAAGGAAACCATCAACAAAACAAAAGGACAACCTATTGAATGGATGATGATATTTGCAAATCATATATTCAATAAGGAGTTAATATCCAAAATATATAAAGAAGTTATGCAACTCAACACCAGAACAACAACAACAACAAAATCCAATAAAAACATGGGTAGAGGACCTGAAAAGTTTGTTTGCTAAAGAAGACATACAGATGGCCAACAGACACACAAAAAGATGCTCAACATCACTAATCATCAGGGAAATGCAAATCAAAATCACAATGAGATACCACCTCACATCTGTCAGAATGGCCAATATCGAAAAAGACAAGAAATAACAAGCGTTGGCAAGGATGTGGAGAAAAGGGAACCCTTGTGCTTTATTGGTGGGAATATAAATTGGTGCAATCACTGTGGAAAACAGTATGAAGTTTCCTCAAAAAATTAAAAATAGGAATACCATATGATTCAGGCATTCCACTATTGGGTATTTACCCAAAGAAAACAAAAACATTAATTTGAAAAGATATATGCATCCCTGTGTTTATGGCAGCATTGTTTACAATAGCCAAGAGATGGGAGCAACCTAAGTGTCCGTTGATGGATTAATGGATACAGAAGATGTAGGATATATATACAATGGAGTATTACTCAGTCATATAAAAAGAATGATATCTCACCATCTGCAACAGTATGGATGGACTGAGAGTGTATTATGCTAAATGAAATAAGTTAGATATAGAAAGAAAAATGCCATATGATTCCACTTATAAGTGGAATCTAAAAAACAAACAAATAAACAAAACAGAAACAGACTCATAGATGTAAAGAACAAACTGGTAGTGGCCAGAGGGGAAGGGGCTGGGGGATGGGCAAAATAGGTGAAGGGGATTAAGAGGTACAAACTTCCAGTTATAAAATAAATAAGTCACAGGGATGAAAAGTACAGCATAGGGCATATATTCGATAATATTGTAAGAACATTGTATGGTGACAGATGGTGACTATACTTACCATGGTGAACATTAAGTAATGTATAGAATTCTCAAATCTCAATGTTGTATACATGAAACTAATGTAATACTGTATGTTAATTATACTTCAGTGATGATAAAAAATGAATCTTTGGAAGAAAATGACATCACGAATAGTGCCTACATTTTAAAATATCATCATGTGATGTTAATTACATTGAAATTAAATAAAGATCTAAAGATCACATGTATTAATTTTGAAAAAAATTCTTTCCTTAGAGTCCCTAATAAATTGTACATAAATAGTTGGCAGAAGCAATAGAATACATAGCCATACCACCGAAGTTTTAGTAGAAAGCTTCAGACTAATTAATTTTGTAGTTTCAAGTACATTTTTATCTTATGTCTATTTTTAATATTTAGATGGAAAGAAATTGTTATTTGGATTTGAAAGTCCAAATTGTTTATGTGAATTCTTTGATGTCTTTCTTCATGACTTCATCTCCTCTGCAAATTGAGCAGAATTTATTTTTGTTCTTATTTTCCCAGACTCTCTTATCGTGGCTCTTGACCCAAACTTCCTTTCTTCGAACTCGCTACCAAACATCTCAACCTAAATCATTTGATATTATATCCCATCTGTTTTCACTTCCTATTTTGAAGGAAATAAACTTAATGAGGAAAATTTTAACACTACTGCAACAGGGGCACCTGACTGGCTCAGTAGGTTAAGCTTCCAACTCTTGGTTTCCACTTAGGTCATGGTCTCGGGGTCCTGCAAGGGACTCTGAGCTCAGCATGGAGTCTGCTTGAGATTTTTTCCCCTCCTCCCTGTCCCTCCCGCTCTGTTCCGTTCCCCCACTTGTGCATTCTCTCTCTCTCTCAAATAAATAAATAATCTTTAAGAAAAACAAAAACAAAAAACACTGCAACATAGGCAATAGCACCATTGATTATTTGTTTCCATTTTATACTGGAAAGAACATATTTTGAGACTGTGTGGTCCTGGTTCCAATTGTGGCTGTACCTCTCAGTAGTTATTAGCCTCAAAAAAAGTGTCTATGATGAGCACTGGGTGATATACTCAACTAATGAATCATTGAACATTATAACAAGAAATAATAATGTACTGTACCTTGGCTAATTGAATTTAAATAAAAAAAGTATCTAAACATCTCTAATATCTAGTTTTAAAATCTTTTTCACAAACCATTAGCCTCCTGAGACCATGAATTAAATCTGGTTTGTTAAATTAGTGCTATAGCTCTTTCCTTCCAGCACGTACACAAATGTCGTCATATACCACACTTGTGTCTGGATATTTTATTTGGGAAAGAGTAGACTGAGGAACTGGGGAGAATGATATAAAAGAGTAGGTTCACTGTAGAGTTGGTCACTGCTGTGGACCATTGAGGTTCAGTAAATGCCAAGAGATTCTAAAAAGCTACAAACTATGTTTTTCAGAATTGTTTACTCCATGTTGAACTTTTATCTACTAGCTCCCAAGCCCCACTGGTCAAAGGTCACTCCATAAAATAAAGCAACTTCTCCACATTTCCAGATTGTACCAGATTGTACCTGCATGAGTGTGAGGTATCCAAGGCAGCTGAAATGTAAGTAGTTGTCAGGTTCCACCATCTAGATTAGTGTTAATTTGGGCCCAGCAGATGTTGGGTAAGGCACAAGAATCTATTATTACAGGGAATATCTAGAACTTAGTGCAGATTTAGGCACCTAATAGCCCTAATACATTTTTAATGATGAATGGTTAAAAAGTGGGGGTTAATAATACCTACAATATAGTTATTGTGAGGTTAATTGAGAATGTAAGTATCAGCTCTAAAATACCCTAGAAGTATGCTGGTTTGTTGAGTTTGAATACCCAAAGGTGCAGATGAAGTTATGTTTTCTACTTTGTAACTGGATTTTAAAATATTTCAAGCCCTATTCTACTTGATGACCAAAAAACCCCTAATCTACCATTATGCAATCAGTTTTGGCGCAGGGTGAGTAGACCTGAGGCCATCCTTTCTCCTGCCAGAGTCCATGGAATCTATAGTTCTGAAGATGTAAAGGACACTTGTTCAATTTGGTATTTATATTTGCCACTGCTGTAGTTCACCCTCATCATATCCTTGAGCCTCTCAATAGCTTCTTTCTCTTAACTAAAGCCTGAAACTTTGTTGGATCTATTGAAAAAAAAAAATTTTCCCCCCATGACATTCTGGGATGCAAAGAATGTGGAAAGATCAGCTCCCATTCCCATCTGCTTTCAGCATCCCAGTCAGGTACCCTGCTACACTGCCGAACCTCATTCTACTTCAGCAAAGCTCCCAGAGTCTACTTCTTTTACTTTTTCTCTAACCTCTTGTCATCTCTCCTTAGAGAGATTATCTTCACCTATTCTGGGTTTGAGAACAGAAGGTTTGTGGGGCAGATGGGAGGCATTGGTTCCACAAGTACAGTTTTTTCTAGGAAAAATTGTGACTTCAATGCTTAGCCTGAGAGATAAGATCAACATAAGTAAAGGAATTCCAGGAACCCAAAGTATGAAAACTCATCAGTTATTGCTTTAAGATTTTATCCCAGTATACCTGATTATATATTATTTCTTGTATTTTCAACACTGAACAAAAAGTATGACATATATAAAAGTTTGTAAGATTATTTATGAACAACTGAAAGATTTTCTTGTGACATAGAACACCTGTTCACAAGTATTTTGAAGCAGAGGAATTTAATGTAATGTAATTATAACTAGCTTATAGTCTCATTAATTTCTATCAATATATACACATGAGCAACTAATTCTCAAAATATGTTTGCTATTATGTAGGTAAGATTATAAATTAGTAGAAGGTTTCCATAACATTTTTGGTAGTTCCAGTAGGCTGCAATTATTCTAATTTACAGATTAGCTCATAATTCAAGACATGTGGGGAAGTTAATATTATCTTCATTATAATAGATCTGTCCAACATAACTCTTAATACTTCTTTTTTTTAAGTTATTTTAAATTCTTGAGCTAAAAATGCTAAAAGGATCTTACAACAAAGTTTTAACGGTACTATTTGTGGTGATGGTGCTAGAATAACTTTTATTCCCTTTGCGCTTTTCTGTATTTTCTATTATTTGTCTTTTCCTCTTTTTTTGCATTGAACATTTGTTACTTTTAGTTTTTACTTTGGGCGTTTCACCTCTTTCTCCTTGTATCTGGTTCCTTTCTATCTCTATTTCCCACTTGCCACAACTTTAATAAGTATCTGTGCCATCCACCTGCCTGAAATGCTATTCTGTGCAGTCTGCAGCGCACATTGCCCTCTCATGGCTTATGTTTTTAAAGACAATGTCTATGCTCATAACATTAAACATGCTGATGAGTCCTGGTACTCAGTGGGTTGACAATCCCCTGCCAACATCAATTGGCAGGCACAATGCTCTCCATCCTCTCAAATGGCTCTGCTTGCCTCCCCATGCCGACTGAAACTGTCATTTTCACCAAGCCCCCATTGTTGCAAATTAGCTGTTGCTGGCAAAAGTTCATGGTCTGTTTCCAGGCATTAATTTATGATCTGTGCATTTATTTTCTCCATTCAGACGAGCACAGCACAGAAGCTTTTCTGAGTTTGAATAATTACTTATCTAGGCAACTTGACTGAAAAAACAAATCTGCATTGGTTTTTAGCAACTTCTGTTATCTTGCAGTTATCTTCACAATAAAAGGTAAATATATCTTGGTTTCTTTTCCTAAGTATACCCATTTTATTCATTGCATTGATTGGGTTTATACACAGAAAAGAGGCACTTTTTCTGCATCTAGATTTATCTCAACAGTCATACTGAATGATTGATGAAAGCATTAATAAGTCAAAGAGTGAAGATGAGATCAAGAGGTCAACATTTCTTCTGTGTCACTTATTATCTTGTTAATTGTTTAGAGACCTGAAAAAGAAAACTAAACTATTGTAATGGAAAATAACTAACTGAATCTAATAGTAGTGCTTTTCACTATAGTGGCTGTTATTATTGTTTTTTTTTTTTTTTAACTCCTTAGGGAATGCCTTAAAATATTACTACTTGCTGAAGCAGTTAGTTTAAGACAACGTTTATTTATCATACTATGAAAATAATGAGATAAACATATAAGCTTTTCCACCTTATATCCCTAGTTCCTCTCAGAGTCCCAGTGGGCACACAGCAGATGTTCAATGAACACTGTGTTGATGCAAACTCTGGGAAGATACAACTATTCAACAAAGAAACACAATCAGAATTTATCATTCCAAATTATCAACTCAATAATTTTATATTAAAAAAATATTTCACTGAACCTTTGTGGACAGAATAGTTTTTAATGTTAAAAAATGGAATCTCAGTGAATACTGTTACTCTTTGTCTCTCTTTCTCTCTTTTAAACACACAGGTGCATGCACATATTCATGCACACACATACTCTTTGAAATTCTAGATAAATATTTAGATTTTCTTTTTTACGCACTCACTCATTTATTAAACAGGTATGTATTGAACCAGGTAGCATCCTAAGGACTTTGCATATAGACATGAATAAGATGGGCAAGGCCCCTGCCATCAAGGAGCTTACATTTTGATGGGGAGCTTTAAGATGACCTTGGTGTTGAGGTGGGAAATAAAAACATCACATTGAAAGTCATGGGATGGTTCAAAGCCTTCCACATCATTAATACTGCTTCATCTTAGATCAGTGGAGATTGCTACTAGATAATGCTTCAGCTGTCACACTTTGTGTGCTAGAATTAGATTACCCCACATATCTCTAAATCATTTAATCTAATGGTATCCAAATAAACTAAGTGTGAGAATGAGATTACTTATACATAGCTGAATGCTGTCTATGCATGTTACACAAAGCAAGAAAATATAGTCTCCATTAATGAGACAGCTTGGCCTTTCCCCTGGCTGGCAGTGCCGAAGCCACGTGATGCCTGGAGTTACTGTAAAAGACATGAACCAGCAGGAGTTCCTCAGAGTTCTGGCAGCCTTCCTCAAAAAGTTCGGGGAGCTGGAAGTCCCTGAATGGGTAGACGCTGTCAGGCTGGCCTACAATGAAATCTAGTTCTACAAAGGAGCGGCTTCCACAGCAGGGCGCCTGTACCTCTGAGGTGGCACTGGGGTCAGCTGCACAACTAAGATTTATGCGGGATGTCAGAGAAACAGGGTCAGGCCTAGCCATTTCAGCAGAGGCTCCAAAAGTGTGGTCTGCATGGTCCTCCAAGCCCTAGAGGCGCTGAAAATGGCAGAAGAGGACCGAGATGGGGGTGGGAAACTGACATCTGAGGGCCAGAAATCTGGACAGAATTGCTGGATGGGTGGCGAATGCCAACAAGAAGCATTAGAACAAATGCTGGGTTCATAAATTGCCTCATTCTAAAATAAAGAGATAGATGATAGATAGATAGATATAGATGATAGATAATAGAGAAAACAAAATAAAATACTTGATAAAGGCAAAAATTATTGTATTTTTCAGGTTAGAAAATACTATCTAAATAATGGAATGATGAACTTACAAGCAGGAAACATCTGTAATCCTATTCACTCTGCCTCATATGTATTCAAACAAATGTTTTAAATAAACACCTGTCCAACATGTGGTTACTTTGCGAGAGCCACGATTTTTCCCCAAAGTTCTTTAGCAAATTTCTTTTAATATAAAGTCTGCCTTGTGGCTTTGCATAATAAGCAAAGCAAACAAAAATATTATTCTTTAGGCATATGCCAAGTGATGAGAAACAGCCTCCTCTATTCCCAAGCTAGGATAAAAATACTCACCTTTTTGCAGGTGTAAACTAGCATTGCCAACTTTAAACGAAGCTCATTTGAAGGTTGGGATATATATAAACCATTAGTATAATAGAGCAATTAACACTACTCCCAGGGTAGATGAATAAATCGCTGATACAAGATTTTGTAAATGCTGTTACTAAGTACAGAGTATATGATATATATCAATCTATATGAGTGTATGAATGACTGGAAACACACACACATACATAAATGCCATCTATGCCATTTGGCAGAATTCTGCTAATTTTCATATGATGATATATGGGTAAGTGGAAAAACAAACATCTGCTATAGTTTATTTCTTTTTCTGAATGGTTAAAGTAGCCCACCTTTTGAAAATGAGTTTACACTTTGGTCTTATATGTCTGGCTCAGTCACAATGTAAACCTTTTTTGTTCAATGTTATGAGTAAATGGTAAAGGCAAATTGATATGGTGGAGTATGGCACCAGTGGTTCTTCCAGGGTGATAATGTTGTTTATAGGAAGAGAAAAACATGTCTATCAGAAGGCATATGAATGAGACAACAGATTCCAGTTCCCAATTCTTGCTTTGGGGTTCTGCCTTTATTTACAGAGGAAGCATCTGGCTGTGGAAAAAATATACCTAGTCTTTCTAATATAAAATCTAGAGGGAATGTTCTATTTAATAGACAGCCTCTTACAGTAGAAAAACAAGAGCCAGCCTCTCTGCTTGCTACAATGGGCCTCTCTATACAACGGACTATGACAAAAGTAAAAAGGAGATTAGAAGTCTGAGGGTTTGAACAGGCTTCTGGAGATCAATGTAGGGATATGAAGGAGCACTCTTCCAAATGAAAAAAAAAAAAAAAAACACTTTCAAAAAACAGTAAAAATGGAGGTTCCTCAAAAAGTTGAAAATAGAGCTACCCTACGACCCAGCAATTGCACTACTGGGTATTTACCCCAAAGATACAAAAGTAGTGATCTGAAGGGGTATGTGCACCCCAATGTTTATAGCAGCAATGTCCACAATAGCCAAACTATGGAAAGAGCCAAGATGTCCATCAATAGATGAATGGATAAAGAGATGTGATACACACACACACACACACACACACAATGGGATATTATGCAGCCATCAAAAAAACTGAAATCTTGCCATTTGCAACAACGTGGATGGAACTGGAGGGTATCATGCTGAGCGAAATAAGTCAATCAGAGAAAGACATGTATCATATGATCTCACTGATATGAGGAATTCTTAATCTCAGGAAACAAACTGAGGGTTGCTGGAGTGGTGGGGGGTGGGAAGGGTGGGGTGGCTGGGTGATAGACATTGGGGAGGGTATGTGCTATGGTGAGCACTGTGAATTGTGTAAGACTGATGAATCACAGATCTGTACCTCTGAAATGAATAATACATTATATCTTAAAAAAAAGAAAAAAAAGATAGTAGGAAAGGAAAAATGAAGGGCGTGGAATCAGAGGGGGAGACGAACCATGAAAAACTATGGACTCTGGGAAATAAACTGAGGGTTCTAGAGGGGAGGGGGGTTGGGGGAGGGGCTAGCCTGGTGATGGGTATTAAAGAAGGCATGTACTGAATGGAGCACTGGGTGTTATATGCAAACAATGAATCATGGAACACTGTATCAAAAACTAATGATGTAATGTATGGTGATTATCATAACATAATAAAATAAAATTTAAAAAAACAATAAAAATAATTAAAGGGTCTCTCATAGAGATGAGTAATAGAGAGAAAAGAAGCAATAATAGTACGAGAATTGAATTCACTGGATGGAGTTCACAAATATTGCAAAGATACCTTCTAAATGCACAATACCCAGGAAAGATCAACCTGAGTGAAGCAATAAACTCCCTGGTGACTAGTTGGGGATTGAGAGCCATTATAATGTGTACATTAAAATAAAACAGTTTATTTTTACCCCACACTAGTAAAATTTAAATTCTGTGTAGAAAATGCACTCACATTTCTGTCTGGTTCTTGAACCATGCATTTGTGGGGGTAGATTTCAAGTAACCTGGGGCAAGAGTGAAAACACTGAACTGAGATTTGAGCTGCCATCCAAGAGAGAGTTTGCAATTTGATTCCAACCAAGTTAATTGACTGCTAAAAGAACTACAAAAATCAACACTCTTCAGGGAATATAATAGAATGTAGAATTTTCACAACATAATATTCACAATGTCTAGGGGACAATACAAAATTTGAACTTCAGTGGAAATTAACGTCAAAATACAAGATTTTTGAATTCATAGAGAGAGATTTTAAAGCAGCTGTTATAGCTATGTTCATGATGTAGAGAAAAATTTGCTTGTAATGATTAGAGAAATTAGAAAAATTAGCAGATAAATATAAAGTGTAAAAGATAAAGAAATTGCTAGGAGGGAGTAAGAGTAAGATTCCATAAAATTGATGAAGGATATGAGAAAATTAGGGGTAGAAAATTCAACATCTCTTATGTAGACTGGGAAACTTATCTCCTTATTTCAGCAACATTTAATTATGATCAGTGTTTTCAGGTGATTAGTTTATATTTAGTGAATTCTTCATTTAATACATAGTGAGCCCAGCAATCATTGAATAGAGTAGTCTGTAAACAAATTCTAAGTTCTTTATTACCTAGGATAAACTTTACCAAGAAATAAAAGAGTAAAGTTCACTTAAGACAGACCTTGCCATTTTAATTTTAGTTGCTTTTATATTTTAAGTTGATTTAAACCCATTTTGGTGCAAAGTGGAAGATAAATAAGTACATATTTTAAGTAACATTAGAGAAACTAATTTTAAAATGTCCAAAGTATGACAGGACATAAATGGTAATGGAATTTCACTCTCTTACAATGTAGAAAGCACTTTTGCAACATTCCAGAAAAAAATAAATTTTAACAGTTCCATGGGAAAGGCAAAGTACCACAGTTATAAAACACATAGGCATTAGAATCAAACAGGTATAGATTTAATCTCCAGATCTATTTTTTATTAGCTATGTGAACTCAGGCAAATTCCTTAGTTTTTTGAGCTTCAGATAGCTCATTCCAAAATGAAAATTTTGACATTACCGATTTTTTTTTCCTGTTCTAATGCTTATTATTTTCTCAGGTTACTTTTAGCTACATTAGCTGATATTAGTGGCTATGTTTATTATTGTCTCTCATGATACAGTATAGACAATTATTTGGAAATATCTTATTGGCCAGTGATTAAAAAATATATTATCATTTTAAAAAGAGGTCAGTTTGAAGATAAACTAAGGCAAACATACCTTTATCCCAGAATACATAGCAAGCCACTTTCCTTGTGATGCTGTCAATAAACTGTTGTAGTCTTTGTGAAGAGGAATTCACTGTATTTTTGCATTAGTAAGGAGTATGGCAATATGAATTCAGTTTCAACACAGGTATTTTCAAATGTATATACTTTTTGTCTAGGTTTCATAACTATTAAAAGGACACAGTGCAGTTTGTATAGTTCCTCATAATATTAATCTTTTACACATTTCTTTTTGTCTTTGTATATCTGCCTTTCTTCTTATCTACTGAATAAAAACAACTTATAAATAGTCCTGTATCCACTTTCTTCTATAACAAGGTCTTGGCTAATTCCCCAAGGATTCCCCCCATGTGCCTCCACTTTGGAATGATTTACAATATTCTTCTTCCCTCTTTGCCAGTAATTTCAGTGTACTGCTACTCCTCCATCTGGTATAGTAAATAGAGAGTTGTTCTTTTCAAGAACACTCATGAATGGAAAAGCCAAATTTCTCTTTCCTCCCCCCACACCCAGAAATTTTAAAAAATAATTAGTAGTCTACTGAAAATATACAATCTGTTTTGATATTTTCAAAATTCTAGCCATAGTGTTGAAATGACATTCCTTCAATTATGTATGAATCATCATTTTTGTGGAGGGAAAAGGGAGACATGCAAAAAAATATAGGACTTTCTCTGTGAAAGGACCTAATAGCTCTGCAACTCCCTCAGTCTGTCAGTTTCTGCCTTAGAACTCTTCAAGAAAATTCAATAGATCATTTATCTCTGCCTTCGGACTGGATGATTGGCCCTTGAGGTCTTCTGAGGTACCCCTGTGTAAATTAGAAGCATAGGTGGCAATGAAATTGTCTTAATCATTAAAAGGAAAGCAAAGATTGAAATTGACCCTAGGGAAGGACTGTTTCAATAGATCCCTTGACTCTATGCTCAGAGGCTGGGTGAACTCTAGACAGAGTGGTAGTAAATTTTTATTTCACCATGACAAGGCAGTACTTAAAAAGAACATAAAAGCATGCAGCAGCAATTTTTAGAATATTTTTGTGTCCTTGGGAAGCCCCCTGTCTGTTATATATGAAACAGTTGAAAATATTTGAATCATATGCATATACGTATGTGCACACAGACATACACACACTATATTATCAATATGTGGATATATATTAGCCAAGCATGACATGATTGGATTGTGAGTCAACAACTTTTTATGAGCTGAAATTATTGATGTGCATTTTCTGCTCAATGACAGAGCCAAAAATTATTCAAATAAAATAAGAGAATTAGCTCACAGAATGGAATGAATACTACAAACATAAGTATAATATAATAAGTATAATCAGAATTATAAAAGTATAATTATAAAAGTATAAATGTATAGAGAATGATATTATAATATAAAATAATAATACATAATTTTAATGAATTTAGAAATAATTGTTTTACTTTCCTTATTATAAAAGTGACTCATGCTTATTACCAAAACATTCTAATGATACAGAATCTTATAACAGACAAGGTAAAAATCCCCAATAATCTTCTCTAAAGTACATCACTATTAATAATGTGATTCATATCTTTCCTGACTTTTTTATTAGCACACAAGTATATCTATTATCATTTTAAAACCAAATGAGATCATGCTATAAGTAATGGCTCCCCAAATCTTTTGAGAAACCAAAGCTAAACATACACATGTATCTGCACATGCACACACACATAAATAACCATTTTTTAATTAAGAAGATATTTATATACTTTATCAGTATATATTTTCTTTATCAGTATATGAATATCTTCCTAATTTTTCAACAGGATGTATTGTGTTTTATTTTATGACTAATATAGAAAGTATTTCATTAATAGCAGTGACAACTTAAGTCATATATATTTTTATTTTGAGTTGCTGTATATTTAAAGGAAAGTATATTTGAAATTTTGGTATTGTCAAATTACTCCCCTAAAAAGATTGTACGACTTCAGAAATGTATAATGTGGTCTACTTCTACATATCTTCCTAATCACTGTGCATTGATCATTTTTCACTTTTGCTAATCAGATAGGTGAGAAATATCTCAAATATATCTTTTATAAATGTATGTGTATTTCTCATATTGTTATTAAAACTGAGGATCTTTTTGGGGTGCCTGGGTCGCTCAGTCAGGGAAGGGTCCAACTCTTGATTTCAGCTCAGGTCATGATTTCATGGTCATGAGTCGAGCCCCATGTCAGGCTCCATGCTTAGCGTGGAGTCTGCTTGAGATTCTCTCTCCCTTTCCTTCTGTCCCTTCCCCACTCATGCTCTCTCTCTCTCTCTCTCAAAATAAATAAATAAAAAATCTTAAAAAAAAAAAACAACCGTGAGAATCTTATGTGCTTATTTAATGTTATTATTTCTTCTATAAATTTATTTTTATCTATTTTTTCAACATACATTTATTTTAAAAATCAAACACTGATCCCCTGATTTTCTACATAAAATTTGATCTGATATACACAATGATGTTTTTCACTGAAAGTGGATGATTAAAAATTTGTTATCAGTTAATTCAATGAACTATCATTTGTTAAAAAAACATTTATTGGGTACTGATCTTTACTTAGAAAGGTATCAGGTGCTGAATATACAAATATAAATAATTCTAAACAGGAAATAGGTGAGTCTCTCTTGAAAAATTGATTTTTTCACACTACTCAAAGTAACTATTATTTTTTATTTTTTTAAAGATTTTATTTATTTATTTGACAGAGAGATAGCGAGAACAGGAACACAAGAAGGAGGAGTGGAAGAGGGAGAAGCAGGCTTCCGGCCGAACAGGGAGCCCGATGTGGGACTCCATCCCAGGACCCTGGGATCATGACCCGAGCTGAAGGCAGACGCTTAACGACTGAGCCACCCAGGTGCCCGAAAAGTAGTTATTTAATTCCTTAATTGCCTAACAGAACCTAAGGAGAAACACAATATTTAATTTTGACCTTTTACTGATTTCCTATAGAGATCAAACACTGTCTGTTGCCCTTTACCTTCATAGAAATGTATTCTTTTTTTTTTTAAGGTTTTATTTATTTATTTATTTGTTAGAGAGAGGGAGAGAGAGAGAGAGAAGGAGGGAGCACAAGCAGGGGGAGCGGCAGGCAAAGGGAGAAGCAGGCTCCCCACCGAGCAAGGAACCTGATGTAGGACTTGATCCCAGGACTGTGGGATCATGACCTGAGCTGAAGGCAGACAACTTACTGAGCCACCCAGGCATCCCCATGGAAATGTATTCTATAACTCATACAAATGAGCCTACCTCAGTATCCTTGCCAGGCTCAGGTGTTGCAGGTTAGCCTATAGGAAGTGTGGCCTCTCTGTGAACTTGGTGGTTGATTCAGACCTTAGTAGCTGTGGTCCTACAACGGGAGATTGTGCCCACAATAGGAGATCTGAGTGATGCCTATTCATGGCTGCAGGGGGCTATCTCTTACCTTTTGTTGATTGTATCCTGGAAAGGTGTGAAGGTCAGCAAGTTCAAAACAAAATGGTTAAAGTCAAAGCATTGCTGGGGAATTGGAGTTATATATAGTAAGATTCAATGACAAGGAAGGAGAAACCAAGAACTCTAAGATTGAACATATGATTATTTATACAGGATAACAGGTAGTAGTTTACCATTCTGGAGATAAGACTGGGAGATATTTAGGATGGTCTCAAGTCAAGCTTAAATGGGTGAACCTTACAGAAGTTCCAATAGATAGAAATTTACATGTGATGCTGTTGGGCAGTTTTTAATATTTAGTTCTAAGTGCCATCTAGACATAACTAACCTACTGACAAATAATTCCATTCTAAACATTTTTTTTCTTTTACCTTCTAGTGGAAACAAGTTCTCTCCTCATTGTCTTATCTATGGTTTTGGAGCAAAGTGATGGGGGGGAGGGGAGGGTAAGAAAGGGAGGAAAAAGCCCAAGCCTGTTCTGTGGTATAAGTGAAGCTACCTGTCCCCGGCAGCAGGAGTAAAGGAATCCATAATCAAGTCTTGAACAGTTCTTCCTAGTTACAGAAAGGAGAGTGATAAGTACTTTTGATTCTGAACATGCTATCCAAGCACTCTCTCCCCCTTGGGTTGAAGTCACTGCCACAACATGAACACCAGGACCCAGTGTTATATTCATGGGTTTAATTATAAATAAGACACCAAAACATCTGTGCTCTGCCATTTTACATTATATTAATTTAAGATGACAGCTTCTTTGGTGAAACATTTTTTTTTTTTTCTGTTTTACTTGCATGCTGTGCCTCATGGTGATTATTGTAGACATTATTTCACACAGGGTGGTCCACAGTCATTTAACACCTTATATCACATTGGGATCTCTGCATAAGGACTCATTAATTAGGTGGACAGAAGATAAATGCATCTGTAACAATGGCAAGGAGCCAAGGCTTACTCTTCCCAGGTGTTCAAAGAAGTTGCTAGAACCCAATTCATCTTCAGAGAATGACTAACATGGGTTCAAGAGGCGAAGGCACTGATGTGAAAGAATGTTGTTTCAAATAATCATTAAAAATGAGATGGATTTACTTATTCAGATGAAATTCTTTTAAACAAATCTCCCCCAAGAGTTACTAAGCAAAAATCTTGGAGTACTTCCAATTTGGGGTTGATACAGCTTCCTGGAGAGTCTAGTAAATGTTTTGAGGAATCCCATATTAGGGTCATTTTATTATATTTCAGAATCTAACAGCAATGAAGGTACTCATAAAATATACTAGAACTGGCATTCATTTGGAGAAAATTAGAGGGCCTTTTATGTCTAGGGAATGAAATTCTTTGAACAGGAAATGTTTTCACTCACATGTTTCTCTTTATTGAGGTCTTTTATATATCTCAAGTAGTATGGCTTTTTTTTTTTTTAACTGTCAATGTCTGTAATGTTTTGAATCAATTTTTGTTTGATGATCAGGACAACAAAGTTTAGTTCATGACTATTCATTTTCTATGAAGTTGTTTTGTTTTGTTTCCTAAGATGTCTATCCAAAATAAGGCTTCACCATGATCATAAGGTAACTTGTATGGTAGTTGGTGATGGTCATGAAAAAAAGTAAAAAGTGTCTGATTAGCATGTTGGCTGATATGGTCTACAAAAATGAACTTTTGAAGATTCTGTGGATTTGTGTATATCTTGTAAATACATTCTAAGTCATAAACCTTACTGGAACACTTTTTAGAAAATCAAGGTAAAACAACTAAAAATTTCAAGCTATGGGAACATTACAAAACTAGAAGGACTAGCATTGCCATAGCAGAGCATGCACATACATTGGATAGAATGGGGCAATAAAAATGTTTTGATTTTGAGGAATATATTCTTACTCTGTCTTACGTTAGAGATATAAACTAATATGTTGCTATTTAAATGCTACTGGGATCAGACATCATTCTTAAATGTTATAAATGAATCAAGCACTAGCAAAAATACTCTATTTGGGAAATGCCTAATGGTGATGCCCAGGTGTGTATTCTGCCACTTCAAATGTTGATTATACAGTATTTGAAACAGGGATGTGTGTTATTGTCAAGGGATATGTATTATTGTTAGCCTTTTTGTTTTGCCTGCACTATGCCTTGGTTAGCCACCAGAATGAAAACTAAGGAATTAGCAATCCTCACCAAATCCCCCATGTCTTCCCATGGTATTTGAGAAGAAAACTTCCCAAATTTTTATAGCTCACCATCTTCAGCACTTACTAATTATATTTAGGCAAATATTTTTACCAGTGAAGAAGTGATACCAAAAAAGCCACGATATTTAAAACTTCTTTTTCCCTCTCCTTTTATAAGTACAACTTTTTGGAAAAAGAAATCATATTTGTCTTTTAAAATATCTCTACTCTTTACTTTGGAAAAAGAATTTCAATTTTTATGCTGCCAATTTTATTCTTAAAACTGTATGATGTTGTATAATTTTTTGTTTTATTCCTACCAGAAGAAATGCTCTGGATTAAATTGTTTTTGGCTAATAAAAGAGATTGTGAAATCAAAGTAAGCTAAGAGATGCTCCTTAGATACTTTTTGTTTTCAGAGCTTATAGAAGCAGTAATGTCTGCTAAGAATTACAGAGAATTCTGGAGATCAATAGGAAGAAGAAGAAATTCAAGGTAAAAGTAAATAAGAACTGAACTTTGGATACAAATACACAATAGTTCTTTTATACTTTGTCATACATTGATTTATTTAACTGATATTTGGAGAACTCTCACTATGTGCCAGGTACTATGGAGGCAATAAGTTCTTTAGTAATAAAACTAGGATTTTATCTTTATTGTTAATAGCTTAGATGAATGAATGATAAAATAAATACATAGTAAATTGCAAAGATTTTGCATTTGTTGATTGTGGTATTAAAATAAATTCTTTCTATAAATGTTATAAAAACTGGATTGTTAGTCAAATGTAAATCCATTGTTTGAGTCATTAACACTTAAACACTAACGTTTATTACTATGATTTTCCTGAAGTCGCTTTTCATTTTAAGGATCATTTTAAATTATGACATATTGTCAGACTTACAAAGTAATAATATTTTTTTAAAAATAGAGTTAAGGGGACGCCTGGGTGGCTCAGTCGGTTGGGCAGCTGCCTTTGGCTCAGGTCATGATCCCAGTACCCTGGGATCGAGTCCCGCATCGGGCTCTTTGCTCAGCAGGGAGCCTGTTTCTCCCTCTGCCTGCAGCTCCCCCTGCTTGTACTCTTGCTCACTCTCTCTTGCCCAAGCTCTCTCTCTCTGACAAATAAATAAATAAATAAAACTTAAAAAAAAAATAGAGTTAAGACCCCCTGATTCATTTTCCATGAAATTCCTACCTTATGATCCAGTAACTGCACTACTGGATATGTACCCAAAGAAGACAAAAACACTAATTCAACAGGATACATGCACCCCTAATGCTTATAGCAGTATTATTTACAATAGCCAAGATACGGAAGCAGCACAAGTGTCCATCGATTGATGAATGGATAAAAAAGAGATGGTACTATGGAAAACAGTATGGAGGTCCCTTAAAAACTTAACAACTTAACAATACTACCCTAAGACCCAACAAATGCACTAGTAGGTATTTATCCAAAGGATACAAAAGTAGTGATTTGAAGGGGCACATGCACCCCAGTGTTTATAGCAGCAATGTCCACAATAGCCAAAATATTAGAAAGAGCCCAGATACCCATCAACGGATGGATGCATAAGACGCTTGGGTGGCTCAGTTGGTTGAGCATCTGCCTTTGGCTCAGGTCATGATCCTGGGATCCTGGGATCGAGTCCTACATTGGGCTCCTTGCTCAGTGGGGAGGCTGCTTCTCCCTCTGCCTGCCTCTCCCCCTGCTTGTGCTTTCTCTCTCTCTCTCTCTGATGAATAAATAAATAATCTCTTAAAAAAAAGACAGATGGCTAAAGAAGAAGTGGTATATATATAATGGAATATTACTTACCCATCAAAAAGAATGAAATCTTGCCATTTGCAATGACATGGATGGAACCAGAGGGTATTATGCTAAGCAGAATAAGTTAGTCAGAGAAAGACAAATACCATATGATTTCACTTATATGTGGAATTTAAGAAACAAAACAGATGAACATAGGGAATAGAAGGAGAAATAAAATAAGATAAAAACAGAGAGGGAGGCAAACCATAAGAGACTCTTAACTATAGGAAACAAACTGAGGGTTGCTGGAGGGGAGGTGAGTGGGGGGATGTGGTAATTGGGTGATGGGCATTAAGGAGGGCACATGATGTAATAAGCACTTGGTGTTATATGCAACTGATGAATCACTAAATTCTACCCCTGAAACTAATAATACTATATCTTAACTAAATTGAATTCAAGTTAAAAAAAAAAAGAAGAGGTGATACACACACACACACACACCGGAATATTATTCCGCCACAAAAAAAGAATGAAATCTTGCCATTTGCAATGGCATGGATGGAGCTAGAGAGTATAATGTTAAGTGAAATAAGTCAGTCAGAGAAAGACAAATACCATGTAATCTCACTCATATGTGAAATTTAAGAAATAAAACAAATGAGCAGAGGGGGAAAAAGAGAGAGAGAAACCAAGAAACAGACTTAATTATAGAGAACAAACTAATGGTTACCAGTGGTTAGGGAGGTGAGGGGATGGGTGAAATAGGAGTTGGAGATTAAGGAGTGTACTTGTGGTGATGAGCAACTGGTGATGTATGAACTCTTTGAATCACTGTATTGTACACCAGAAACTAATATAACACTGTATGTTAACTAGAATTAAAACAAAAACTTAAAAAAATAAATATAATCAATGTAGGGACTATTTCTAAAGTAAATTAACTGCGTAGTTTATCATCACTGTTCTTGGTGGTGCCTCAGATCCTTTTCTTGGTTTTTATCTCACATTATTCTCTTTAGGTTATCTTACATTCTACCTGTCTTTGTTTGAGCTATAGACTTAGTGTTACTGATACTCAAATCAAAATTTCTTCTGCAGGCATGTCTTATTTTTTCAACATCAGCATATATCCAATTGCCTTATAAGACCTCTACTTAAATATCCCAAATCTTTTTAATCTCCAATTGTCCAAAACTAAAGTTGTTACCTTCTTCTATATGTACTAAACCTCTGTTTCTTTCAGTATTTCCCATTTTGATATGTAGCCCAACCACAGTCCCCAATCACAAAGCCAAACTACTGGAAATCATTTATCTTAGTAAGGATGTCAGCTTACAAGTTAGTTGACATAATTGATAAACCCCTCAAACTTCATGGCTCAATTCTATGTAATTATTTCTCACTCTCACCACAGTCAAAAAACAGGTAATATTCTAAATCTTTCATCTCCAGCTTTACCCTTTGGTTTCCAAGGTCAACTGTGGTGGTCATCTCCATCCAGGAAGGCAACAGGAGTAGAAAGCCTAGAAATTTTTGTGGCTTTTATGGCTTTTATGGACCAAGCTTAGAAAAGCACACATCTTTTCTGCCATAATTTTATTAACTAGAATTTTGTACATGGATATACCTAACTGCATGGTGGTTGGAAAATTTAGGCTGCCTGCATGTCTAGGAGGAAAATAAAATAAAATGAGTTTTAGTGATTATGTAGAAATGTCTACCCCATCATGAAGTCTTCTCCAAAGTCTTCCCAGCCCATTTCCAAATGTCTTTATTCATGTTTAGAACCCTCTGCTCTCTCTCTCTCACCACCCCTCCTTTCCTCTTTCTCTCTCCCTCCTCTGAACAATTACCATAGGCTCTTAATTGGTTTATAAAATGGAATGATAATAGTGTTAAAATTTGCTTAAAGGAAATGTCCATTCTTTGTATCCACAATATCTGTTTTATAATATTTAAAGATGGTTTTGATAGTAGAAGCAACACAATGACACTCAGATATGTGAAAAGAAGAACTCTTTTTATACATCTCCAAACAAACAAACAAACAAACAAACAAAAACAAATAAAAAAAGGCTGCCGAATAGGCACTTGCACCTGAGAACTGAGTAATAGCAATCTAGAGCTCTAGGGGAAAGCTTATATATAGCAAGAGGGATGGTGTTAGCAAGGTTTCCAGGGCTCCCCATTGATTGGCTAATTTGAATAATTTTTCAGGCTCTGGGGAATGAAGGCTCTCTAGTTTTCTGGCACCTGGCCTGGTGCAATTAGAACAGGTGTATGATGGCTTCAGTGTGAGAGCCTGATAAAGGAAGTTGTTGCGGAGTGGACTTAATCAGCTGCTCATGAAGGAGAATTGACCGGCCTCTACTCAGGGTTTCAAAACTAGGTTAGGAAAATAAAAATATATTTAAATGGCTTATAGAGTCCTTGGTAAAAATAAGTACTTGTTTTATCTTTGTTAAATAGAATAAAATTAATATCCTATAAAATATAATTTAACATTATTTCTTGGTTTTTATCTCACATTATTCTCTTTAGGTCATCTTACATTCTACCTGTAAGATAGAATGTAATCTTCTGCTTAGTATTAACATTTAGTTTTGGCCATTCTGACATCAAGATGAATTTGAATAGTTACTACAATGCCTTTTGTTAGAAATCTATTAGAAGATGGTGTTATAAACATCAATGTGTTTAAATTTCAGTAACCTTTTACAACTCTAGAACTTTTTAAAAATAGTGAATTTTTGGATCTGACCATAAGTTGACTCAAGTATTTTTGTATTATGTCAGACAGTGTCTCCAGATTCTCACCTCCATCATCTGATGGAGGAAACATCATGTGCAAAGTTATTCTTCATATTAATATCATTCATTTTATGTTTAACCAATCCAAAAATATTCATGCCAGGTCTCAATTTACCAAATATTTTGCTTTAGTGGTCATTAGCAATGGAAACAGTCACTTTCTGGTCTCAGCATCTGTGAAATGTAATGGACATTCAAGAAGAAAGATAAGAGTTATTTTATCGTGCACCATGAGACCTTGTTTTGACTATTTTTCATTCTTAATCATTTGGGATGCTCTGCACAATTCCATCTGCAATACAGAGCTGACATGGTGTTCTTCTTGGAATCAATATGTATTACTATTATATCTTCCTCATCTTGATAGCAAAGAGAAGAAAAACCATTTTCATCTCTCCTAATGCCAGACACCTGCTTCAATTGTCTGGTCTGGTTCATACAATTTAGTCATTTCTGGGATTATTATAAACTTAAATTGGGAATGATTCTAGCAAAAGACACACTTTCATATGAAATGCTTGCTTCTAGTTTCACCTTTGTACAATTTACTCCTCCATTGCTGCCAGCCTTTTCCCGTTGGTTTTCATCCATTTTATTGTTGTTGTTCTTGTTGTTAATTTTCACTATTGAGTTACCTATGAAAGAATAATCTAAAGATTTCCTTGGTTCACATATGATATTCTCTGTTCTGGTGATGACGAAATTCAGCTGAAAAGATCTTGGTTTAGATTATGCCCAAGAAAGACCTGATAGTACTCAGTAATTTACAGAGATCATGGCAGACTGGTTAGTAATAACTAGGTACTGATATGGTGCTTTAATGTAAATTCCTTCTATATACATCAATTTATTCAACCTTTACAAAACCTTAAGAACTAAGTCAGTATAGTTATTCCTGTTGATAGATCAGGACTCATGTTGAAAAAGGTTAACAGAGCTGCTGAAAGATCACCATGCTTTTTCTAGTAATCACAAAATCATGCATAATTCTTCATTATCTTAAGAAATCTGAAATAACTATGTAAAATGATTTTAAATAATAATGTGGTATTTTCCTATTAATGGCAGAAGAAATAGCTAAAATAGAATATTTACAATTTAAATTGATTCTTAATATTCCTTAGTCAAAAATAAGTGGAAATTCTGTTTTTAAGATATTTGCCTATGTCTTTGATTGATAGTAAGTAAATGTAGGTCTTTTGATTTATAGTAAATAAATTATAAAATGTAATTTTGAGTTCCTCCTCTATAAATGTTATTTTTATATACTTCTTTGGAATTAAAAAGAGAACATAATGTTATAAAGAAATGAAAACATGATACTATTTATGGTAACTTATATTACCTGTCAATAAATGTAATTGTTGATACTTTTTCAGTTCTACATTTTTTATGATGCTATCATTTATTTATATAACTGATACAATATTGTTTGAACAATTCTGTTCTCTATACAACTACAATCACATAAAGCCAAGAATTTGTACGCATGTAATTTAATAAAATCTCTAGAACAAAAACTAATACCAGGACTAAAATTTTATTTTTAGTAAACACTTGAAAAAGAGGAATAACTTTAGCAATTTTAAAAATAAAATTTTCTTGGCCATCATTTTCACAGAACATAACCACTTTTTTTTTTTTCAATAAAATCTGGGTAGTAAAATGTGTGTGGAGCATTGTTCATTGGCAAATTCATTTGACAAATATGTATTGACTACCTACCATGTGACAGTACTTGTTTAGATCCTCAATGCTCATGACTTCAATAAATAAGGTTATAGACAATGATGGATCAATAAATATTTGTGACAGTAACATTCAAAGAAAAGCCAGTAGTCTTGAGATTTTTATAAAATTGTTTCTTTCAAACATTATTTTCACCGATGAATATAAAAGACTACTAAAAGTTCTTGAAAATTAGCTCCTTAGCATCTTTAAGTTTGCTATGATCTTCACTGTAAGCTCTGCCTACTTCCCTAAATATAAAATTTCAGCCCAGTATAATTGTCCTACCCGATGACACACCACCTTAGTGTAGAAAAATCTCACTTATCCATGTCTGGAAAAATCTCCCTTATCCAACTTATTACATTCTTCCAGTCTGTGATGAAAACAGGAGACAATTAACATTCCCAAGCAGAATAGCCTTTTTTTTTTTTTTTTTTTTGAGGATGCCATATTAGTCTGCTCAAGCTGCCATAACAAAGTTTCATATACCAGATGGCTGAAACAACAGAAATTTATTTTCTCACAGTTCTGGAGGCTAAAATTCAATATGAAGGCATCAGGAGGGTGAGTTTCTTCTGAGGCTCTTTTCTTGGCTTCTAGATCACCATCTTCTCCTTGTGTCTTCACCTAGACTTCCCTTTGTTTATATCTCTGTACAAATTATTTCTTCTTGTAAGGCACTATTCGTATTGGATGAGAGCCCACGCTGATGACCTCATTTTAATTTAATTACCTCTTTAAAATCCCCATATGCAAATACAGTCACATTCTGAGGTACTGGGGGCAGAGCTTCCACATATAAACTTTGAGGAAACACAATTCAACCCTAAATTATGTTAGTATTTACCAACCAAGAGAGACACCAAGGATCCTTCCAGGGAGCTTATTAAAACATCATATCTTATCTTTCCAAATCTAAGAAACTCATTTATTTTTTGCCACTCCATTTGAAGACCTTAAGCACTATCATCATGGAATTCTATATATTATAGTTATCATATTTTGTATTGATTATACATCTGTAAGTATAGACTTCTTTGATGGGCATTTATCTATTTTGCACTGCACATTATACAAGCCAGTAGAATTCATAGTTACTTTGAGAAATAAATCCTGGATGTTTAGAAAAGCCTGTGTCTTTCTAGATCTGGGTATCACTAGCTATTTTCCCTTGGAAAGCTGATTCCCTCTCATTTCCTTAGCAGAATCAAATAATAAATATTTTAAACTTCCTGGCCCCTTAAAACTATGTGTGTTCATGTGTGTGTGTGTGTGTGTGTTTGCACACTTTTTGACTAAGATCTTTCTTGTATAAAGAATTCAGTTAGTCTGCTTTCCACTCCAACTGGTCTCATTAAAATGGCAGAGTTAGGTTCCTTAACCACTCCCCTAAAAAGAGTAACAATTTTCTGCCTGACTATATTTAGAAATTTACAATTTTCTAAATAAGGCTTTTAATATTAAGGTAGCTCATGAAGTATTCATCTTGCTTAAATATTTTCTTATTCTATTTTCTTAATTTTTTCACACTAAGCAATTAGTCACATACCAAATATATCTTTCCAGATGTTTACAAATGGAAATATTTATATCTTACTATATTTTGAAATATACAAGAAAATTCCTTGATCTTTTAAACTCCTGTCAGGGCTTAGCCTGCTGAAATAGTTATTTCAAGTCTTTCTTTGTTTTTTTGGATTCTAACTTTCTAAAAGTTAATTCTTAACAGTGAGCAAAGATATTTAGGCTTTTTAATCATTCCGATTATTAGCCAAAACACAGTTACACAAAGGTGGAAACAATAAACTTGCAAGTGTGCTAAGAGTGGCATTTGTTTATATTTGCTGTTTGTTTGGTTTGTGTTTTGTCACTATCTTATTCTTAGATTAGTAAAGCAAAGCAGATATAAATTTATCAGAGGGGCACCAGATCTAGAATCGTATAAATTATTTTCTCATAAATGCCTGAACATATATAAAATCAGTAGGAGTTAAATCCAAATTAAAACTTCCCCAAAGCACCTCTAGTTTCTAGTAAATATCCATGATAATTTTAAATTACCACTTTATATTTTTTTTATTAGACAGATTAGTTCTTATCAATAAATTGGTCATGAAAAGCTTTGGCATTGTAAAGGACCATCAGGGTTCACAATGTATTTCCTGCATTCTTGCCTCTTCAGCAGAGTTCCAAGATCTAGAGGAAAGCTCCTAAGAAAAATATCCCTATAGATTGTCCTTTCTACTTCTATCAGATGACATTTTTACATTCCCCAGAGTATCACTCAATTCTGGAAGCAATCTTGGCATCCTTGGGCTTCTGTAGTAGTTCTTATTTCCATAATTATTATGGCAAATGTATTAGAAGATACAAACTTTTCATCAGCTCCTTCAATTAGCTATATACTATATTGCTCTATCTTAGCTCTGCACTATATTGATCTTAAACTTCTCTTGTTATAGGTTTACTGTATTACAATTCTTGATACAGAAATGTTGTCTATTAGAAATAAATACTTTTCGGGGCGCCTGGGTGGCTCAGTTGGTTAAGCGACTGCCTTCGGCTCAGGTCATGATCCTGGAGTCCCGGGATCGAGTCCCACATCGGGCTCCCTGCTCAGCAGGGGGTCTGCTTCTCCCTCTGCCCTCTTCCCTCTCGTGCTCTCTGTCTCTCATTCTCTCTCTCTCAAATAAATAAATAAAATCTTAAAAAAAAAAAAAGAAAGAAATACTTTAAAGGTCAGGAAGGATTCCAGTAAGCTATACTTATGAGATACTAAAGTACAGGATTCTTATATTCAGGCAACAAACTCAAGGCAACGAAATTTGTATAACAATTTCAATTTGACAAAATTTGTTTCATCTTCATTTCCTTTTATGGCTGAAGGAACTGCCTCTTAGATCATTGAAATGGCCTATTTATGGCCCTATAGATACCGGGGAGGAGCTGAGATTTGAGGCAATGTCTTCTGGCTATTTTTATTACCAGAAAATTAAAGCATTTGTGAGAGAGGTACAAATATGGTGAATGGTGTTAATGAAGAGTTATTATCTACTCCATTGTCTTAGAAATTTCGTCTCAAAAACATTATCAACAGTAACAATGATAAGACCTTAACATGTTTAGAGTAAGATATAACTTCTTAATCTCTCTCATGAAGGATTCAAATTGATGATATGAGAATAAGCTTAGGCCAGTTTTCACAAATAATGGCTTACTGTCCAAGATTGAAAGACAGTATTCCAAGGATAGTATTAAATTAGCACCATGGCTCAGTGCACTGTTCAACTTTCAATTCATTGTCAAGTGAAATTGGTATAGTGTCAAAAACCATCAAAATCCTAACACAACAATTTCTCCCTGGAGAAACATACTGTAACTATTACAAGGCACTTTTAAGGTTTATTGATTTGGAGAAAGGAAGCACAGCTAGATGGGAGAGATGACAGAGATAAAGTACATTTTTCAGACAAGCATAATAAATATGCTTCCAAGTCAGGAATCATAAATATGGAAACAGAGCATCACTTAATTATCATATGTTCTGCTTTCACAGCTGTATTTGCACCAGATTATAAATATCCAAAAGACAAAGATACTGCTTTTCAAGATGTTACTACCAATATAATAATTGCTTTATCTCTGGTAGAAAAATAAGGATGATAGTTACAAAATCTAGGGACTCTGCAGATAAAGAACCATGAGAGAGCTAAAGGACTCTGCCTAATATCATGATCTTAACTTCAGCAGAATTTAGAAAGTTGACCAACCAACTTCCCATATTTGTTTTATCCCAATTTAGTATCTTCCTGCAATGCAGGACCTTTATAATGCATTTCTGGGTAAAGGTGACTCTTGGATTGATTTTTCCTGGGGTAGAATTATCAATATGATTATGTTTATTTACAGTACCAAAAATAGTGCCAACTGGGGTAAAGTGTGTTCTTAAATAATTTCTAGTAAGGATATGTTAATCTTTTTCATGCAGTTTAAATAGTGTCACTTCAACATTAATTGATCAAACTTGAATTCTACATTAAAACTGGCAAACAAAACAGTGACTTGAAGTCTGCCTTAATATATGCATAACCAGTTTCTAATTCAAGAATGTCCATAGTATATTTTTTGCTGTTTTAATATTAATGGGGGATGCTATTTTCTTTATAATAACTCTAAACAGATTATGTATGTACACTGATAATAATGCAGTGAATCTGCTTCATTATTTTACATATTAGTAAATTCAAATAAAAATAACATTATAAAACTATGAAGTATGAATAATGTGTCTAGTAAATTAAGGCAAATAATCTTTGAGGGTCTTCAATAAACATTTAAATTTTGTGAATGTAGCCATAACTTTTTATGTCATAAAAAGTAAGATTTAAGGCTCTTTGAAGATTTAAGATCTTCAAAGGGGATTGTGACCTTCATGTATTATTAACATTATTATTAATATTAGAGGCATTTCTACCCAATTCAGGCATAAGTAGACGATCCTGAATATCAACTGTATTATCTAGGTTGTTCTAAAAATTGTAGTTTATGTATGAAGACATAAAACAAAACAAAACAAAAAAATCAAATGATGAGGGAATTGTCTGTTTATATAAGACATAGCATTCTACATAATATTTAAATGATAAATGACTAGATTTGTAAAAGATGTTTAGTGCAACAGGTAGTATAAGAAAAATCCTGATATGAAAATAAATAACTTTCATATACTGCAAAGATTAGTCATAACTATATAATGGAAAATGCCTTCATTCACAATATATAGTCACAAAATAGTTGGAATAAACTTAGGAATAAAAGAATGGGTCATATGTGAAGAAAGCCATAAAACTATCAAATACCAAACTATGTAAAAAAGAAAAAAATAAATGAGAGGTTTAGCATATTAAGAAGAGAAAGTTTGAACATTTACAATATAAGTTCTTGAAAAATAATGCAATTACAACCCTAATCTTTAATTCTGTTTAAAAATTTGAAAAAGTTATCTTAAATTCCCTTTTTAAAAAATCAAAAAGAAAATAAAACAAAAAGGCCAGGAACAAGACAAGGATGTTCACTCTCACCACTACTATTTGACATAGTACTGGAAGTCCTAGCCATAGCAATTTGACAAGAAAAAGAAATAAGAGGCATACATATTAGAAAAGAAGAAGTTAAACTGTCACTATTTGCAGATGACATAATACTATATATAGAAAATCCTAGACTCCACCAAAAAACTACTAGAAGTAATAAATTCAGTAAAGTAGCAGGATACAAAATTAATACCTGAAAATCACTAGCATTTCTATACATTAATAATGAAGTAGTAGAAAGAGAATTTTTTTTTTTAAAGATTTTATTTATTTATTTGAGAGAGAGAGAATGAGAGACAGAGAGCATGAGAGGGAGGAGGGTCAGAGGGAGAAGCAGACTCCCTGCCGAGCAGGGAGCCCGATGCGGGACTCGATCCCGGGACTCCAGGATCATGACCTGAGCCGAAGGCAGTCGCTTAACCAACTGAGCCACCCAGGCGCCCTAGAAAGAGAAATTTTTAAAAAGTACTATTTACAATTGCACCAAAAAGAATAAAATATATAGGAATAAACTTACAAGGGGGAAAGGGCCTATACTCTAAAAATGACAAAACATTGCTCAAAGAAATGAAGATGACACAAAAAAATGAACAGATATTCCATGCTCATGGATTGGAGGAATTAATATTATTAAAATGTCAATATTATCCAAAGCAATCTACAGATTCAATGCAATTTCTATCAAAATACCAATAGCATTTTTCATAGAACTAGAATAAATAATACAAAAATCTGTATGAAACCACAGAAGGCCCCAAATGGCTAAAGCAGTATTGAAAAATAATAAAACTGGAGTTGTCACAATGCCAGATTTCAAGATATACTACAAATCTGTAGTAATCAAAACAGTATGGTACTAGCACTACAGACACTGGTAGTTGTGCTAGTACGTTTCTAGTCAGTTCCATTGATCCATGTGATACATGGATCAATGGAACTGACTAGAAACCCCAGAAATAATTCCATGATTATATGTTCAATTAATCTATAACAAAGGAGACGAGAACATATAATAGGCAAAACACAGTCTCTTCAATAAATGGAAAACTGGAAAGCTACATGTAAAAGAATGAGACTCACTTTCTAACACCATACACAAAAATAAACTCAAATGGACTAAAGATCTAAATATAAGACCTGCAACCATAAAACTTCTAAAAGAACAGATAGGCAGTAATCTCTTAGGCACTGACTTTAGCAATATACTTATGAATATATCTCCTCAGGCAAGGGAATCAAAAGCAAAAGGAAACTATTGGGACTAAACTAAAATAAAAAGCTTTTGCACACCAAAGGAAATCATCAACAAAACATAAAGACAACTTATTGACTGGGAGAAGATTTTTGCAAATGATATAGCCAATAAGGAATTAATATCCAAAATATATAAAGAACTTATACAACTCAATACCAAAAAAAAAAAAATCTGATTAAAAAAATGGGCAGAGGACTGAATAGACATTTTTCCAAAGAAGACATACAGATGGCCAACATGTACATGAAAAGATGTCAACATCAATAATCATCAGGGAAATTCAAATCGAATCCATAATGAGATAACACTTTACACCAGTTAGAATAGCTAAAAGCAAAAATACAAGAAATAATAAGCGTTTGCAAGGTTTTGGAGGAAGAAGAACACTTGTGCACTGTTAGTGGGAATGCAAATTGCTACAGCCACCATGGAAAGCAGTATGGAGGTTCTTCAAAACATTAAAAATAGGAATACCATATGATCCAATAATTCCATATTAATTCTTCCATACTGAAGAAAATGAAAACCCTAATTTGAAATGATATATGCACCCCTATGTTTATTGAAGCATTATTTACAATAGCCACAATGTGGAAGCAACCTAAGTGCTCATCAGTCAACAAATGCATAAGGAAAATATGTATGTCCATATGTGATGGGATATTACACAGGCATAGAAAAATGAGATCATGTCATTTGAGACAACATGAGACAATATGGATGGGCCTAGAGGGTATTATGCCAAGTGAAATAAGTTAGAGTGAGAAGGACAAATACCAAGTGATTCCACTTATATGTGGAATCTTAAAAAAGAAAAAAAGAAACAAAAAGCAGAATCAGACTATAAATACAGAGAATAAACTGATAGTTGCCAGAGTAGATGGGGTTGGAGGATAGGATGTTGGGCAAAATGGGTGAAGGGGAGAGGGAGACAGGCTTCCACTTATGGAATGAACAAGTCACAGGAATAAAAGTCACAGCATAAGGAATAGAGGCAATGATATTATAATAGTAATGAAATGGAACATATGGTAGTTACACTTGTGGCGAACATAGAATAATGTATAAACTTGTTAAATTATTAAGTTATACACCTGAAACTAATGTACCATTGTGTGTCTACTATACTCAAAAAAAAAAAAAAAAAAAAAGCCATAATCCCACAACACATTATAAAGACAGAATAAGCAGAAACTAATTTATGTTTTTGAAACTAATAGTATTAACATATGATTAAGAAAACAAAGTGTTAATTAGGAAATAAACAATTATTTAATAATTGATGTTAGCACTCTTTGGTTAGCCATTTAATTTTATTTTTTTTCTAAGGTATGTGAAAAAAAGTACACTGTATTCAAATAAATAGCTTTCCTCTATGTCACTATTAAATAATTTAAAAGTATATGAAATTAGAAAATTGACTTAACTCTTGTCACAAAAATATATAATGTATTTGAGGATAAAACTAGCAAAAACATGCAAAGCTTTATTAGATAAAATAATAATACTTTACTGAAGAGCCTAAAAGAGGTAAGAGGTGGAGAGACATGCCAAAACCCTGAGTCAAAAGACTAAAAATTCTGAAGATGCCAATTCACCCATATACATCCATATATTCAATGTACTTCTGAACAATACCACAATAGGAATTTGTGTGAAGATGATTATATTTGAAAAAGAAAGTGAAGGTAAATATCCTAAATAGTTTTCAAAAAGTAAACAGCGAAGGAGACATCTTTTCCAAGGATCAAAGTTTACTGTGAAATGATAGGAATTAAAAGAGCAAATAATTGCAATAAAGAAACAAGGGAACCCAGAAAATAATCCTACAAATTGACTGGTCTTTTTCTGAAAATTACTTAATGAAAAAGGTAGAATTGCAAGCCAGACCAGAAAAAAAAAAAACCAAAAACCAAAAAAACCTGTAAGGTATCCAATAAATGTTCTAATTATCAAACCATACAGAAAATTCCAGATGAGTTGAAAATTAAATTTAAATCCATGTAAAGTTGTTGTATAGTTTAATATACATAAATGTATATAAATATTAAGAGTATATAAATGAACACATTTGTTCAGATGGATATAATTTAGAAAAATAATTTTGGGGTGGAGAGGGCTTTATAAGTAAACACTAAACCTAAAAATCATAGAAAAGATAATAGATGTGGTGACATAAATAAATATCTATTGAGGGCACTATTATATTCAGTGTTGAAAGGTCTTCTACAAATCAATAAAAAAATTTAAAAAAAAAACCTACTCCCAGAATAAAATATGACATAGGCCAATATATTTATGTAAGTATGACCTAGCACAATTATTCAGGGTTAAATAAAGCAGCACTGAAATGCCAATGTTTTCACTCATATTAAAATATTAATCATAGGAAATAAATATGCTACTGCATTGTCAATATTATAAATTGAAATAGTCCTTTTAGTGAACAATTTAGCAGTGCTTAGTAAATTTAATTAGTTCAAATACATTGACCTAACAATTCCATTTCTAGCTATCTTTTTTTTTTTTTTAAAGATTTTATTTATTTATTCATGAGAGACGGAGAGAGAGAGAAGCAGAGGGAGAGAAGCAGGCTCCCAAGGAGCAGGGAGCCCGATGTGGAACTTGATCCCAGGACCCTGGGATCATGACCTGAGCCAAAGGCAGACGTTTAACCATCTGAGCCACCCAGGCACCCTCCATTTCTAGCTATCTTATAAAATTTCTATTCTGTACATAAACATATGAGTGTGTGTATATATATAGCATAATTTTAATTCTTGATATATATGAAAAAAATTGCAAAGAAACTATATTTCATTCATCAGTATGTATTAAATAAATCATAGTGAGTCCACACAGTAGCAGAAGACTAACAGAACCAAGGTTGATCTCTTTGTACTGACTTAGAATGAACTCCAAAGTATATTGGTAAGTAAGAAAGCAAATTAAAGAACAATATATAAAACATATGTTCATTTATGCTAATTAAAACAAACTTAAAAAATATAACTCTTTGTATTTTATTTCCTGGACCATGTTAGAAAAGAATAAACATCAAACTTTTAACTACAGTGTCTCTGGAAACAGAGGTGCCTGAAAAACATTAGGGATAATGGTATTGGCAAAATTGAATACTTAACTAACTATACTTACCTATTGTTTGAAATAAGAAGGCATTTAATTTTTATAAATTATATATATTTATATATTTTTATAAATTAATATATATTTATAATAAATTATAAATTAATTATAATTTTTATAAATATAAAAATATATAATAAAATATAATTTTATAAATCATAAAATTATAAATATATAATAAAATATAATTTTTATAAATCAAAAATTAAACATTTGATGAAAAATCTGTGATAAAATCATAAAATCTATAGTCAATTATACATATGTGTACCAAAACTAAAGAAAGAACTTTTGGGGCACCTGGCTCAGCAGGTTAAGCCTCCAACTCTTGGTTTCAGCTCAGGTCATGATCCCAGGATCATGGGATCCAGCACCGTGTCAGGCTCCGTGCTCAGTGGGGAGTCTGCTTGAGATTCTTTCCCTCTGCTCCTCCCCTTACTCATGCTCACTCTCTCTCTCTGTGTCTCTCTCTCTCTCAAATAAATACATAAGTCTTTTTTTTTTAAAAAAGAGAGAACTTTTTAAGTTTTATAAAAATTTTAGAAAATAAACAACAAAGGAATATATTGATAGATGGGAAAAATAAATTAAATAAATAATTTCTCATATTCAATAATAAAGAATTAAAAAGCAGATAATAAACTAAAAGTATGCTTGAGCCAAATACATTATAATAAAGGGTAACATTCTTTACAGATTTTTTTAAATAATTTTATTCCATTATGTTACGTTAGTCACCATACATTACATCATTAGTTTTTGATGTAGTGTTCCATGATTCATTGTTTGTGTATAACACTCAGTGCTCCATGCAGTACATGCCCTCCTTAATACCCATCATGAGGCTAACCCATCCCCCCACGCTTCTCCCCTCTAAAACCCTCAGTTTGTTTGTCAGAGTCCATGGTCTCTCATGGTTTGTCTCCCCCTCCTATACCCCCCCCCTTCAATTTTCCCTTCCTACTATCTTTTTTTTTTTTTTTTTAACATATAACGTATTATTTGTTTCAGAGGTACAGGTCTGTGATTCATCAGTCTTACACAATTCATAACGCTCACCATAGCACATATCCTCCCCAATGTCCATCACCCAGCCACATCCCTCACCACTACAGCAACCCTCAGTTTGTTTCCTGAGATTAAGAGTCTCTTATGGTTTGTCTTCCTCTCTGGTTTCATCTTGTTTCATTTTTTCCACCCTTCCCCTATGATCCTCTGTCTTGTTTCTCAAATTCCTCATATCAGTGAGATCATATGATACTTGTCTTCCTCTGACTGACTTATTTCGCTTAGCATAATACCCTCTAGTTCCATCCACGTCATTGCAAATGGCAAGATTTCATATATTTTTTTTTTTTGGATGGCTGCATAATATTCCATAGTGTATGTGTATGTGTATATATATATATATATATATATATACCACATCTTCTTTATCCATTCACCTGTTGATGGACATCTTGGCTCTTTCCATAGTTTAGCTATTGTGGACATCGCTTCTATAAACATTGGGGTGCACTACTCCTTCAGATCACTACATTTGTATCTTTGAGGTAAATACCCAGTAGTACAATTGCTGGATCATAGGGTAGCTCTATTTTCAACCTTTTGAGGAACCTCTCTACTGTTTTCCAGAGTGTAAAGGGTAACATTCTTTAAAGTAAGAATTTGTACAGAGAAATAAGACAATATGTAGTATCCAATTGGAAAGTAAATGAAAATCATAAAGAGAAAGATGATATGAAAAATATTAGTGGCCAAAATGTCATATGAGAAATATGCAATTTTAAACAATAAATATATTTTAAAGATGGAGGGGAAGGAATGGTCCCATTTATCCCCCATCCCAACAAAAATTACCTGAAAAGCCTGTGTCAAACAAACACCCTAGATTTACTCATATTGTTGCCTGGCAAGGGAAAGCACTGTTAAGAACAGAGTTGCAAACATCTGATAAAGGAGATGTTACAAAGTTTTGTCTTGTTTTGTGTTTTGTCATTGCTGCTCACAGAGATAAGACTAAGGTTAGAACTTGAGTGATTTGGGGAGATGAATTTTGGAAGAGTGATGGGGCACAAGTAGGATTTGGGTGAAACAGCCCAGGCCAAAGTCACTTTTAAGCTGTTGGACTTTTCAAACCAGTAGTTCTTTAGAACATCTTGTGATCTTGTTTCTCCAGAGCCAGTTATGGCCTCAGAGTGTTTTTGCAAATTTGTAGTCTATAAGTTTTCAGACTTTATTTCTCATCACTGACAGATATGATGTTGTGGGACAGATTGTGTGTGTTGAGATTTCTCAGGAAAGAGGTTTGTTAGAATGGCTATAGCAGACACTCTTTCCCTGCATCCACCTGAGTTAACCTGGAGCTGTGGACAATCCCCCATAACCTCAAAGCTTCCTACATGAAGCATCTGCCTTTATCTTCTCTACCTGAGCATGTTCTAGCTCACCATGTCCCCAGGACAAACCTCAACCAAGGGTGGTGGGAGCACCAGCCTCCAGCTTCTAGTGTGTAATTCAAAGCCAATGTCTACACTGTCTCAGTTTCTGGTCAGACTAGTTTGATTGCCACTCAAGATGTAAACATATCCTCATGACCATTCTAGGTCCTTATCCTATCCTGTATAACTGCACAGCCTTTATCATTATTCTTTTAATTATATATGATTATTATTTCTTGAATAATTTGGTCTTCCTATTTTACCTAAGCAAGTTAGTTCACTCTGTATCTCAATTTTTGAAACTTTAAAATAAAGTTTAATATGGTACCTATATCAGAGAGTTAGTATAAGGGTTAAATTAGTTTAAATAAAATGCTTAGATCTGTGTGTATTAACTACTACTATCAATTATTACAATAACTATCAGTATTATTACAACCATTATTATTATTGTGATTGTTATCATTCAAGTTCCCTGTATATATCTGTATTTGAAGAAAAAATTCTTCATTTCTTCAACCAAAAATATCATTCAATCTTTAACCATTCACTTTTAATAATTTTAAGAATTTGCTCAAAATATTCCCTTAAAAAATACCATATTTAATCTCAAGCCAATTAATTGTGATTTCCTCAATACATTAAGAATTTTTTGAAATATACAGAATAACAAACTTTTATCATATAATAAGTGCATACCTTGATGAATTATCCCCAAATGGCACATAACTGTGAACCTAATACCCAGATCAAGAAACAGAATATTGCCAACACCCTTCCTTGTGCCATTTTCTGTAACAACCTCCTCCAAGGGTAACCACTGTTCTAACTTTCAAAAGGATAGGTTCGTTTTGCCTGTTTTATACTTTGTCAATTAAATCATTGATATAAGTCATTCTTTTGTATCTGGCTTCTCTCATTCAATATTGTGGTTAGAAGATTTATCTAATCATCACTGCTTTCTAAAGCTATTGTTATCTTGTATCCCAAATATATTACATGTCTTTCAAGAGTCAGGTTTGAGACTTTTACTTGTATCCCCTCAACATACACCATACCTTGACAGATGCTCAGTAATACCTTCTTGAGTAAGTATTTTGGCTCATTGTTTTGTAAAACAATAATTCCTCACAAAGATTTTTCACCTTCTTACATTGCCACACTAACCTATTCTTCATGGTTCTCTCTTGTAAACTACCATTGCCAATGTCCCCAAATCTCCTACTCCCCTGCAAATATTTTTACATAATGATATATACTTAAATATGTTTATAAAAGAAAAATATAAAGAAATATTCAAAATTACACATTACACAAAATAGAGACAACCTGGCATGTAACAACTGGTATCATGCTCTTTTTGAGTTCTATATAAATTTTTACTTGGCCACAGATACCTCTACAATTTAATCAGGTTAACTCCTGGGTACCATTGAGTTACCTTTTGTGTCATCTCTCTCTTTTCCATTACTGGGTAAAATATGTAGGTCATCTTCTTTATTATCCACTCCACTCATCATTTTTAATTCAAATTTCCAGCTGGTTGATGAAGAGACATAGGACAAATGGTATTTTTTTAAAGCTACTCCTTATTGATGATTTTGCTTTTCTTTTTAGGACCACTTTAAAAGTGCATTCCAATTTTGGTTTGCAAACTTGATAAGTTTCTCATCAAGTTTTTATCCTACTGAACTTGAGAAAGGAAAATCAGGAAAAGCCAATGATAGGAGAAAAAAAAAAAAAAACTACAACAAAACAGACTATAGTTTTTAAAGAAATGGAAAACTAAAACCATGTGGCTGAAAGACAATTATTTCTTTTCATTCTTTTTTGCTCAAAGAAAAGATAGAAATGCCTGAAGTAGATTGAAGATACTTTAGTTTCCTGCAAACATAACAAATGCACCACTACCCACAAGTCTGTTATAGCACAGATGAAGAAGTTAGTTCATAGTGACAGGGGGAAAAAGCACCATTATGATTTCATAACTCTACTACCAAACTAACATTCTGCACACCTGGTGACTTGAAAATTTAAGGAAAGATAGGAAGAGCTTCTAAGAAGGAAACAGAAAAACTTCTGATTGCATGCAGGTGTAGAAACCCTACTATGAAAAACATGTGAATTTTCCAGTACAGAGTTCTTAGAGATTAGGTCATCATTACTTAAAGCATTTATAATATTGTAAAAGCCCCAAAACTTACTCAGGTACTTGAGGGAAAAAAAATCAAACACCTTCTTTTATTTATCTTACTGATTCTTTTAGCTTTACTTTGAAAATAATATGAATTTTGAGCTTTAAAATGAAATTAAAAAGTAGACTATGTTTTTCCTCTTGTTTATGAATTCTAAAACAATACTTTTTGTTAAGTTGAGGAATTGTTCATAGTTTCTATTTATATATACACCATATTGAATAATGTACAAATAGGAATATTTATTTGATTAATGAGGAAAAATCAATGTTTTGTGATTTTTTTTTTTTTTTGCTTATACCTAGATATTTCTACAATCTTAGGCACATTGACATCAAATGCCTTCTAAGAGTTATCCATATCAATGAAAATTTTACATGTTTATATTGGGCCTGATGTTCATGACAATTATTTCTTGTTTCTAATGTATTTATGCTCTTTATCTATATGAGGGCAACTGATACCTGTGTTCCTTGAGATAACTTTGAAATGCATACAGATTTGAACTTCAAGTAGCTGGAGTCATACTAAAAATTTATTTATTTATTTATAAAAATATGTTTTATTTCTAACCACTAGTAACAAATTATCAGAAAGAGAAATTAAGAAAATAATCCCATTTACAAGTGCACCGAAAGGATAAAACATCTAGGAATAAATTTAACCAAGGAGGTGAAAGACTTGTACTCTGAAAACTATAAGAAAATGATATAAGAAATTAAAGAAGACACAAATAAAAAGAAAGATATTTTAAACTTCTGGGGAAGACAGTGGAGTAGGAATACCTTAGCTCACCCCATCCAATGGATACACCTAGATAACACCCACACCAGGGTAAATAAACCAGAAAACAATCTGAGTTCTGGCAGAACAGACTCTCCACAGGTAAACGTAGAGAAGAGGCTGCATCAAAAGGGTTGGAAAGGTGGAGACGTGGCCAGGAACCAAACTGACACTGCAGAAGACTGCAGGACGGAGGGATATTGGAGGTACAGAAAAGGGAGAAGAACATAGTCCATACCAGGCATGCCAGGCATGGGAGACCCTCACTGGGAAGACAAATCCCCATAACATTTGGCTTTGAAAGCCAGAGGGGCTTAGCTTCATGAGTTCTTATAATCAATGGTGCTTAACAACTGGACCATTAAAAATCAGTAGGCTCTGCTCCAGAAGAACTGGAGGGTGATAGGAAACTGAGTCCCCACCCTTAAAGAGACAGCACAACAAACTGCCCCACTGAGATACAGTATAGAAACAGCAGTTTGAAAAATGTTTGGGTTATACCAGAAGGAGATATATTCCTAATCTCAGAACTTATGCTGGAGGAACTGGGATCTCTAGGAGTCTTCTCCAAGAACAAAAGAGCTGGCAGTTGCCATTTTCCTCACTTGGCCCCTGGCCTAGATACACAGACACCTGTAGGAACCAGCACAACCAGAACACTCTCTACTTAGATTGCTAATAATGCACCCTGCCCTCATGGTCTTCTGCAGACCTGCCCTTTCAAAATCAATCTTAGCAGGAGTTCTCCAAAGTGCCTCCAGTTTCCCTTCCACAGCTGACCTATGCAAACCCTGCTAAAACCTCATGTTCCATCCCCACACTCTCCTGAGTATCTACAGATCCAACACACCCTTGGTGGGAGTCTATCCAAAGCTGTGTCACAAGCATGCTAGTGAGCAGACAACCCAAACAGGGGCAGACACCATTCCAGGGTGACTCCTGCCCCAGGGAGGGGAAAATAATCACACAGAAAAGTTCAAACTGTGGCCCCAGCATGGAGTGAGGGCAGACATCTGATCTGACTGCAGGCCCTGCTCACCAATGAAAGCTTCTCAGAAGACAACACAGGGAGAGTACCCTGCAGTTTTGTGCTGCTGCATATCTGGAAAATGCCTACTTTGACCCAACTCAAGCCCAAGGTGACCCCAAACCAGTTCACTAAGAACACAAGGACAAAACCCTGCCCACAACAAGGAAAGAGAATCATTGCAGATGACTGGACTGAAGGCAAATGCACCTCAGCCACAGTAAGGTGCATGTAATATACATAGGAGATACCATGGGAGCACCAAATTCTGGTGAATAGGGGACATTGTGCTGCAGGGCAGTACAGGACCTCTTTTTCATTAGGCAACAGCTTTAAAGAGTAGGAGGCATAACTGACATTCCTAACACACAGAAATGGACACAAAGTCAAACAAAATGAGGAGACAGAAGAACATGTCCCAAATGAAAGAACAGGACAAAACCACAGCAAGAAAGATAAATAAAACAGAGGTATGTATTATGTCTGATAAAGAATTTCAAGTAATGGTCATAAAGATATTCACTGAACTAGAGAAAACAGTGGAGGACTACAGTGAGAACCTCAACTCTGATAGAAAACATAAAAAAGAACCAATCAGAGATGAAGAACGCAATAAGTGAAATTAAAAATACATTAGAGGGAAATAATAGTAGACTGAGGAAACAGAAGAATGAATGCGTGACCTAGAGGACAGAGTAATGGAAAGCTAATGAAGCCAAACAGAACAAAAAGGAAAAATAATAATAATAAATAAAAATAGATGTCAAGAACTCAGTGGCTCTATCAAGCATCATAACATTGGCATTACAGGCACCCTAGAAAGAGAAGAGAGAGGAAAGAGGGCAGAAAATGTATATGAAGAAATAATAGCTGAAAAATTCCTGAATATGGGGAATGAAACAGAAATCCAGATCCAGGAGGCAAAGACAGCCCACCCAAAAACCAATCCAAGGAAGTCCACACCAAGACACATAGTAATTAAAATGGCAAAAACTACTGATAAAGAGAAATATTAAAATCAGTAGGGGGGGCGCCTGGGTGGCTCAGTTGGTTGAGCAACTGCCCTTCCCCCTCTCGTGCTTGCTCTCTCTCTCAAATAAATGATAATAATAATAAAGTCTTTAAAATCAGTAAGAGGAAAGAAAATAGTTACATATGAGGGAAACCTGATAAGGCTATCAGCTGATTTTTCAGCAGAAACTTTTCAGGGCTGAAGAAAGTGGCATGATACATTCAAAGTTCTGACAGAAGAAACATGCAGCCAAGAATACCCTATTCAGCAAGGCTATCATTCAGAATACAAGGAGAGATAAAGAGTTTCTCAGACCAACAAAAGCTAAAGAAATTCCTCACCACTAAGCCAACCTTACAAGAAATAGTAAAGGGGATTCTTTGAGTGGAAAGGGAAGACCATAAGCAGGAATAAGAAAAGTAGGAAGCATAAAATCAGTAAAATTGAGCATATCTATAAAAATCAGTCAAGGGATTCACAAAATAAAAGGATATAAAGTATGACTTTATATAGCTAAAACATGTTAGGGGGAAAGGAGTAAAAATTTAGTGCTTATAGAATGTGTTCCAACTTAAGTGACCAACAGCTTAATACAGATTGCTATATTCATAAGATATTATATAGAAACCTAATGAGAGCCACAAATCAAAGGCCAATAATAGATTTGCAAAAAGTAAAGAGAAAAGAATCCAACTATATCACTAAACAAAGCTGGCAAAACATGAGAGAAGAGAGCAAGAGAAGAAAGGACAGAAAAGAACTACAAAAACAACCACAAAACAAGTAACAAAATGGCAGTAAGTGCATACTTACCAATAATTACTTTGAATATAAATGTACTAAATGCTCCAATCAAAAGACAAAGAGTGATGGAATGGATAAAAAAAAGCAAGACCATCTATATGCTGCCTACAAGAGACTCATTTCAGACCTAAAGACACATGCAGATTGAAAGGGAAGGGATGAAAAAGCATTTATCATGCAAATGGAAGCAAAAGAGGGCTGGGGAAGCAATACTTACATCATACAAAATAGACTTTAAAGCAAAGACTATAACAAGAAACAAAGAAAGATACTACATAATCATAAAGGGAACAGTACAACAATAAGATATAATGATTGTAAATATTTATTAACCCAACATGAGAGCATCTAAGTACATAAAGCAGCTGTTAATAAACATAAAGGAAGTAGTCAATAATAATACAATAATAGTAAGGGACATTAATATTCTACTTATATCTTACAGATAAGAGACAGATCATCCAAACACGAAATCAACAAGGAAACGGTGGCTTTGAATGACATATATTCAGAACATTCCATCCTAAAAAAGCAGAATACACATTCTTTTCAAGTGTACATGGAACATTCTCTGGACTAGATCACATACTAAGCCACAAAACAAGTCTCAACAAATTCAAAAAGATCAAAGTCATAGAATGCATCTTTTCTGACCACAATGCTATGAAACTAAAAATCAACCACAAGAAAAAATCTGGAAATAGCACAAATACAGGGAGGTTAAATAATATGCTAATAAACAATGAATAGGTCAATTAAGAAATCAAAAAGGAAATCAAAACATACATGGAAACAAATGAAAATGAGAACACAACAGTCCAAAATTTGGGAGTTGCAGCAAAAGCTGTTCTAAGAGTGAAGTCCAAGCCATACAGACTTATTTCAAGAGATAAGAAAAGTCTCAAATAAACAACCTAACTTTATACCTAAAGGAGCTAAAATTAGAAGAATAACCAAAACCCAAGGTCAGTAGAAGGAAGGAAATAGTAAAGATTAGGGCAGAAATAAAATAGAAACAAAAAACAGTAGAATAGATCAATGAAACCAGGAACTGGTTCTTTGAAAAGATCAACAAATTGATAAACCTTTATCCAGACCCATAAAAAAAAGAGTATTCAAATAAACAAAATCAAGAATGAAAGAAGAGAAATAATAACTAACACTACAGAAATACAAAAGATTATAAGATTCCACTATGAAAAATTATATGCCAACAAATGGACAACCTAGAAGAAATGGACAAATTCCTAGAAACATATAACCTCCTGAAACTGAATTGGGAAGAAATAGAAAATTTGAACAGAGTGATTACCAACAATGAAATTAAATCAGTATTCAAAAAACTCCTAACAAACAAAGGACCAAGAACAGATGGCTTCATGGGTGAATTCTACCAAACCCTTAAAGAAGAATTAAATACCTATTCTTCTCAAACTATGCCAAAAAAATAGAAAAGGAAGGAAAGCTTCTAAATTCATCCTATGAGGCCAGCATTATCCTGATACCAAAACCAGATAAGACACTACAAAAAAAGAGAACTACAGGCCAATGTCTCTGAGGAACATAGACATAAAAATCCTCAGCAAAATATTAGCAAATCAAATCTAACAATATATTTTAAAAAAATCATTCACCATGACCAAGTGGAATTTATTCCTGGCATGCAAGGGTGACCCAATATTCACAAATAAGCCTACATGACACATCACATCAACAAAAGAAAGGATAAAAACCATATAATCCTTTCAAAAGATGCAGAAAAAGCATTTGACAAAATACAACATCCATTCATGATAAAAACACTCAACAAAGTAGATATAGAGGGAACATACCTCAACATAATAAAGGCTATATTTGAAAAACCCATAGCTAAAATCATACTCAATTTTGAATAACTAAGAACTTTTCCCTTAAGATCAGGAACAAGACAAGGATGTCCACTCTCACCACTTTCATTCAACATAGTTCTGGAAGTCCTAGCATCAGCAAACAGACAACAAAAAGAAATAAAAGGCATCCAAATTGGTAACGAAGAAGTAAAATTTTAACTATTTGTGGATGACATACTATATATAGAAAACCCTAAAGATTCTACCACAGAACTGCTAGAACTGATAAGTTAATTCAGAAATGTTGCAGGATACAAAATAAATGTACAGATAACCATTGCATTTCTATACACTAATAATGAAGTATCAGAAAGAGAAATTAAGAAAAAAATTCCATTTACTCTCCCACCAAAAAAACCAAAAAAAACTAGGAATGAACTTAACCAAGGAAGTAAAAGACCTATATTCCGAAAACCATAAAACATTAATTAAAGAAATTGAAAATGAGACAAGCAAATGGAACGGTATTCCATGTTCCTGGAATGGGAGAACCTATATTGTTAAAATATACATACTACCCAAAGCAATCTACAGATTCAATGCAATCCTTATCAAAATATCAACAACATTTTTCACAGAATTGGAACTAATAATCCTAAAATTTGCATTGAACCACAGAAAAAAAAAAAAGTCCAAATAGACCAGGCAGCCTTGAAAAAAAAAAAAGAACAAATTAGAGGTATCACAATACCAATTTTCAAGAAATACTTACCAAGCTGTAGTATTCCAGTATATGGCACTGGCACAAAAATAGGCACATACATGAATGGAACAGAATAGAGAGTCCAGAAATATACTCACTATTCATGGTCAATTAATCTACAACAAAGGAGGCAATAATATGCAATAGGAAAAAGTCTCTTCAACAAATGATGCTGGGAAAACTGGACACCTACATGCAAAAGAATGAAACTGGACTACTTTCTCACACCATATACAAAGATAAACTCAAAATGGATTAATGACTTAAATGTAAGTCTTGAAACCATAAAAATCCTAGAAAAGCTAACGGGTGGCAATTTCTCTGACATAGGCCATAGCAACATTTTTCTAGATATGTCTGCTAAGGCAGGGGAAATCAAAACAAAAATAAACTACTGCACATCAAAGGAAACAATTAACAAAATTAAAAGACAACTTACTGAATGGGAAAAGAAATAATTCCACTATCAGGGATTTACCCAAAGAATATGAAAACACTAATTCAAAAAGATATCTGTATCCCAATGTTTATCACAGCATTATTTACAATAGCCAAATTATGGAAGTAACACAAGTGTCCATAGATAGATGAATGAATAGAGAAGATGTGGAATATATATATACAGTGGAATATTACACATCCATAAAAAATAATGAAATCTTGCCATTTGCAACAGCGTGGATGGATCTAGAGAGTATTATGCTAAGTGAAATAAATCAGTAAGAGAAAGACAAAGACCATATGATTTCACTCATATGTGGAATTTCAGAAACAAAACAAATGAACAAAGGGAAAAAGAGACCAACAATAACAACAACAAAAAACAGACTCCTAAATAGAGAGAGCAAACTGGCGAACATCAGAGAGTGGATGAGTGGTAGCATAGGTAAAATAGGTGAAAGGGATTAAGAGTGTATTTATGGTGATAAGCACTAAGTAATGTACAGAATTGTTCAATCACTGTATTGTATACCTGAAAGTAGTTTAACACTGTATGCTAAGTATACTGGAATAAAAAAAGGAAATATATTTTATGCTCATGGGTGGGGAAAATAAATATTGTTAAAATGTCCATATTACCCAAAGCAATGTACAGTTTCAATGTGATTCCTATCAAAATTACAATGGCATTTTTCACAGAATTAGAACAAATAATTCTAAAACTTATATGGAAACAAAAAAGACCCTGAATACCCAAAGCAATCTGGAGAAAGAACAGAGCCCAAGGTATCACACTCCCTAATTTCAAACTATACTACAAAGCTGTAATAATCAAAACAGTATGGTATTGGCATTAAAAACAGATAGATCAGTGGAGCAAAAGAGGGCTCAGAAATAAGCCCATGTATATACAGGCAATTAATTTCCAACAAAAGACTCAAGAATATACACTGGGGAAAGGACATTCTCTTCAATAAATGGTGTTGGGGAAACTGGACAGCTACATACAAAAGAATGAATTGGACCACTATTTTATACCGTATACAAAAATTAACTTAAAAAGATTAAAGACTTGGGACACCTGGGTGGCTCAGTTGGTTAAGCATCTGCCTTCAGCTCCGGTCATGATCCCAGGGTCCTGGGATTGAGTCCCTTGTCAGGCTCCTTGCTCAGTGGGGGGTCTGCTTCTCCTTCTCCCTCTGCCCCTCCCCCACTCGTGCTTTCTCTCTCTCACGCTTGTTCTCTTTCTGACAAATAAATAAATAAAATCTTAAAAAAAAAAAAAAGATTAAAGACTTGAGTGTAAAACCTGAAACCACAAAACTCCTGGAAGAAAACAGGCAGTGGGCTCCTTGACACCAGTTTTAGTGATGTCTTTTTGCATCTGATTTCAAAGACAAGGGCAACAAAAGAAAAATAAACACATGGGACTACATCAAATTAAAAAGCTTCTGTGTAGCTAAGGAAACTATCAACAAAATGAAGAAACAACCTACTAAATGGGAGAGTATATTTGTAAGTCATATATCCAATAAGGGGTTAGTATCCAAAATATGTAATCCAAAATACATAGATAACTCATACAACTCAATAACAACAGTAACAACATAAAAGTGATTGATAAATGGGCAGAGGATCTGGACGGATATTTTTCCAAAGAAGATATACAGATTAGTAACAAACACGTGAAAAAATGCTCAACATCATTAATCAACAATGAAATCACCTCACACCTGTCAAAATGGCTATTCTCAAAAAGACAAGAAATAACAGGCATTGATGAGGATGTGGAGAAAGGGGAACCTTCCTGCACTGTTGGTAGGAGTGTGAAAAAAGTATGGCGGCTCCTCAAAAAATTAAAAATATAACTACCATATGATCCAGAAATTCTTTTTTTTTTTTTTAAAGATTTTATTTATTTATTTGAGACAGAGAGAATGAGAGAGAGAGAGCACATGAGAGGGGGGAGGGTGAGAGGGAGAAGCAGGGAGCCCGATGCGGGACTCGATCCAGGGACTCCAGGATCATGACCTGAGCCGAAAGCAGTCGCTTAACCAACTGAGCCACCCAGGCGCCCTGATCCAGAAATTCTAATATTGGGTATCTATCTGAAGAAAATAAAAACACTAATTTGAGAAGATAGATGCTGCCCTATGTTCATTGCAGTATTATTTACAGTAGCCAAGTTGTACAAACAACCTAAGTGTCCATTGATGGATAAAAAAAAATTGTTATGTATGTAAATACAATAGAATATTACTCATCCATAAAAAAGAATGAAATCTTGCCATCTGCAACCACATGGATGGACTTTGAGGGTATTATGCTAAGTTAAAGTCAGTCACAGAAAGACAAACACTGCCTGGTTTCTAAAATCTAAAGGACAGTGCAAATAAACAAACAAAATAAAACAAAACCCAGACTCATAGATACAGAGAACCAATTGGTGGTTGCAGGAGACAGATTGCCAGAGGTAAGAGGATTGAGGAAAGTGAAATGGGTGAAGGAAATCAAGAACTACAATCTTGGGGGGGCGGAGCAAGATGGCAGAGGAGTAGGAGACCTGGATTTCATCTCCTCTCAGGAATTCAGCTGGATAGGATCAAACCATTCTGAACACCTACAAACTCAACAGGAGATCGAAGAAAAGAATAGCAACAACTCTCTTATCAGAAAAGTGACCACTTTCTGGAAGGTAGGACGTGCGGAGAAGTGAATCCGAGGTGATATTCGGGAGGATAGACGGCGGGGGAGGGGCCTCCGTCGGCCGCTTCTGGCAACTGATAGAACCACGGAGCACAAAATCGGAACTTTTAAAAGTCTGCTCCGCTGAGGGACGTCACTCTGGTGGCTAAGCGGGGGGTGGAACCCTCCGGGACAGTGGGGTCTCAGGACCCTCGGGGTCACAGAAAGACCGGGGGTGCCTGAGTGCGGCAGAGCTCCCAGGCAACGGAGCAGGGAAGCCGGCTGCAGAGACAGAGCCGGGGCGCAGAACTCAGCTCGGGGTTGCCATAAACCGTGATCCGCGGCACAGTCGGGCCCCTGCTCCTCCAGCAGGGACCCCACAAGCGGCAGATCCGGGGAGACTCACCTTCCTCCCCCGGGAGGAGCAGCGTGGAAGTGCACCACAGGGATCTGCTGGGTTTGGAGACTCCACCCGGGGTCGGGTGCCAGAGAGAGAAATCCGCAGTCATAGGCCGGGTGAGCACGGAGTGCGGCCCGAGACCGGGGAGACGGGAGTGACTGACGGCTTTTCTCTGGGGGCTCAATGAGGAGCAGGGCCCCGAGTTCTCGGCTCCTCCGGGGCGGAGATTGGGAGGCCGCCATCTTCACTCTCCGCCTCCAAAGCTGTAAGGAAAGCTCGCAGGGAACAAAAGCCCCGGAGAGCAACCCGAGCAGATTGCTTAGCCGGGAGGGGGCAAGGGCGGGGCAGTTCCGCCTCCGGCAGAGACACTTGGAAACCACGGCAACAGGCCCCTCCCAGAAGATCAGCGAGAACAGCCAGCCAAGACCAAGTTCACCGATCAATGAGAACGGCAGAACTCCAGCGCTAGGGGAATACTGCACATAGAATTCATGGCTTTTTTTTACCATGATTCTTTAGTCTTTCAAAGTTAATTTTTTTTTTAACTGTCTTTTTTTTTTTTTAATTTTTCTTTTTCCCTTTTTCAACCAACATCTTATCAATCCCTTTTTTAAAAAACATTTTTATTTTTCATTTTTAGAGTCATATTCTATCCCTTCATAGTAGTTACCCGTATTTTTGGCATATATATATAAGTTCTTCTCTCTTTAAAATTTTGAGATAGTTTCTTCTAACAGATTAAAATATACCCTAAATCTCTAGTATATGGTATTTTCTATTCCCCTGCCTGATCACATTCTCTCCCTTTATTTTCTTTTTTCTTTTTTTAAATCCTCTTCTTTCTTTTTTCAAACAACTTCTTATCAATTCCTTTTATAAAATTTTTAATAATTTCCATCTTTACAGTCATATTCCATCCCTTCATCATATCAACCCTTACTTTTGTACATATACAAGTTTTTCTTTCTTTAAAATTTTGGGAGGCACTTTCTTCTAAAAGACCAAAATACACCCGAAATCTAGTGTGTGGCACTGATCTATATACCAGCCTGATCATATTTGATCACATTCTGGTTTTTTTTTTTTGTTGTTGTTGTTGTTTTGTTTTGTTTGTTTTTATCTTTATCTTTTTCTTTTTTTCTCTCTTTCCATTTCTTTTGCCACTGCTTCAGGTCTTTTCTGATTTGTTTAGAGTATATTTTCTGGGGACGTTGTTACTCTGCTAGCATTTTGTCCTCTCATTAACCTATTCTCTGCACAAAATGACAAGATGGAAAAAATCACCTCAACAAAAAGAACAAGAGGTAGTACCGACTGCCAGGGACCTACTCAATACGGACATTAGTACGATGTCAGATCTAGAGTTCAGAATCATCACTTTAAAGATACTAGTTGGGCTTGAGAAAAGCATGGAAGTTATTAGAGAAACCCTTTCTGGAGAAGTAAAAGACCTAAAATCTAACCAAGTAGAAATCAAAAAGGCTATTAATGAGGTGCAATCAAAAATGGGGGTGCTAACTGCTAGGATAAATGAGGCAGAAGAGAGAATCAGTAATATAGAAGACCAAATGATGGAAAATAAAGAAGCTGAGAAAAAGAGAGATAAACAACTACTGGATCACGAGGGCAGAATTCGAGAGATAAGCGATACCATAAGACGAAACAACATTAGAATAATTGGGATCCCAGAAGAAGAAGAAAGAGAGAGAAGGGCAGAAGGTATAATGGAGCAAATTATAGCAGAGAACTTCCCTAATTTGGGGAAGGAAACAGGCATCAAAATCCAGGAAGCACAGAGAACCCCTCTCAAAATCAATAAAAATAGGTCAACACGCCAACATCTAATAGTAAAACTTACGAGTCTCATAGACAAAGAGAAAATCCTGAAAGCAGCTCGGGAGAAGAGATATGTAGGGTAGAAACACTAGATTGACAACAGACCTATCCACAGAGACCTGGCAGGCCAGAAAGGACTGGCATGATCTATTCAGAGCACTAAATGAGAAAAATATGCAGCCAAGAATACTCTATCCAGCTAGGCTGTCATTGAAAATAGAAGGAGAGATAAAAAGCTTCCAGGACAAACAAAAACTAAAGGAATTTGCAAACACAAAACCAGCCCTACAAGAAATCTTGAAAGGGGTCCTTTAAGCAAAGAGAGAGCCTAAAAGCAACATAGACCAGAAAGGAACACAGACAATATATGGTAACAGTCACCTTACAGGCAATGCAATGGCACTAAATTCCTATCTTTCAACAGTTACCCTGAATGTAAATGGGCTAAATGCCCTAATCAAAAGACACAGGCTATCAGACTGGATTAAAAAACAAGACCCATCGATATGCTGTCTGTAAGAGACTCATTTTAGACCGAAAGACACCCGCAGATTGAAAGTGAGGGGGTGGAAAACCATTTACCATGCTAATGGACACCAAAAGAAAGCTGGGGTGGCAATCCTTATATCAGACAAATTAGATTTTAAACCAAAAACTGTAATAAGAGATGAGGAAGGACATTATATCCTACTTAAAGGATCTATCCAACAAGAAGATCTAACAATTGTAAATATCTATGCCCCTAACATGGGAGCAGCCAATTATATAAGGCAATTAATAACAAAAGCAAAGAAACACATCGACAAAAATACAATAATAGTGGGGGACTTTAACAACCCCCTCACTGAAATGGACAGATCGTCTAAGCAAAAGATCAACAAGGAAATAAAGACTTTAAATGACACACTGGACCAAATGGACTTCACAGACATATTCAGAACATTCCATCCCAAAGCAACAGAATACACATTCTTCTCTAGTGCCCATGGAACATTCTCCAGAATAGATCACATCCTAGATCATAAATCAGGTCTCAACTGGTACCAAAACATTGGGATCATTCCCTGCCTATTTTCACACCACAATGCTTTGAAACTAGAACTCAATCACAAGAGGAAAGTTGGAAAGAACTCAAATACATGGAGGCTAAAGAGCATCCTACTGAAGAATGAATGGGTCAACCAGGAAATTAAAGAAGAATTAAAAAAATACATGGAAACCAATGAAAATGAAAACACAACTATTCAAAATCTTTGGGATGCAGCAAAGGCAGTCCTAAGAGGAAAGTATATAGCAATACAAGCCTTTCTCAAGAAACAAGAAAGGTCTCAAGTACACAACCTAACCCTACACCTAAAGGAGCTGGAGAAAGAACAGCAAATAAAGCCTAAACCCAGCCTGAGAAGAGAAATAATAAAGATCAGAGCAGAAATCAATGAAATAGAAACTAAAAGAACAGTAGAACAGATCAATGAAACTAGGAGCTGGTTCTTTGAAAGAATTAACAAGATTGATAAACCCCTGGCCAGACTTATCAAAAAGAAAAGAGAAATGACCCAAATCAACAAAATCATGAATGAAAGAGGAGAGATCACAACCAACATCAAAGAAATACAAGCAATCATAAGAACATATTATGAGCAACTCTATGCCAGCAAATTAGATAACCTGGAAGAAATGAATGCATTCCTAGAGATGTATCAACTACCAAAACTGAACCAGGAAGAAATAGAAAACCTGAACAGACCTATAACCACTAAGGAAATTGAAGCAGTCATCAAAAATCTCCCAAAAAACAAAAGCCCAGGGCCAGATGGCTTCCCAGGGGAATTCTACCAAACATTTAAAGAAGAATTAATGCCTATTCTTCTGAAACTGTTCCAAAAAATAGAAATGGAAGGAAATCTTCCAAACTCATTTTATGAGGCCACCATTACCTTGATCCCAAAACCAGACAAAGATCCCATCAAAAAGGAGAATTACAGACCAATATCCCTGATGAACTTGGATGCAAAAATTCTCACCAAAATACTAGCCAATAGGATCCAACAGTACATTAAAAGGATTATTCACCATGACCAAGTGGGATTTATCCCTGGGCTGCAAGGTTGGTTCAATATCCGCAAATCAATCAATGTGATACAATACATTAACAAAAGAAAGAACAAGAATCATATGATCCTATCAATAGATGCAGAAAAAGCATTTGACAAAGTACAGCATCCTTTCTTGTTCAAAACTCTTCAGAGTATAAGGTTAGAGGGTACATACCTCAATATCATAAAAGCCATCTATGAAAAACCCACAGCAAATATCATTCTCAATGGGGAAACTGAAAACTTTTCCTCTAAGGTCAGGAACACGACAGGGATGTCCACTATCACCACTGCTATTCAATATCGTGTTAGAAGTTCTAGCCACAGCAATCAGGCAACAAAAAGAAATAAAAGGCATCCGAATCGGCAAAGAAGAAGTCAAACTCTCACTGTTTGCAGATGATATGATACTTTATGTGGAAAACCCAAAAGACTCCACCCCAAAACTGCTAGAACTCATACAGGAATTCAGTGAAATGGCAGGATATAAAATCAATGCACAGAAGTCAGTGGCATTCCTATACACCAACAACAAGACAGAAGAAAGAGAAATTAAGGAGTCGATCCCATTTACAATGGCACCCAAAACCATAAGATACCTATGAATAAATCTAACCAAAGAGACAAAGGATCTGTACTCAGAAAACTATAAAATACTCATGAAAGAAATTGAGAAAGACACAAAGAAATGGAAAAACGTTCCATGCTCATGGATTGGAAGAACAAATATTGTGAAGATGTCAATGCTACCTAAAGCAATCTACACATTCAATGCAATCCCCATCAAAATACCATCCACTTTTTTCAAAGAAATGGAACAAATAATCCTAAAGTTTGTATGGACCCAGAAAAGACCCCGCATAGCCAGAGGAATGTTGAAAAAGAAAAGCCGAGCCGGCGGCATCACAATTCCAGACTTCCAGCTCTATTACAAAGCTGTCATCATCAAGACAGCATGGTACTGGCACAAAAACAGACACATAGATCAATGGAACAGAATAGAGAGTCCAAAAATGGACCCTCAACTCTATGGTCAACTCATCTTTGACAAAGCAGGAAAGAATGTCCAATGGAACAAAGACAGTCTCTTCAACAAATGGTGTTGGGAAAATTGGACAGCCACATGCAGAAGAATGAAACTGGACCCTTTCCTTACACCACACACAAAAATAGACTCCAAATGGTTGAAAGACCTCAATGTGAGACAGGAGTCCATCAAAATCCTAAAGGAGAACACAGGCAGCAACCTCTTTGACCTCAGCTGAAGCAACTTCTTCCTAGAAACATTGCCAAACGCAAGGGAAGCAAGTGCAAAAATGAACTATTGGGACTTCATCAAGATAAAAAGCTTTTGCCCAGCAAAGGAAACAGTCAACAAAACCAAAAGACAACCGACAGAATGGGAGAAGATATTTGCAAATGACATATCAGATAAAGGGCTAGTATCCAAAATCTATAAAGAATTCATCAAACTCAACACCCAAAGAACAAAGAATCCAATCAAGAAATGGGCAGTAGACATGAACAGACATTTTTCCAAAGAAGACATTCAAATGGCCAACAGACACATGAAAAAGTGCTCAATATCGCTCGGCATCAGGGAAATCCACATCAAAACCTCAATGAGATACCACCTCACACCAGTCAGAATGGCTAAAATTAACGTCAGGAAACGACAGATGTTGGCGGGGATGCGGAGAAAGGGGAGCCCTCCTACACTGTTGGTGGGAATGCAAGCTGGTGCAGGCACTCTGGAAAACAGTATGGAGGTTCCTCAAAAAGTTGAAAATAGAGCTACCATATGATCCAGCAATTGCACTACTGGGTATTTACCCCAAAGATACAAAAGTAGGGATCCGAAAGGGTACGTGCACCCCAGTGTTTATAGCAGTAATGTCCACAATAGCCAAACTGTGGAAAGAGCCAAGATGTCCATTGACAGATGAATGGATAAAGAAGAAGTGGTATATATATACAATGGAATATTATGCAGCCATCAAAAGGAATGAGATCTTGCCATTTGCAATGACGTGGATGGAACTGGAGGGTATTATGTTGAGTGAAATAAGTCAAACAGAGAAAGACATGTATCATATGATCTCACTGATATGAGGAATTCTTAATTGCAGGAAACAAACTGAGGGTTGCTGGAGTGGGGGGTGGGGTGGGAGGGATGGGGTGACTGGGTGATAGACACTGGGGAGGATATGTGCTCTGGTAAGCGCTCTGAATTGTGCAAGACTGTTGAATCTCAGATCTGTACCTCTGAAACAAATAATGCAATATATGTTACGAAAAAAAAAAAAAGAAGAAGGTAGCGGGAGGGGAAGAATGAATCGGGGGAAATCAGAAGGGTAGACGAACCATGAGAGATGATGGACTCTGAAAAACAAACTGAGGGTTCTAGAGGGGAGGGGGGTGGGAGGATGGGTTAGCCTGGTGGTGGGTATTGAGCAGGGCACATTCTGCATGGAGCACTGGGTGTTATGCACAAACAATGAATCATGGAACACTTCATCTAAAACTAATGATGTAATGTATGGGGGTTAACATAAGAATAAAAAAAAAGAACTACAATCTTATGGTTGTAAAATAAATAAGTCATGTGGATATAATGTACAGCATGGGAAATATAGTCAATAATACTGTGTTTGGTGATAGATGGTAACTAGACTTACTGTCTAGTTGATCATTCTTCAATGTATACAAATGTCAAATCACTATGTCGTATACCTGAAACTAATAAAATATTGTATGTCATTTATATCTCAATAAAAAATAAAATAGTCATCACTTTCCTCAAAACTACTCTGCTAACTCTGTCACTGTTACTTTTATAAAAAGTTGTCTTTTAAGTCACAGAGTATATTGAAACCAGAGGTCTTCCCTAAGTGCCTGCCACAAAACTTGTAAATGTAAGAATTTTTTCTCTTTCTTGGTAGGATGGAAGATGCATTTCTCTAGCCCCAGGTAAATCCCTGTAATAGTACTCTAGATCTCACCTAAACTTATCCTTCTTAATGACTTTGCTCTACCTTTTATTTCATCTGATAACTATAATCAACCTCATCTTTTTGTTAGTTTCATTTCATCCACATTTAAATAATCTCAAGGGTTTTCTAATCACTAAAAAGTTGAAAAACTATCTTCCTCAACTCCCATTAGCTAATCTCCAATCCCCTCCTTTCCTTCATATGTTTAAAGAGCTGTTTGTATAACTGTTCTTCATTTTTTCACTCCCCATTCACTCTGCAGTGCATTGAAATCTGGCATTTGCCCCCATGAATATAGTAAACATCTCTCAACAAGAATGTCTTCATCTATAGCTTAACTGAGTGTGTGTGTGTGTGTGTGTATGCATGCATGCATGCATGCAATTATCTTATTTGGTATCTCACATGCATTTAATATTATTATATTACTGATCATTTCATCTTTGGAACACTTTCTTCCTTTCTTTAGTTTCCATAGCCATGCTCTTCTGGAAATCTACCTGTCTCTAGTTCTGTCATCTTTGTCTTCTTATAAGCTTTTCCCTTTATATCTAACATTTTCTTCTTCATTAAATATTTAATGCTTATGGGCAATTATTTTTAAGAATAATAAAAAATCAGGTACTTACTACAAATCTTTGTCAACCCTCAACATTTTATTTCTTTTTCAAAAAAAAAGAATTAAAACATATATATACCCTTGAACTGTCTTGTGTACCCCGCTTTTATCCCATTTCTTTAACTTTCTATCTACTCTTCAACAACATGCTTTCTTAAATCAGTGTTTTATTTTTGAATTTTATCATATTTAAAGATTTTATGTGTGCTTGAAAATAATGTACATTCCTATTCGTGGATACGACCATTCGATCAACCTTGTGCTGTGTTGTGTTCAAAATTTCTGTATTCATATTAATTATATTCTTTTTGATATATCAGTTTCTGAAAGAATAAAATTATCTCCCAGATATTGTTGTTTATAAATTTCTCCTTATATTTATTCAAGTCTGTTTTACATAATGAATAGCTCTATTTGAGCACTTAGAATTTTTCCATCCAATATCTGGTATGCTTAAAATAAATTGTAAGACCCTTGATGATTTACTCCTAGGTTATCTTTCTAGCTTCATCTCATGCCTCTTACAACTCATAATGTATATACCAGCATATATAACTAATGTCATTTTCTCAGACTTATGTACTTCTGAAAATTCTTTCCCTTTTATGTAGATTAGAACATACCTTACCATCACTATTTACATATTGTCTGGTTAGTATTTAAGCATCTTTTGGATCTCAACTAAGAGCATCATTCTTCCCTCTAAATCCCACCAGAGTAGATATACTGCAGAGCACTTAAAATTAATCTTTTGAAGGTTCCTACTCTTTTAACCTTTGAATTCCTACACTTAGCACTTTACCATATAGAAGGAACTTTGTAAATAATGAAGAGATGAAATGACATAGGCTTGTTTCTGTCTTTAAGAGAGCTTGCAGCCTACGGGCACCTGGGTGACTCAGCCGGTTAAGCGCCTGCCTTCTTCCACTCAGGTCATGATCTCGGGGTCCTGAGGGCCCAGGTCATGATCTTGGGGTCCTGAGATTGAGTCACATATAGGGCTCCCTGCTCAGCGGGAAGTTTGCCTCTCCCTCTCCCCACTAGCCCCCACTTGTGCTCTCTGCTCTCTGGTGCTCTCTCTCTCAAGTAAATAAATAAAAGCTTTTAAAAAAAGAGCTTGCAACCTAGTACTATTTATGTGTGCATGTCTATGTTTGTATGTGTATGCATATACATGGATGGTAATATAGCCTTGGAACGTGAGTTTATTCATGGTTCCTTATGATTCTAAATTAAAACATTAATGTTAAGAAGTTAGCTCCTTTACTGGTGTTGTGTGTAAGTGTTGTCACTGTATTTTACACCTGAGACTAATATTAAATTGTATATTAATTAACTAGAATTTAAATAAAAAGTTACAAAAATAAAAATAGAAAACAAAAGAAGTTAGCTTCTTTTAAATTTTTACAAACACCATTGCAGAGAGAGTCCTATGTGGATTTAGAATCAAAAGCACTTATTGTAGAGAACAGCCATTTTGAAACCATGTCCTAATTACTAATGTAATTATGATACACTAAAGTACAACCCATCTAAAGAAGGTTCATGTTGAAATTTCACTAAGTTGTATAAACCCAGATCAACTCACCATCTTAAGTCTAACTTTTTCTGAGCACCCAAGTAGATGTGGTCACTGTCTTTTGTATTTCTCTTTGAGCTCTTTCCTAAGGATCCCTGGTTTCATTCATGTAACCATCTTATTTAGCTACTTGATTATTAATTCCTGGGGCATTAATTCCTAAAGCAGCATTTTTGATTTATTTATTTTTTTCATTTCCTACAGTAGCAAGTAAAATAGCTTGCAAAGTACAAATATGCTTTTATGAAATTAAATTTGGATTTTGTTTTAATAGTATCCTGAAGAGTAACAAAAGTATTAATTTTAATAACAAAATTAGTGGGAACATATGACCTCTTCTTTGTCTTATCCTTTTTGTTGGACAAAAATTTAATGCAAAGAATTATGATTATACAACAAAATATAACTGTGAATTTATTATTGACAATGAATCAATTCAGACCATGGTGGCATAAACTTTAAATTTTCAAACTAAAATAACTCCAAAAGCCACTAGTAAGCAACATTATTTTATTTTATGGCACACAACATTGCTTTGTATAAAATATCACAAACTCCCACGTATTTACCAGACAGCTGGGTTATGGTCACTGTGGGGACTATAATTTCAAAAGCATAATACATATTTAATAGTTCAACATTTATACTGCTATGAGAGAGAGTTTTTTTACATAATAATTATCTTTTTTTCATTAAAAAAAGTAACTCTTACACTTCAAAAACAAAATATGTTCTATACAGATGGGGATAAATTCTCCCCATGTATCTTTTGGCCACTTTACAAATAATTTTATAATTTTACAATGAATATGGGCAGAACCCTCACCAGTTTTATGGAGGTATTCTGAGAACTTGGTCACTTTCCATTTCTCTATTGACTTTCTATATAGCATCAAGAAATGTTTTAGCTCCTCTTAGAAAACATACTGTCATTACAAATAATGATGATATCTCTGTTTTTAAAATACAATAACAAGAGAGTATATTTGAGGTTTCTTTTTTAATAGAGAATGTTAGAGAACCATGCATCCAGAGCCAAATTTCAACACAATTATTTGGTGGTAAAGTTAATTTAAGGAAATCTATCTATTATTTATTATTTTCCTATATCTTGTCTCCTGTCTTGTCTCTCTCTCATTTCATACTGTTCCCAAATACTTTATTCTCAGTAAGGTATTTTCAGTATTCTCAGTAAGGTAAGAATGGTTAATGATGGTTTAAAATATTACCCCTGGAAAGAAATATTTTGTTTTCATAAGGATCAACATTTTTATAATATTTTATTTATTTATTATATTATTATTTTATTTATTTGTTTTATATTTTTTAGAGAGGGGGTTGGGGCAGAGGGAGAGGGAGAGAGAGAATTTTAAGCAGGCTCCACGCCCAGCATGGAGTCCCACACAGGGCTCCATCTCACAACCGTGAGAAGAAATCAAGAGTGGAAAACTTAACCGACCGAGCCACCCAGACACCAGGATCAACTTTTGTAAATTAAAGTAGTATATACATAGCTTCTATCAATTAAAGTAATATATAAATAGCTTCTATCTATTTGCTAAATTTGAGCAGTTGTACATAAGAACAAATATATGGGTTGAAATCTATTAACAAAATGTCTTTGACGTTCAACACTCAACATTTGAATAGGAATTGCTATGAAGAGGGCATGGTACTAGATCTGGCAAAAATAATAGCAAGCAAATCAGACTAGGTTCTGTCCTCACAGTCTATAATCTGGGATAAAAGCAGGGGGATAAATTAATCAAATAACCAAAATTAATCAAATATTCACCAATACACATACCCACACACACAGAAACACACGTGTGGATGTATATGTTAGCAAACTGCCCTCAGTGATGATATGGAGAGTGATATGGAATCATATAAGCAGAGAACTTAACTTAGTCTGGTGGGGCAAGGAAAGTATCTGTCAAAAGTGTCACCTAAACTTGTAGGATTAGATGGTCACAATATTAAACAATAAAGCTAGTCTTATTCATATGAGATTAATGTAAAATAAAATTACTTGAAAAATAAACTTGCCAAATAGAAAGAGAAATAGTAATCAAGTCAAATGAGAGCAATATAAAGAACACTTCATTCTTAAAATAGTTTGAGAGGCTTTAAAAATGTGGTATCATTATCATAAACCATATAATACACTGATTTGGGAATCCTGATTTTGAATCATGTACCAGATTTTTGTTTCATTTTGTTGTTTAAATATATTAAGCTTTGATTAGTCCAACTGATTCTCTGTCATAACCTGGTCGAACAAATACTCAGTAAGAGGTGCCCAGGTGGCCTGGGGATTAGAGGCCCCCTCCTTGAGAAATGCAGATCACTAGAATAGTCATTTTTATTGGGCAGATAAAAGATAGTATCAAAAGATTTTTCAGTATTGTGTACAATGTAAGGGTAGGGTCTAGTCTGATTTTTTCTAAAGTGTCACCGTAAAAGATTATACAATACAAAATAAGTTTGGAAAGCCATGTTGATTTTATACCCAACTCTCTAATCATTCTGTTTGGAACACACAATAGCAAACACTCATTAAGACATCTGAGTAGGGGTGCCTGGGTGGCTCAGTCAGTTAAGCGTCTGCCTTCGGCTCAGGTCATGATACCAGGGTCCTGGGATTGAGCCTTGCATCAGATTCCCTGCTCCTTGGGGAGCCTGCTTCTCCCTCTGCCTGCCGCTCCCCCTTCTTGTGCCCCACCTCCATCAAATAAATAAATAAGATCTTTAAAAAAAAAGACATCTGAGTATATAAAAAGTCCCTGTGATTTCTACAGCAAAGAAATCTGTTTAATTCTCCTGATTTTTTTTTTTACAAAGCTGTTTACAAAACTAGTGCTATTAAAAAATAAACATAAATATCCAGCAGATATAGTTAAAAAACAAACATAAATATCCAGCAGATATAGTTTATTTGCTACAACACAAATTTGACATGACCTAACCAAATCACATCAATTAGAAGATGAAAATTACATGATCCTTGGAAGTTAAATAATTTCCCAAGATACATATATGTATATATATATCAGATATATCCCCATATCTATATATCTATATATCTATATATCTATATAGATATATAGAGATATATTTAGTAATTTAGCCAATATATTGTGTGTGTATGTATATATATATACATATATATATGCTTGTGTGTATATATATATGTGTGTATATATATGTCTATATTTAGTAATATATATATATATGTCTATATTTAGTAATATAGCCAGTATTAGAAACAAGATGTCCTTACTCCCATACTCTCATTGTCTCTTGCACCATTTTGACATGTAAATTTTGTAAATATACAAATATATTTGTAATATATTTTGTCTTGATACATTGAAATACTGATTTTAGTAGCATATTATTCATCTCTATTTGAACTGAAGAAATAAGCCTATACAACATACAATCACAATATATACCAATGAAATAATTGCTATTCTTTTATATTAACAAGTTTCTCTAAGTACTCATAAACTTATCATTTGGATGTCTAATTCTTCATTTCATCTTTTTGGGAGAAAAGAGATCAAACTGATAAATTATTTTCTTATTAAGGCTACATGACAGACTGAAATGTTACTAATGGGCTTTTACCAGATCACTGTCATTCTGGCTTTCTGAAACCTTTTAGGATCTTATGAACATGTGCTGAAGTGTAATTGGTTCCCAAGGTGGTCATAAAAGTAGGTACCAGGAAAGAACAACCAGTTACATCTACACACTCACAAACATTTATTTTCATATGTGGCCCTTTGGTGTCAACAGAGAACCATATATAGAATTTCTTCTTAGTGGCCATTTCTTAGTGTCTTAATTGGCCAGGAACATTTAAAGAAATGAAAGGGCAAAAAGAGTCAAAGCAACAATGAACTTGAATATTCTACCAAGTAGCTTTTCAAAATAGTGTTATACCTAATTAATATGGGCCCTAATAAAAAATCTAATGCAATTGACTGAAATAATTGCATCCCATATTTTCATGAAAAGAGCTTTGTTGTATTGTCATAGAAGAGTGAAAATTTCTTCCCAAATCAGGAAGAATTTATTGGACAGGTGGAAAAAATTGTAACTATTCTCTCACTTTTGACATTGGAAGATAGTTTACAAAAAACAAAACAAAACAAAAGCAAAAACAAAACAAAGCAAAACAACACTTACTTAAAGGCAGCAGTGAAATTATTGGGGTCTGAGTATAGGTGTAGCCTTATATTGTTTATTTCCTAATATATTAGTGTTTCTTTGAGCTGATGCTTTTTATTACCATTCTCTGAGCCCTGGTAACATCTAATACTGCAAATAAGCACATAATGGTCTCTGACATTAAGTCTATAGTTAACTGACTTCTTATACCATTGCATAGTTAATTGCTGAAAACCAGATTTACTTAGAAAATTTTGAATAATATTAATATATATTCTGCCTTCATTAAGAATACTGTGGCCCTTTTAACTGCCTCTCCTCTTCTCTTCATTTCATCTGCATTCTCAGTCAGGCTTACCCTGTTATCAGATTTCCCCCTGCATTAAAATTACTACCGACTCCCAGTTTCTTATTATATCAAACCCAAATCCTAGTTGATTTTCAAGGCCCTTCATGTATGTCCTATATGTTGTCAGTCTGTACCTAGCTTTGCTTTCTGACACATCCTGTTGCATTGATCAAGTTGTTCATTCACAGTTTCAACTTTCAAATTTGTACTTATTTCCCTTTCCCCACCATATTTATGCTACGCATGTCCATTAGAAAGAAAACAGTTTCTTCCCTTTTTTACTTATCTAAATCTTGCTCCCTTCCAAATTTTGTCCCATTGAAATTGCCTCTGATTGTCCTGACATTTATTTATTTTACCATCCCTAATATTCTATAGCATTTTTGCCTCTTCAACATAAATAGCCCTTTAAAAATATTCTCTTAACTTTGCTAATTATTTCATGTGTATCACTTTTAGCTCTTTAGGCTGATTTGCATACTTCTTAAGTTTGGGTCTGTGTCTTATACTTCCTTTATTTATCTTTTACACACTTTGTTACATCTAGGACAATGATAAGAAAATGATGTGTGCTCAAAATCCTTGTTGATTGATTGACTGAAATAATTGCATACCATCAGGTTGTTTTTGTCATTAGCTGACAGGATCAAGTTTTAGAGATCCAGTTAAATGCCTGCCTATCACCCTGCCAAAAGCTGATGCAGATGGAAGTCCTGAGAGTCAGACAACTCATTAACTGGAAAGGGACTGCCACCTATTAAGAATTCTCTTTGTGGATTATGATGAAATGCATTAAGTTTGATTCATTCTTTTGTATTCAAACTATTTATCATGTATCTAGAAATAGCATTACTTTTTAACTAACTGTATTAAAATTGTCACTAATTTTTCTAGAGTTGTCATCTTTGTTTACTATTAAAAAGTTTAAAAAAGAAAATCACATGACTTTAGCCCAAGCCATTTTCTACATAATGCAGAAGTGGAATGATTTTTAGGGAGACTAAAAAAAAATGTAAGCTTATTGGGACAATGACATTTCTTGTTAACATAAATATCCACATAACAAATTGGCTTAAATGGAATTGTCTCAGTATTGTATCTTCTAAATACACTTGTATTTAATTAGGTACATGACTTCAAAAAGTCTCTCTCTGTATATATAAACAATAGACTAAACAATTGTACATTTCAAGTGAAAGGCGTATCTCAAAATCTGACCATACCTATTTTATTAGCTTGATCTTCTATCTTTTGGAATATGTGGATTAAAATTAGTATGTCTAAATTGTTATTATGAAATTTTATGTTAAATAAATACTTTTTTTACATTTTAAGACAGAGTATAGCATAATGAAAATTTACTATTCATTTAACTTTGAATTTTTTGGGGGGGTCACTAGGGTTCTTCTCAAAAGTTTGTCTTTTCACTGATTTGAACTTTACTGATCTTTTTAACCTCCAGCTTTTTTATTTTTACTTTGGGAATAGTTTTTAGTTTTTTTGTCCTTTATCTTCCCATAGACATTTCATTCCTCTGTGAAGACAAAGGTAGCAGATTTCCCATAGCTTTCAGACTCTGTTTATTTTCTTCCCACACTTTGTATTTTTCTGATCCTCTGCCTCTCTTTCCCACCCCCAACACACTCCACACTTGGTCTGCATTTGTCTCGATAGACTCCAGAAAATTATGTATGACTAACCTACACACACACACACACACACACACACACACTCACTCAACTAATGAACGAGAAACATCTTGTATAGTAGTTCTCAACTATTAGTAATACATTTTTCTCTTTTAATTAAAGCTTCATTTAATTCTGTTTTTTTTTTTTTAAGATTTTATTTATTTATTTGACAGAGAGAGACACAGCAAGAGAGGGAACACAAGCAGGGGGAGTGGGAGAGGGAGAAGCAAGCTTCCTGCCGAGCAGGAGCCCGATGCGGGGCTGGATCCCAGGATCCTGGGACCATGACCTGAGCCGAAGGCAGGCGCTTAACGACTGAGCCACCCAGGCGCCCCTAATTCTGCTTTTTTAAAAAAAATAAGAGGAGAAAGGAAATTATGTCCCCCAAAAGACAGCACTTTTGTCAGAATGTTTCCTTTGGAGGACACACAGAAAAAGAGGGTGGTGAATGCAAAAATAAGAATTTTTGTCCAAACTTCCCACTGGCAGACTGTCACACCCTTGATGAGCAAGTATTGGATTTTCAAGTAAGCTTATCTTATGTTTTGGGTTTTTTGTTGTTGTTGCCGTTAATTTAGAAAAGCCAGAGCCCTTATCTGTTCAGTGTTTGTTTTAAAAGCTGAAGCCTCAATAAAGCTGGTAATTTGGCTGATTTGAGTGCATTAAGATAGTAGATGGTATATAACCAAGTGAATATTTTCATTACAGCAAGTGTAACCGGGACTCATATGTGAAAATGGTGGTGTCAAGTTGTGAGGATCTCCAGCCCTCTGCTGAATAATGTTAAATAATTCCTGCTGTCGTCCAGCTAGTCCTTCCTCTCTCAGTGTTACGGGTCAGCACTGATCGTTGCTATTTTTTGCTCTTTGGTAGAGATCCAAGAATATAAAAAAAGAACATCTGGATTTCCGTCAGTTCCAGCCAAGCTGAAAAGCTCTCTATAGTGTGTGTTTGTTTTTATAGATTCATACACATTCTCCAAATGTTATTTTCCAAGGCAGCCACATTTCGAAACCGTGAACTTTATCTCATTAAGTGCTAAAACTAAACAAAATGTCTTTCAAGCTCCCATGTGAAGTTCTAGTCCTGTGAGTCAAGTCACTTTTCAAAACACATGTTTCATGCTTGATGTGACTCTAATTCCCCTTCTTCCTGGGAATCATGACATGATTTTGAGAAACACTCTAAAAATGTCTGTGTTCACTGTTTAATGATAATTAACAACTCTTAGGTGGGTTATTTTTACAGTCTTTGGAAAACAACAACCACAACAAGAAATCCCTTTTTAGAAAAGCAAATGTAATAACGTCTCTCTGAAGCAGTTAACACTCCTGAAGTGCAAGGTAGTAGTTTTGTTCACAGAAGGGATTGAAAAACAGGGAGAAGTAATGTCATTTTCTCTTGATTGTCTAGTCAGTCAGTCTCAAATCCATTTAGGAAAATTTTTTAAAGTCTCAAATTCTTGGCTGATTTTTAAAAGGTTTTAATTTATCTTTCAACAACTATAATCATTTAAGATGAGTTTGTCAGCAATATGACTGCTTCTTCTCCAAAAACTGAACAGAAATAACCCTAATACTGATAAGCAAGTCCTCTTCTAAGGTCATCTTTTGTTCCTTGTTGACTAGGTCAGTGTGACACAGAAGAAACCAAGTTTGAATGTTTTACAACACGTTTCCAAACCCCTGAACATGTGAGTTGCCAGCTTAAAATTTTTAATGTTTTAACATGAACTTAAACCACACTTCAGGTTTTCAATTTAGATTATAAACCTAGGGAGAGCTAGGCTTTAAATTTCTCTAGGTACTCAGCAATAGTACTGAATTCATTATTACCTATTGGTTAAGTGATAAATAAGAATTAATTTTCCTGATATATATGAACAATCTTTTCTATAACTTAAACAATTTTGCAAACTAATATGATCACTTCATTTAAATATATCTAACATTGTTTCTTGTCCATATCTCTTAAAAATGAACTTCATTGTAAAATTTTATTATTCCTACTTTTCCTTCTATTCAAAGCACTCTATGATCATTATATTTTATGATGTTCTTTAATTAGACTGTGAAGGTGTTTCTAAGAGAAAGAAAATATCCCTGGTACATTGTAACTGGGATTATGAGGTTTTAACTATCAACACTTCACCTGCCCCATGCCAACCACATATGTTAACAGAGGTCCATTTGAGTCCTGTGTAACATCTTGGCCAGCTTGGTCCACAATTTGTAGCCAAACATATGGTGAGTGGCTTTGGAGAAGAGTCTTCAAGCTGGCAGGCTCCTGTGGATGTCTCCGGGCTCACATGCCCCATTTAAGTTTGTGCAGTTCCAAATTGGAGCCTGAGTCTTGTCTACTTGTGCTGAAATGTGAGGAGGTCCAGATTTTTTACAGCTTCTAAGCCTCCCAGACAAGTATAATTATCAGCACTCCAAAGAGCTAGGAATATAAGCCAAATGCAAACAAATTAGGGAGTGAGAGCCGAAGAGCTACAGCTGTTGGGTTGAGCTGGGTGCAAAATGGTTTAGTACTTTCAGAGATTGGAGAAGAATGTCATCACAGTGAACTTCCTGTGACAAAATGGACTTGTTCTTTAGCACTTTTCTTTCTAATACTGGAGGAAATCAGCTCAAAAGGAGAATAACTTCCAAATAAGCATGGATGTGGCAAGATGGGTAGGCAGAAGAGGTAAAACTTCTAAGGAGGTAAAGATTATACAATTATTTGGTGAATGCAAATTTTGGAGGGTATAACTAATAATAACAACAAATAATTGCTTTAAAGTTTATATTCTGGGGCCAGAATTAAAAATCCAACTTAATGGTGAGCTGGAGACCATGTGCCCCATCTAATGGAAGTTCCCACTATTCAGCTCCAGCTGTTTTTTGTTGTTCTTAGGTGAGAATGTTGGCCTGAGGATTCAGAAGTCTGGTTTATTGTGAAGATGTTGTAAGAATTTCAAATGTGGGCAAATTTTTATTTTCTATTTTAGAGAATATTGATATTCTTGAAAGTATTGCCAATATGATGCCATGAACAAAGCCGTCTGATGATCACTTTTAGCTTAATGGTCATCAATTTATAAACTTTGCTTTTACTAGAATTGCTTCCTACAAAGAATTCAGAAACTTGGATATGTTCTAAAGAGATGGCAAATTTTCTCTCCTATGACCTTGAGTTCTCTTCAGTCATTCTTTCTAGGAGCTATCCTCAATACCTTCCTCACATACCCCCTCTCCCTAAGGTTTGATGAGTAGCCTAATCTTGTCAATTATAGCTTCCAAATCTCTCTTATATCTTTACTGCCCTCTCTATTTCTACTACCATTGTTTTTGGGTGTGCTATCATCATCCCTTAATTGGAATCTCACCTACAGATCTTTTTCTATTAATATCTTGTCCTTCCCCCTACTCCCTGACTTAGGTAGAATTTCTTATTCCTTTGTTTTCTTAGCACTGTCTATTCCAGAATCTTACCATGTCTATTAAACTTCCATTCCTTATTATTGTTCCCACAACAGCAAGTCTAAATCTTATTCTACAAACTCAGTACAGGAAACCCATAGTCATCCATTTCCTAAGTTTTCAACTTGAGGCCCCCACCATGGTGAGGAAATCAACTTCAGGTATTCTTGGATCTCTTTTGTCCAAGGTTGTTGCCAAGGTTCTTGAGGGATCTCATGTAGTACCAAGCTGTGGCCAGATCCCTCAGTCCCCTGTCATTTTAGTTTATTCCTGAAACATTCTTTTTTCATGTCCATATTTTCCTTAGGTGTGGTTCCTCTGCTGCCTCTGTACAAAATTTAGGATTTGATTATCATAGAGAGAGTAGCAGTCTCAATGGGATTCCTAGAATTGGTCTGCCTCCCTAGACAAGAGTTTCCCACCCTCTTTTTCATAATAATTTCCTTTATCCAGCTATACTGTTTATAATCTGTTGTGATCTTTTGGGAGGCTACAAGTTATCACAATTTCTAAGGTTTTTTGTTTTTGCTTTTGCCACTCAAAAAACAATTGTTCCTCTCTTAGAGCAACATCACACTTATTATTAAGGCATGCCCCAACCTACTAAGCAGCCATATTTTCTGGAGTTTTGTCAGGAAGAGCACCTGGGAAGAGCACCCACGTTGCTGAGGTCCTAGAACAAGATATGTCTTTTCCACCCTATCTTCAGCCTGGGCAATTTCTTTCTGGTGTGATGTAAGCACCTCCTGGCACCTTTAAGCCACTTCCCCTTTCCTTTAAATCATCTAGTTTTTTGACAATGTCCTTTGATAAACCATTAAATTGAGACACCAAAGTATTCGTACAAAAATTGTTTATCCCTTTTTTAAAGCAAAAGAACACCAAACTCTCCCAGTGGGCGAGAAAAAATATTTGCCTTTCATTCTCCTCTATAGTAGGTAAGAGGAGTCACGTGACTCTAAACATTAAAACTGTTTGAAAGCTGTATATGTAGAATATTCTGCCAAATGCACACCTGTCTTCTTCTCTAGACTGTAAGCTTTGATAGGGTAGAAATGATAATTTTCTCATCTTTGTAACTATAAACCTCTATAAAATTCTTGTCACATTGGAAGTGTGTAATGTTCTTGAATAAATAAATGATCTAGGCCAAGGGCCAGTGTATTAGTCTATTCGAGCTGCCATAACAAAAAAACCACAGACTGAGTAGCTTGAACAACAGGAATTAAACATTTTCTCACAATTCTGGCAACAAGAAGTCCAAGATCAAGGTACCAGCAAGGTTGATTTCTGGTCAGGCTTTTCTCCTTAGCTTGTAAATGGCCACTATTTCACTGTGTCCTCACAATGACTTTTCCTCTGTGCATGCACAGATGGAGAGCAAGAGCTCTGTTGTCTCTTCTTCTTCTTACAAGGTCACCAGTATATCAGATTAGGTCTCCATCCTTATGACTCATTTAACCTTAATTACCTCCTTAGAAACCTATCTCCAGTTATAACCATATGGGAAGTTAGGACATTAACACATGAGTTGGGGGGTGGGGTGGGGTGGGGGCAGTTCAGTCCATTCGAGTGGGCTGACTTTTTTGGTAAAGGGGCAGGTAGAAAATTTTTTAGACCCTCAGACCACATGGTCTCTATTATAACTATTCAGTTCTGCCACTGTAGCATGAATGAGTATGGCTGTGTTTCAGTAAAACCCTGTTCACAAAAGTGAGGCAGGGAGCTGGATTTTGCTTACAGGTTGTAGGTTGCTGACCCTTAATATAGACTCCCAAATGTTCTAACTTTCTTACCTACTTACTCATCTACCCATTTCTGTAAGTATTTCACAGAATCCCTGCTTGCAACATTTAATGTCTTCTCTTTAGTTCCAGAATATGACATAAGCTTCTTTTTTATAGTGAATCAACAGTAGATCAGCAAATGTCTTTTCTACATTTTATGGTAAATAAGGTTCATTTCTCCACACAAAAACAAACATCCTCACAAGTGGTATCTTTGCCCAGGGTAGTTCTTTTTTATCTGGAATATTACTCTCTCTCAGCATTCTCATTACTGCCCCTCCCCCACTTTCTGGAGAATAGCCACCCAGACTCCGCTCTCTTTGAAGCAACCCGAACTTCAGTCAAAATTATTCATTTTTTTCTCCTTCTGAACTAACACAGAAACTTGATTATTATACCAGTGGTAGTTATTAATTTACCTTTTCCAATGCTTAGGGATTTTCTTATGCATTTCTATAACCCAGCCAGTACTCAGCACTTGGAAAACATCCCGAGAATTCTATATTTTTATAGCAGGGGCATTTCTTTGAGTAGAATCCAGTGCATTAGAACAATGGTTCTCAACCAGGGTTGATTTCATCCCCACAATAAATGTGACAATATCTGAAGAAACTATCGGTCATCATAACTGAGTGGAGAGGGACGTGTTGCTAACAGAACCTAGTAGGTAGAGGCTATAGATGTTGCTCAACCTCCTACAATGCACTGGACTGCCCCCTGGAATTATCTAGTCCCAAGGGTTCATATTGCTGAGTTTGAAAAAACCATTATCTAGATCAAAGATATTTCTCTCCATTGAAAGTTGCTTGTATTAAAACCACTCTTTTAGGTGATGGATTTTTAAGGTTTCTATAATGCTTACCTCTTTATCCATTTGTTTTTATATTAACAAGTTGTGATGATAGACTTATATTAAAGAAATCCAAGTAGTAGGGTTCATTTTGGGGGCATTTCTCTTGAATACATAAACTATTTGTAGGAGAGACATAAGGATAAGCAACTATGTGTCCCATTTTTCCACTGACAAGTGGTAAATTTATCCAAGTTTCCATCAGCATGCTGGGGCAGAGCCAGGCCAGCCTCTGGGGAGCCTGGACATTTTGGGATGAAAACACTGATTTAGAATTATTTCAGGATGAATTATCAGTTAATACCTTCTCTCTGTGTTTTAGAGTTTCAGAATGGTAAGAAGCAATTAAGGAATTGTTTGTAGAACACAGAAAATAAATTATATAAATAAAATAATACAAATAAAGCAATGTCAAAAAATAGAAATATGAATAAGCTAAAAGCTTTTGAAAGAAGAAAGAAAGAGAGAGGAAGGAAAGGAAGGAAGGAAGAAAGGAAGGAAGGAAGGAAGGAAGGAAGGAAGGAAGGAAGGAAGGAAG
>NW_023270454.1:46242484-46246928 GCF_011800145.1 Mirounga leonina
AAGGAAGGAAGGAAGGAAGGAAGGAAGGAAGGAAGGAAGGAAGGAAGGAAGGAAGGAAGGAAGGAAGGAAGAGAAATGGGGGAGGGAGTGGGAAAAATAACTAGTAAATTAGGACAGAAGCAGGAGGTTAAAGTTAGGCACAGGCAAATTTAGATTTAGAGTGAATGTAATTAGTGGTATGACCTTGGACAAGTTTTTTTTTTCTTTCTTTCTTTCTTTCTCTTTCTTTAGCTCAAAAATGGAGGTAGTATTGTTGTTCCAGAAATTAGATGAAAATATATACAGAAAACATCCATCACTGTATCTGGCACATAGAAAGTGCTAAATATATGTGTAAAATATAATGTTTGACAATCTGTAGAGTATAACTTCCTTTAAGTAATAGAACATTCCAAGATAAAGTATTTTAGGACTAGGCAGACTAGAGATATGATTTCTATGAATATATTTGTACCAATAGCAGTGAAGTTAATAAAAATCTCTGTGCCCTCCTTTCCCCAAAGTAAGTCAAGAATTTTAAGTGAACCCCCAGTTCAATTCCTTCCACTGCCAGTTCCACTTTAAATGCAAAATGTGCCAAAGACAGATGCTATTACTTTCTGCAACCATACTAGTCCAAGCGACTGTCACCTGTCACCTAGGCAACACAGGCTTCGGTAGTAGGTTTCTTATTATCTTTCTGCTTCCCCTTTTTTATCTTCTCCAGCTTAAAGTCCAATTTTTAAAGGCATAAATCGGTTCATTTACCCTCTAAGATCTTCACTAGCTTTTGCATGTCTCCTAAAACACAAACTCCTTACCATGGCTCACGAGGTCTTCCTTGATTCCAATCCTGACTACCTATCCACTGTCATCTCTTATTCCTACCTCTGTCTCTCTCACTGCTCCAGCCACACAAACTTATTGACTTACCTTCAAGTACGCCAAGATATTTCCTCCCTTAGGTGCTTTGTGGAAGGTCTTCCTCTGCTTTTCCTAACACTGACTTCTGATCCTTCAGGACTCAACAGAGAGGTCACTTAACTGCAGAAGATTTCTTTTCCTCCTCTTTTTAAAGTAGGTCCTATGGGGCACCTGGGTGGCTCAGTTGGTTAAGCAACTGCCTTCGGCTCAGGTCATGATCCTGGAGTCCCTGGGTCGAGTCCCACATTGGGCTTCCTGCTTGGCAGGGAGTCTGCTTCTCCCTTTGACCCTCCCCTCTCTCATGTGCTCTCTCTCATTCTCTCTCTCTCAAATAAATAAATAAAATCTTTAAAAAAAATAAAGTAGGTCCTATGTTGATCTCAAAAGCTGAACCCTTTTAATTCCCTTTTTCTTTTATCACAAATTTGAATTTATATGTTAAATTGTTTACCTATATATATGTTGTTCCCACACTAGCGTATAAACTCCATAAAGGGAGAGTCCTTGTGTTTGTAATTTACAACCATATACTTAGAATTTAATACCAAATAACACCAAAAATAAATGTTCAGTAAATATTTATTGGATGAATATATGAATGAATAAATGAATGTACAACAGAAAATAGGTTAGGATCTGATTTCCTTAAGAATTTATCAAACTTTTCTTGGACTTGGGGAGATGGATAAGGAGCATAATAAATGTTTTACAGTGTCTTCACTTTCATTTCAAGTGTTGATTTTAAAAGTATTAATAAAAATGCTTGTATGGCAGCATATGAGGATGACTTGGTATTTCATTCCTTGAGGTCTTCCCATTCTTTATAGATAACCATGTGTTCTGGAGTCAGTAGGTACTCAATAAATCCTAGCTGAATTACAGATTGTTACAAAGAAAATATTCCAGGGGCGCCGGGGTGGCTCAGTTAAGCGTCTGCCTTCGGCTCAGGTCATGATCCCAGGGTCCTGGGATGGAGCCCTGCATAGGGCTCTCTGCTAAGTGGGGAGCCTGCTTCTTCCTCTCCCTCTGCCTGCTGCTCTGCCTGGTTGTGTGCTCGTTCTCTCTGCCAAATAAACAAATAAAATCTTTAAAATAATTTAAAAAGAAAATATTTTAGAAATACAAGATGATTTTTATTTAGTTTTATTCTTGATTCTTTTTGTATTTTTATTGTTGGATAATATTTGTATATGGTTCTATATTATCTAGGTAAGATAGTGACTAAATTTTTAATAACTAAAATATGAATTATCTTGAAATAACAAATATTGAAGTAATTCTAAAAATCCTAAATTCATACAGCTAAAAGCACTTTTGTTATTGTTGTCACACTTTTATTTAAAGCAAAACCTATTAAACGATTTTCATTATCTTACATAAAAAATGAGGCTTAAAAAATTAAAAAAAAACCAAACCTACAAAATCTTGTTTAAAATCACACAGCTATTAAGAGACAGGTCCAGGAATAAAACTCCAATCAGACTTTAAACTTTATTCTTCAGCATGACAGCTGCCTTTTCCTATAAATGCATACCTTTTCTCATAAATACATACCATCCATGTATCACTAAAGAGAATTTTACCATGGTTTTGAAGTTAATAATTTGCTTTTCCAATGCTCTGCCACATTTTCTTAAAGCCAGTTGAATGTCTTGACAGATTTTCTATGAGGCTATCACTTGGATAACAGCCCCCATGCACTTATTGTTGGAGAATGTACAATGGCCTCTCAGTTATTCTAGATAATACAGAAGACAAAAAAGAAATATGAGACATGAATGCTGTATTTCATAGGCATAAGTTGTATTAATTTTGGTTCTTCAAGTGTTTATTGTTTCATGCTATATGCAAATTACTGAAGGGAGCTCTGTAGCCCATCCAAGAGAAATATGAAGCATGCCAAAGTGCTTACAGTTGAACTGGGGAAATAAATCATACATACGTGGCATTTCCAAATAAGAGCACATGTTAGGATATGAATATTTGAAAAATATTTGCAAACTACTGTACATAGAGTGTTGCTGTGGAAATCAGGAGGGGAGAGATTACTATGGACACTAATGAATGATGGGGAATTTGGGTTCTACTCTATACGTAGAATGTGTCTAGGCAGACAAGAGACAATGAGTCAGGAGTCTACGCTTAGGGTTTCTTAGAGTATCTCTTGTTAGGAACTCCAGAGAATTTATTTTAGAGCATCTCTTAAGTATGAAAGTAAGAATAACAGCCAAACCAAATGCAGAGCACAATGAGATTGTATGCTATTAAACCAGGTGAGGGTTTTAGTAAAACTAGGATGCCTTTAAAATCAGGCATTAACGATGTATGTTGTGCTCTTCTGTATCTTTAATGAGAACATACTTTTGTGCAGTATTGCACTTCTTGAGGTCAGCTTTGAGTTCAGGGAGTCATAGCAGCCCTGACATAGATTAAACCAGCAAAAGTTTATATTTGAGTCCCCAAAGTTATGAGGCCACAAATGAGGCATAAATGCCCATAAGACAAACATATTCATGAATTACCTCTTTATAAAATTAACCCTCCCAATGGTTTCAATATATTTGTGGATTTATACCTCACTGATGGTCGGCTATTATACCCTGCTGAAAATACAGTGAGGAAACCATGCAAATTTGTTGTAAGGTGATGCCCAATTTGGAAACAAAGCAAAATGTCATGAAGCCATTGAAAACGTTGGAGAATTGTTCAGATTGCACACAGGTTTTCAGTACACATATATAAGTGCATGTGTAAATCTGTGCACACATACAACTATAATTTATACAGAAAGAGTGGATTCTTCGCATATTTAAATGTAAAATTCAGTTTCATAAGTGACTTTAAAAGGTTTATGATATTTTATACTCTATAATAAAATAGTCATATGAAATTATTTTATATATTAAATAATATGTGTAACTGGGGCACCTGGGTGGCTCAGATGGTTAAGCATCTGCCTTCAGCTCAGGTCATGATATCAGGGTCCTGGGATGGAGGCCCACATTGGGCTCCTGGCTCAGCAGGGAGCCTGCTTCTCCCTCTCCCTCTGCCTCTTCCCCTGCTCATGCTCTCTCTATCTCTGGGTCTCAAATGAATAAATAAAATATTTAAAAAAATTAAATGAATAAGTAAATAAATAATATGTGTAACCTATTTAGAAAGAATTAAAAGATTTTAAGCAGCACAAGCTGTGAACCTAAGCTATTATCTTATACTTACATAATAATCAATTATTTGTTAAATGTCTTTGGAAGGAAGAGAAGACATAAGATGTAAGAATGCATTTCTTATAAATGTCCAGAGACTCATTTATGTATTTACCAGAAAATAATTTGCAAATCTAATTTGTCCTATTTTGTAATAGGGTTAAATTGTATCCTAGTGACCTTAAGGAAATATTGTTCTTCCCTAACTATCCAACAATAAGAAAAACAAGAATATGTGTGAATGTGTGTGCCAAGTGTATATATATGTGCATATGTGTAAACTTTTTATTTATTTATTTATTTATTTATTTATTTATTTATTTATTTATTTATTT